>NW_024884253.1:30917156-30970038 GCF_019232065.1 Centrocercus urophasianus
AAAGAAAGAAAGAAAGAAAGAAAGAAAGAAAGAAAGAAAGAAAGAAAGAAAGAAAGAAAGAAAGAAAGAAAGAAAGAAAGAAAAAGAAAAAGAAAAAAAGTCAGTTTGTCACATTTCCAACTCAGTTTTCCAAATTCAAAAAATGTGGAACAGGTTGGCTAGGTTTCAAGTAAACACCCAAACAGTTCAAAGCAGTGAGAGGTAGATCCAAACCAAACCAAAGCTCCCGCATTTCAGACACGCTTGGATTCAGATCCAAAATTCTCTGTGGGCCCCTCAGGTACAAAAGGGTGAATCAAAACACACCCAAATCACCTTTCTGTTCTGTTTCTTCCTTGAGCTCTGAATAAATTCGGATCTGAAACCAAAATTGACCGTTGCTTCTTACTGCGTTCCCGTTGGATGGTTGTTCCAATCAAACCTGAACGCAGATCTTTTGAGGTTTGTCCAGCAAAAAGAGAAAGATTTAAGCAAATACTTTTGACTTGGCGATGAGCTCATGAGACAGCATAATTGTGTCTGCTCTGAAGGCCAAAATATTTCAGATGGCAGCATGAGCTTCTATCAGCAAATACAGTGGCAGTGAGAAGTTTTGTAGTTTCAGGCTTAGTTTTCCAGAAGTGACCAGTAGCTGGGGGTGCTCTGTTTGAGACTCCATCTGCCTCATTTTTGGAACAAGCTGAACACTGAACTCTGAAAATTGGAATGTCTTAGAAACATTGATCTTTAAAAAGAAAAATAAATAATAAAGTGTAAAGTAATTATTCCCAGAAATATGAAGTAGTTGCCACCCTGTTACTTCTGTACAAAGCAGACACACGATCTGCTATTAGTTTTTCACTTCTGTGCAGCAAGCTTTTTAAATGCTGTCTATACTTTCCACAATTGATGCATCAACTTATTCCGACCCAGTCTGTTATGTGAAGAAGTGCTAAAGCAGAAAAACCATGATTTTAAAAACAAACGTGAATAATAAGAAGAAAAGCCTGCGTTAAGGAGGATGCACCGGCTGCACCCCAAGCCCCCGCAGGAGCGCTACCCCGGGACCTGCGGCTACCGCAGCCCCGACCCGCTCGGCTCGGCGGGGCCCCGCGTGGGGCCAGCGGGCGGCGTTCCGTGTAGGGGCAGCGCCACCTGCCGGCAGCATCCGCCGTGGCCTCCGGGGCAGAAGAGCCTGGCTGCGGGTCGGTGAGGAGCCGGATTGCGGGGCTTGTCGCTCCCGCCGCGCTGGGTCAGTGCTGAAAGCCAACAAGGAAAAAAATCTGAAAACTTCTCGTATACATATATTTTTTCCATCGTTCTCTTCCTCCGACAAAGGATGCTGCGAGATAGAGGCTCTCCTCTGTTTGAACTGATGATCAACCAACTCAATAACTTCAGGTTGGATATTAAGAAAAGTTCCTTCTTTGAAGGAGTGGTGAGGCATTGGAACGGGCTGCTCAGGGAGGTAGTGAAGTCACCATCCCTAGAGGTGTTCAAGAAACATAGAGATGTGGCACTGAGGGACATGGTCATTGGGCATAGTGGGGACGATCTGACAGTTGACTAAACACTCTTACTGGTCTTTTCCAACCCAAATCATTCTGGGATTCTGTATAAGAATTTCAAGAAATACTCTGGACAGATAACAGCTAGTGATATTTAGAGTTGATGATCACTGTCAGTTAATTAACGTGATGGGTCTTGACCACATGTTTATCTGCAGTTGAGTCTTATGGCTGCCATAGGTTGAGTCATTCAGCAGGATGGAAATGTAACTTCCTTCATTTTAATTGTGGGAACAAATTCAGTGCAATGCTTGACTCATTGTTTGATGTTACATGTAATCATGTTGTGAATCTCATCAAGTGCAAACAGGTAACAAAGAACTGAACGATTTTTAGCTGTATACCACTGCAGCCTTCTGTGGAAATGCCTGTCTGGAAGGAAAGCTCTTCAGAAGAAAAAAATAGACTCATAGAGTCATTAAGGTTGGAAGAGATCACTAAGATCATCTAGTCCAGCTGTCAGCCCACCACCAGCTTGCCCTCTAGTCCACATCCTTCAGTGCTACACATTTCTTGAACACCTTTAGGGATGGTGACCCCACCACTTCCCTGGGCACTCTGTTCCAATAAATAAATAACCAAATCTAGGACAGAATTTTACAATTTTTTTACCCTTTCACTTTTTCTGCCTGCATATAGTCACTTGCAGTTATTTGTTCTACTTATAAACAGGTCTGACTGCCCAATGGTTGAACCCATTGGGGTACTATTTTAACAAGTTCCTTGTGGTGCTGAAGAATTACAGCATTGTACCTGATATCAACTGCGAGCAGAAAGAGCTCCCAAGGCCTTCCTGAGATGTGGGAAGGGATTTTTGAACCCAGGAATGTCTCATTTTTTCTCTTCTTCCTACTGTGAAGATACGTTGCAAGCCATTTTATGGTTTCTATTCTATTCTCCATACACCTTGTCTCATTTACATTCTTAGGCCACTAGGTTATGGGCTAAGCACAGTCCAATTCCACCACCTGGCCTGTGCTTGGAAAGTGACTCCAGACTTTCCTATTGTTCCTCTGCTGACAAACAGTGTTGGAACACTGATCACAAAGACATTTAGCAGAAGAGTGGTGGAGTAATAGAGCAATAAACTGATATTCAGTGTATTTGACAGGGGAGTTTTCTAGAAGCCCCTCCTCCTTTTTCCTTCACAGCTTCTCCTCATCAGTTTCCCCTGTACCCATAGACCCCTTCCAACCACTCTAAGCCATCACCACAACTGCAGACTGAAGCTCTTTGCTAGGTTACAGCACCAGCAGTGACAGCAGATAAAGTGCTTGGAATGCACTTGTTCCTGCTTGGTGTGTTCTTTATCCTCCACCTCACTGACTCTGCTGTTGGAAGCCTGCAGTCAGGATTGTCCTAGTCCACTCATTCCCAGTATAATTCCCACTTTCTCTCCCCAGCCCTGCTTGTGGCATTGGTCACTGCTGAGCACATTAAGCCCAGGTCACATCACGTACTTCGTATGTAAAGTTAGGAAGATGTATAATGTTTTGTAGGATGGAGCATAAGGAGGAATTTGTAAGTTACAAATGCAGGCAAGGGATTAGGAATTGCTATCCCAGATGTATTACAGCTTGAAAACAAAGAAGCCTAAATTATAACCAGTGACATGCAGCATGCAGTTTTTGGATGACCAGGATGGTGCAAGTCTGCATTGCGAATACCTTCCATCCACATCTGCTTCCCTGCACACATACACGCATACATACCTACGTGTGGAATCCCATCTGATTCACTACTTATGTCTTTTAGGAAGAAACTTCCCAAAAAAGCTCAGGATCTGGTGCTCTGCTTTTGTTAAAAGTATACAACTTCCAAAGTAATATGTTACACAAGCGAGTCACATTGCCCTGCAATAATGTTTTGAACTCGATACCCCATCCAGAAACAAGACCACAGTGAAATGAGGTGATGTGCTGTTTACGTGAAAGAATATTTGTACTAGATACCGGATTTTTTTATTTTATAATCAGGCCTAATAGATCATTATCGGACTAAAGTAAACCTCTTAAATGCTCGATTGGTGTGCGTGTAAATGAAGCTGTGCAGAAAGGCCTCGGGACAGAATGAAGTTTATGAGACTGCAAGTGAACTCTATTTATAAAAGTGTTTGGAAATGAAACAAAGAATTGTTCATGGCTCACTCTGTGCACAACATCATCCCTAACAAGCAGCCAGGGACACTGCACTGCTGGGCTTTCCTTGTTCAGAAGGACAGAAATACACAATCCTGTGTTTCAATACAAACAAGGTTTTCTGGCAAGGAGTCTGATTTTGAAATACACTGGGATAGAACAGGTGGGAAGTGTAAAAGAAAAGTGCATCTCATCCAGCTTGTGTCAGGAAAAAATGTCAGTGAGAAAATCCATGCTGTGTTTTAGCAGGACTGATTTGCAGCTCTGTTTTTTAATATCTGTGGGATTTTGGAGATTTCCAAGAGTATTTTGCGGTTGCTCTCAGAATGCCAGACTTGACTCTGCTGCAGTCACCATGCACTAACACACTGCACATTTATCACTCTGTGCCCTAGTGCTCCTGTGTCGTTAACTGATGGAGAATTTCTGTCAGAAATTAACATTCGGAGGATCAAATCCACATTTCACTGTAGAATCCCAGTAGGTGTGTGTTACAGACACAGTTTCTTTCTTTTTTTTTTTTTAATACAGAGTGGCTCACATATTATTTAAAAGAAGGTAATTGGATGCAATTTTTATTCACGGCCATGTGGAGCAGTGTGTGAGCCCTCCCAGGCACTAACCTGCCTTTTTCATACTTAAGGGACTGTTAAGACTGGAGAAGAGGAAGCCTGGGGGAGACCTTACTGCTCTCTACAACCACCTGAAAGGTGAGGAAGTGAGGACCAGCTTCTTCTCCCAGGTAACAGAAGTAAGATAAGAGGTAATGGCCTTAAGTTTTGCCAGGGGAGATTCAGGTTGGATATTAGGAAGAATTTCTTCTTAGAAGGTGTGGTGATGCATTGGAACAGACTGCCCAGGGAGGTGGTGAAGTCACTGTCTCTGGAGTTATTCAAGAAATGTGGAGATGTGGCACTGAGGGATGTGGTTAGCGGGCATGGTGAGGATGGGTTGGACTGGGTGATCTTAGAGGTCTTTTCCATTCTTAATCATTCTGTGATCCTATGATTCTTCCAACTCTGAGAAACAATTTTTATCTCACTCCATAAGCTGAGCAGTTCTGTGGTGCCTCTTTGACAGCTGGATCTGATTAGGAAAATTATGAAAATAACTGCTGACACAGTAATTTTTGTCTTTACATTTTACACCTGTTGAATTGTTGGCAAAAATTCAGTTCTGATTCAAACTAAAAAAAGGTGTGCGCTGCAGATGCAGGTTGGTGGGGCTGGGAACAAAGGAGGGTTGTGTAGCCTTCAGAAGTTGTATTCAAGCCTGCATAAAGCATTCTTCTGCCTCCTATTTAACTTCCAGAGACCTGTCTGCATTAATAGACACGTTCTTTGAAAGACCCTTGGGATGTACCTCTGCAGTGCTCCTCTGGTGGCCCCCTAACCCCTTGGCTCCAACAAGGAACCAAGCACTCGCTCACAATAGGAGCTGCTATCCCTCATCATGGTGGTTTAGAAACTGCCTGCGATACTCAAAACTGCAGACCCAAGACAGTGAGAGCTCAAGCCACATCCCCCCAGCTGTGAATACAGTGATGCAGAAAGAGAGCAGGAGGGGTGTCTTGACGGGTGATTGAAATGGCCCCTTCTGTGCAATGGTGCAAACTGAACATCAAGCTAGAGGTTTCTGTGCAACACAGGAAGCTTTCCTTATAACCTAAAACTGGTATACATTTTTTCACTTTGGCAAACAATTCGGAAGTACCTCCATCACAAACTGAGTTCATTCTTCCTTAAAAAAATGAAAAACTTTTCAGCTGGGTTGATAAATTGCACTTCCTGACTGAAAAAATGCAGTTGCTGGCTTGTTTGTTTGTTTGTTTGTTTGTTTTCCCATCATTGTCTGGCATGTTGCACAAATTGATCTAATGTTTAATTAGGTAAATAGAGCATTGACATTAGAGCACAAAGTGTTGGTCAAACATTCATGGCTCAATACAATCTCATAGGCACTCTGACCAGAAAGGAAATGCTGCTCCATGTGGGTGAAAGAAAAACGAGAGCTTTTATATGCAATAATATTTATTGTGCTATTTGAAGTTTGGATAGCAATTGTAAACCGCACGTGTGCATACATGTGTATGGACTTGTAATAAATAGTTAATGAAATCTGGAGCATAAATCTGGATACAAACGCCGCTGCTGATCTCCTTCTATATATATGCATGATGGACCCAGCCAAAACACAATCCTCAGGTTTTCCAGACCTGATCTAAATCCAAACGTCGTGGCTCATGCCCACCCCTACTTCTTTTCAAGGAACTCATTCATCAGTGGTGTGGACATTTCCCTGGACTTTATTTTAGCTGCCGGAGATTTTTTGGCATTTTATAATAAGACTAATTGCAGCGCATGTAAGCCCCAAGGAATGAAGTCTCTTCTCTGCTTTAAAATTAGTAGCTGTGACTCCCAAAGTGACACGCAAAAATATTTTGGAGGGCAGATAGAAAGCTTGATGAGAGTTTCCAAGGCCACACAACAAAGTGCTGACTTTTTCAACTTAACAAATATGGTTTTCCAAAATACTTCTCTTCCTTTATTCCTATGAGACACTGCAGCCTAAATAAGTAGAACTAACAACTCTTGGGCTTAACCACTTCATTTCCCCTCCACAAGCTTTCATCTCACTTTCTGCACAGCTCACTTCTCTTCCTGGTTGTTTTGAATATTGGTTCCTTGGCTAATAAAACTTTACAAGTGATTTTGAAAACAAACAATACTATATTATCCCTTTTTTTAACTCGTGAAATAAATATTCCATCAAAGAGACTTTTATGTTTCACAGTGGCAGTTCTCAAATGACCAGCATGGTATCATGTTCAAAACAGGGCACGGTCCATTTTTACAGTAGATTTACTCAATCACAGTTACTAATCGGATTAGTACTGCTTTTATGTCTGACAAATTTTTAAAAGTTGGGACTCATTAAAGCACTTACATATACAGAGCTTACGGTGCAGCACTGGGTTTTTCCAGTTAAGCATTTCTGCTTCGAAACAAACAAAACAAACAATATTTTCTCATGTACATAGAAGGTAAGTTGCTCTGCTAGGTTGCAGTGCCACCAAGTATTGAAGTTCACTTCGACTGAGCAAAAGTTGTGCTCATGTGTGCAGTAAGGAAAGAATATTCAATTAGAAGGTAGGGTAGCTTGAGTGCTAGGAAGGAGCTCATGCATGCCTCTATCTAATGGGAAAACACTTCCTTACGCCTTGCTCTTCCTTCTTGACCATACGCAAGACTGAAACCTTCCAAATGAATTGCAGCTCTCTATATTGTTTCTTCATAGCTGAATCAAGTTGAAAACTTAACATGAGCCAGCAGTTTGCTCTTGCAGCTTGGAAAGCAAATGGTATCCTGGGCTCCATCAGAAGAGGGGTGGCCAGCAGGGACATAGAGGTGGTTGTCCTTCTCTACACTGCCCTCGTGAGGCCCCATCTAGAACACCATGTCCAGGTCTGGAGCCTCAGTACTGGAAAGATAGAGAGTTGTTGGGGAGGGTCCAGAGGAGAGTCATATAGACATTCAGGGGGCTGGAGCACCTACCCAGCGAAGATAGGCTGAGGGAGCTGGGCTTGTTCAGTCCAGAGAAGAGAAGGCTGCGGGGACCTCACTGGAGCCTTTCAGTACCTAAAGGGAGCCTACAAACAAGAGGGGAATCAACTCTTTACCGGGATAGATAATGGCAGGACAAGGGGAAATGGCTTTAAGTTGAGGGAAGGAAGATTTACGTTGGATGTCAGGGGGAAATTCTTTACAGAGAGAGTGGTGAGGTGCTGGAACAGGCTGCCCAAAGAGGTTGTGGATGCCCCGTCCCTAGAGGTGTTCAAGGCCAGGTTGGACAGCCTGGTCTGGTATTAAATGTGGGGGTCGGTGGCCCTTCCTGTGGCAGAGGGGTTGGAGATTCATGATCCTTGAGGTCTCTTCCAACCCTGGCCATTCCGTGATTCTAAGAAAAATGTAAGTGTTAGAATGAGCTGTGACGACCTTCACCATGATTCAGTTAAGACCTTACGAGGAAACTACCTGCACACATACAAAAGGAGTATTTGGCCTCCAAAAAGCTAAGCTTTGCTTAGGAGATTGTACTCCCACAAAGACAGGGAGTTCCAGATGTTGTTCAAGCGTAGTACAGGCCTTGTTTGGATGCTAGGTGTGTGTCTCCTTTTACTTCAGCTGTTCTCATATACTGCACAAGAAAACAATTAGGAACATTTTATTCATATGGCTATAGGAAGGTCCAATATTCTCTAGCTGAAAGTTGTTTGAATGTTCAAGCAGAATCAGTGCTGTCTGAGAGGGAACACAGACAAAGCAGACAAAAACAGTAGAAAATGAAGTCTAACCCTTTATTTCTACTGGAAATTCCCTCCTGGAGCAAAGTGAAGAAAGTGGAAAGCATGCATTTCACTAGCTATTGCAGCATTAAACCTGTAGGAGGGGTTCTGACTGGCTCCCTGCTGAATAGGCAAAAATAGGGTGTAAGATTGTTAAAGAATCTAGAAAACGCAGTACCAAAAGCAACTACCAGCATCTATCTCTTCTTGAAAGTCAACTCTATTTTAGTTTTAAAAGACTGTTACCAAAAGACTGTCTTGCTAAAATTACCACAGTTGCTCACGTCTGCAAATGGTCCCATTGCTGCTCTCTCATATGCATGCAAATAAATAGACTTCATACCATCATTAACATACTTATATTTGCATGAGGTTGGACACTTGGAAGCAAAGATTAGATTTTCAATGGCAAAGAAAAAGAATGTATTTAATATTTTTTTAAACATCAATCAGTTATACTGGAAGGATTTAAGTAGAAATGAATGTACTAGAATATGAAATATATTGTTATTTTTTATAATGAAATATAGTCTTGCATTATACATGGTCTCTATAAACACTAACATTATGAGAGAGCAAATGGGTTAGTATCAGCCAAGCACAAGTCAGGAAAAGATCAAACTCCATTTCCACACTGAAGTTTATCCTCTGTCCCCTGTGTATGTGCATTGCTGTGAGATCTTTGACATTAATATCTTATGTCATTTTTCCAAGCAATAAATTGCAGTAGCATATATCTTTTTAAAAAATACTTAATTCACAGATATAGACACACGTATAATGGAGTCTTGCTGTCTGCAGGTCAGCTTTCTTCTTTGGAAAGGAAAAACAAAATAAAGATAGAACCTAAAAGCTGTGGTCTCCTCTGCAAGATTTCAAAGCTGGGCAGATCTTCAGAGTAACAGTAGTATAGAAATATAAATATATCTAGCTATTCATTAACAGAGCTATTAATTAGTCTGAGGGGGACATTATTAATACATTTCTTTCTCTTTCTTATGGTCAGGGAGGAGTTTCAGTGAAAAGCAGGAGAGGAATCTGTTGGATTTTTTTCACTCCACACCAGTTACTCCTCAAGAGTCTCTGAGAGGAACACCCTCAGCTGAAAAGCATCCTAAGCTCTAGTGGTATGAAACAAACAACTAATGCATCTATACATTCATTCCTAAATTTAAGTAGATATCTAAACCCCATATGCTTTGCCAGTTCCAGCATAGTTAGCTATGAGATGGACTGTGTACGTGAGGCACTAGGAGCAGAGCATTGGACAGTGCTGGGAGTAGTTCCTTGCTGAACACCATGCAATAATGAACCTCCGAGAAGAAATATTGAAAGTGCTGACACGAACATGAGGGAGGCAGTGGGGAGAATCATAGAATCACAGAATCATAGAATCATAGAATGGTCTGGGTTGAAAAGAACCACAATGATCATCCAGTTTCAATCCCCTGCTATGTGCAGGGTCACCAACCACCTGCCCAGAGCCACATCCAGCCTGGCCTTGAATGCCTGCAGGGATGGGGCATCCACAACCTCCCTCAGCAACCTATTCCGGTGTGTCACCACCCTCTGTGTGAAAAACTTCCTCCTAATATCTAACCTAAACCTCCCCTGTCTCAGTTTAAGACCATTGCCCCTTGTCCTATCACTATCCATCTTTGTAAACAACCGTTCCCCCTCTTGTTCAGTGCTCCCTTCGAGTATTGGAAAGCCACAATGAGGCCTCCCCAGAGCCCTCTCTTCTCCAAGCTAAACAAGCCCAGTTCCCTCAACCTTTCTTCATAGGGGAGGTGCTCCAGCCCTCTGATCATTGAGAAAGGCACTAGAGAGGGAGCTGGATAGGCTGGATCAGTGGGCCAACGTAAACTGTATGAGTTTCAATTGGGCCAAGTGTCACATCCTGCATTTTGGTCACAGCAACCCCAAGCAACCCTATAGAATTGGAGTGGCTGGAGCGGAGGAGTGGCTGGAAAGCTTCCAGACAGAAACAGACCTTGGTGGTCTGATGGACAGTCAGCTGAATATGAGCCAGCAGTGTGCCTAGGTGGCCAAGAAGGCCAACAGCATACTGGCTTGTATCAGGAATGGTGTGGTGAGCAGGAATAGGGAAGTCATCCTGCCCCTGTACTCAGCACTGGTGAGGCCTCACCTCGAGTACTGTGTTCAGTTTTGGGCGCCTCAGTACAAAAAGGACACTGAGGTGCTGGAGCAGGTCCAAAAAAGGGCAACAAGGCTTGTGAAGGGCTTGGACAATATGGCCTATGAGGAGAGACTGAAGGAACTGGGGCTGTTCAGTGTGGGGAAAAGGAGGCTGAGGGGAGACCTTACTGCTCTCTTCCAAAACCTGAAATGTGCTTACAGCGAGAGCAGGGTTGGTCTCTTCTCACTGGTGACAGGTGACAGGATGAGGGGAAATGGCCTCAAGTTGCACCAGGATAAAGTTAGCTTGGATATCAGGAAAAACTTCTTTACAGATGGAGTGGTTAAGCACTGGAATAGGCTCCTCAGGGAGGTGGTTGAGTCAACATCTCTGGATGCATTAAAAACCATTGGATGTGGTGATCAGGGACGTGATTTAGCGGAGGGCTGTTAGAGTTGGGGTAGTATGGTTAGGTTGAGGTCGGTCTTGATTATCTTTAAGGTCTTTTCCAACCTGAGCAATTCTAAGATTCTGTGACATGCAGGTCATAGGATTTCACATGTATAAACTCCTGCCGTGTTACTGGTTCCAGTATCTCAGCCTGTTTACTTAAATTAAAAAAAAAAAAAATTTAAAAAAAATCTCATATATTCCAAAGTCTATGATAAGAAACACTAACAGTATTAATCCATTTCCACAAATAGATACAGTAAAAGCATTGCCAATAAAAGTTCACAGTAAAGATAGTCAATATTGGAATAAAGAATTGCCATAGGAAGGCCCTAAACTCCAGGTTCATTTGCTGGAATGCCTTCAGCTTGGACCAGCAAGCCCTATAATAGAGCAACATTTCCCCCATCAGCAGGTCAGGACAAAAGGCATATTTCATGCTCACGTTGCTGACCCAGACCTCTGGCTGAAAGGGAATGATATTAATGTGCTCTGGAGTAGGTTTATCTGACTCTCAATCAGCAAGCCGTTAGCCTGACAAAAGGGTCAAAGTAGGGAGTATAAAACACACTGGTATAAGAGCAATCCATGGGATTTCCAGAAAAGGCTTGGAAAAAGAGAGTCTGTGGCACTTCCTCTAATTATTTTTATTACCGTGATTGACTTCAAAACAGCAGCAGCTCAGGAAAAGAAATGGGAAGGTAAAACCTTGACCTGATTGAAATTGATGGGAATTTTATTACTGACCTCACTGAGATAAAACGTGACTTTTCCCTAAGTTTAAGAGAGTACCTGCTTGTTTTGAGCACTTAAATACTGCATGATATTATTCAGCCTGGAGAAGGCTCAGAAGAGGCATCACGGCAGCTTTGCAGTACTTAAAGGGAGCTTTTAGGCAGGATGGAAATCAACTTTTTACACATTCTTATAGTGATAGGACAAGGTTTTAAGCTAAAAGAGGGAGATTTGGATTAGATGTTAGTGAGAGAGTGGTGAGGCATTGGCACAGGCTGCCCAGAGAAGACGTGGGCGTCCCATTCTTGGAGGTGTTCAAGGCCAGGTTGCACTGGCCCTGGACAGCCTGAGCTGGTGGGAGGCAGGGACTAGGGCTAGCTGATCTTTAAGGCCCTTTTCAACCCAAGCCATTTTATGATTCTATGAAGATAGCCAAGAATTTCAGTGAAACTGAGAAATTTCCCCAATTTCCTTTGCAAATTAGGCTGTCAAATCAAAAAGTGTGGTTTCTCTCTTTCCTGCTGGGTGTGATTCTCTATGAGCCTGATTACACTGATCAGCTTTAATTGCCCTGACCAGCCTCACCTGGAACCTCCACTGCACCTCTGGTCCTGGGCCTAGGATCTCCATTTAAGTTCAGTCCTGAGCTCTTGTTGTTTCCCTAGTTTGTTTAGCGGTGTTTCTGTGGTGGAGCTGGTTTGTTTTCTAATTTAATTCCAGCTTCTAGATACATATCTTGCAAAGGAGACTTGCTACTGATTTTTGCCTTGCTGTTTCTGACCACTGTCCTGGCTGGGCTTGGAACCTG
This sequence comes from Centrocercus urophasianus, assembly GCF_019232065.1. NCBI lineage: Eukaryota > Metazoa > Chordata > Aves > Galliformes > Phasianidae > Centrocercus > Centrocercus urophasianus. Next base: position 30,929,320 of record NW_024884253.1, read on the forward strand.
AAACCTTAGATTTTTGGAGGTTGTCATTTGATAGTTTGTAGTAATCGTGGCCAACGTGATCCTGACCAGGAACAGCGTGGTTGTATGCTGACTGGAAGATTGCTACTGGTGCTCTGCTCAGCCTTTGCTCCTGGCTTGTCCCTGCTTGTGGTGCATCTCTGCTTCTGCTGCTATCTGTAGTGTTCCTCCCCAGAATGAAACACCCAGTTGAAGCTGATGCTGCTGACAGTGGAAGCCTTTTCTGGTAAGAAATTTATCATTCAGTAGGAATAATGCAGTAGAGAAAAGCATTGTTCAGGTCTACTTATGATCTTTCTGCTTTGTTAAAGTTTTATAAAAACTATGTTATTGATAGAGTCAGTAGTTTCTTTCATTATTTCAGAAAGAAAATGGAAGCTACAGACTTCTAATGCACTTTTGCTGGAGTAGTGACAGTTAATTCTGTATATAGCAATTGTTATCTGGAGGACTTTGATAACAATAAATTCATGTTATGTACTGACATTGTTGGCTGCTTTCCTATGTGGAGCGGTAGCATTTGTGCTGCTTGGCTCATTTTAAACAAAGCTATTATACCTAGGAAAGCATAGAAGTTTAGGTGAAATAAATAAACTTTACAGAAAACAGTTGTATCAGCATGCAAACGTGTTCCTCGTCAGAGCATTATGTTCCATCCTTTAAAATGTTTGGAAACTAATGCACATTGAGGGATACAAATGCATAGCAGACAACCGGTAATTGCATGCAGGGTGCTTCATTATTCCAGCAGGCTAAGAACTACAATTCCAGGTCAGTAGACTCATGTTTAGTTTCTGGTTTCATTGCCTTTTCAAATTACTTATCTCAGTGAGAGATGTTAGCCCTGCTTCTCCACAGGGTACACCTTAATTTAGAGGCTTGTATTCTGTTCCTGTGCATGCAGTAGTCTATATGTGTCTCCCTCCTTCTTCCACACACTTCGGTGCTCTGAAGGCACTCACATATTTAAGTCTTTTCTTTACTTCTAAGGGAGCTTTTTAGGTAGTGTTCCACTGAAAGTGGAATAGTACTACTTCACTGTCAGTTCACGGTTCCCAGGGCTTTCCTTGTTTTCTTAATGTACACCAGAGCAATGACAGCACTGGTCTGTTTTCTGGGGAGGATTGGAGTAGCCATTGCCATTCCTCTGTTGAGCTGTTTATTTTCTGTTTCCCTAGTATCGCACTGAGAAAGTTGGATTCAGTAGTGTCAGTTCAGTGATTGGAACTGACATATTCAAACCATTGTGGTTTTTTTCAAGCAAAAATAAAAAAAATCCAGTTGTTTTTTTTCAACTTGCCTTTTTAAATTTTCTTTACTCTGACATTGTGGTAGGTGGTTACCCTTATTCGCTGTCCTTAAAGCTGCTAATGTGCTTGTGGCAACCCATCCCTATTAACATTTTCAAGTAATCATTAACAAATTAGAACTGCATGCTTAAGACGTGGATCTCCATAAGTTCAGTTTTCTGCTTCATTGCGAAATTAATGGTGTATCAAAGAGTCTGGACTACAAATTCCAATAGTTGCCTTATATGAAAAATATCCAGTGACATGTTTGGTCTCCAGGCCTTGTACGTCTTCTGCTTGTACATTCCTGAGGGGAAGGGTGTTTTATACTGATGGTGTGAAAATGAGACAAGTTTCTGACAAAACTGTATCTGTATCAATAGATACAAAGCTGGTATTCAGTAAGACCTCCAAGAATTTCTCTTCTGCAATTTTTCTCCAATAGCTGAGTAAATTCACACAATGTCTTATCATCCAACACATCCCATGGCAAGAGTTTCCACAGCATGTAAGTTTCTCCTTTCATTTTGAAAATGGCACATTTCTTTTCTTTGATGTCTCTTTGTTCTCCTACCACAAGAGATGGGCAGATTGGGAGTGGTAATTTGCTTTTCCATATCAATAGCAATTTCAGGCACCTGTTGTATGCTACTTTTCAGTTCACTCTAGTCTGAAGTTTTGATATAATCTGCTTTTTTTGTGTGAAAGGTGTAATATCAGTTCGACCGTGCTTGTCTCCCTGTGGATATCTTTTGTAATTATATTGTATTATTTACAAGTAGGAATGGTAGGACTTGTGGTCAGCTTGCTGCAGAGCTGTAGAATTGCATGGTATTCTTGCAATAAAGAATCCACTCAGAAAAAAGGTTGAGAAATAAAATCTTATGTCAGTTTGAAGTTCAAATGCACTCTGTCTTCTTGCTTAAAGAGAGACCAAATCTACAGACCATCTACCAAGTTAGGGGATTTACTCATTAACACAAGTAACTTCAAACAGCTTAAACTGCCTTCATTTAAACTACTATTCAATCACAGAATCACAGAATCATCCGGGTTGGAAGGGACCTCAAGGATCATGTAGTTCCAACCCCCCTGCCTAGCAGGGCCACCAAACACACACATTCAGATCAGGTTGCCCAGGACCCCGTCCAACCTGGCCTTAAACACATCCAAGGACGGGGCATCCACAACCTCCCTGGGCAGCCCGTTCCAGGGCCTAACCACTCTCCTTGTAAAGAACTTCCCCCTAACATCCAACCTAAATCTTCCCTCCTTCAACTTGGATCCATTTCCCCTAGTCCTGCTGTTGTCAGCCCTTTTGAAGAGTTTACTCCCCTCGTGGGTGTAGGTTCCCTTCAGGTATTGATAGGCTGCAATGAGGTCACCCCAGAGCCTTCTCTTCTCCAGGCTGAACAAGCCCAACTCCCTCAGCCTGTCAATCAACTCAATTCAAATACTATTCAATCAATTCAGCATTTGATCAAACTGAAGTTAAGTCTAGGGTGATAGAGGACTGAAATATTCTTTATAACAATCAGAGATTCATAAATAATCTTAGAATAATTCTGTAATTCTTCAGATAAATATAAATCCCTTAGCCTGTATTTATGTGCTATCTGTATTTACTGTTGAGCTATGGATGTGCTCAAGCCCTTGAGTTGAGTACTTTGCCAGAGCTTTGGCTGCTTGTTTGCACTACTGAAGTTCTCATCTAGGGGTAACTGAGGCAATTTAACCTCAGAATTAAGAAATTTTTCATTTATTTTGCTTTATTTAACACTAACAGAAATGAGCAACACTGATGCCAATTGGCAGATTGTAATTTTTCTGCAAGCTTTTAACATTCAAATTCCTGCTTCCTAGTAGTTGCTTTTTGGTTTATTTTGTTTGTTTGTTTTTCAGGCTGGCACTGATTAAATGAAGAGTCTAACCTGATGGGGCAGGATGGGTTGAAACTGTGCCTTTACTTTTGTTGTAAATTTTGATGGATAAAGAGAAACTCTACCCCTGGCATTGTCAGCCTCCCATCTTTGTACACTGGGTAAAAAGATTCCCTCACAGTTAGCAGGGGGAGTAGGAAACAGGACTGTGATCCAAAATGTTGCTTAGGAACAATTTCCATCGCTTTATCACATTCCTTTCTCTAATAACCACTTAGTGAGCTAAGTCATCAAAATCGAGAACGGTTTTCACAAACTGAACTTCTGAGGTGATTACCATGCAAGAAAATGATCATGCCATGCCCTGATGCCTCTTTGAAAGACTGTGGAGTTTTAGTAATTCTGTGAGGAATGTGTTCCTAAAGGAACCTGTTCTGAAAATAGCATCTGCAATAAAAAAAATCAACTGCATAGTGAGTGCTAGAACTGCTGATTATCCCTTTATGCATGAAGTAGATTACTTGTTAGGCAACAGAGCATAGATGAGAAAGAAGGATTAGGAAAATGGAAAGCAGCCCCCGCATTTATGGTTGCTTATATGGTAAACAACACTGCTTCTCCCTGCACAGGTTTTCAACTGTTGCTTTTCTATTGGTAAATAAATTACCTAAATGTGAAGATGTTGTAGTTCTGACATACAATAACCAATTCCCGGTTTGGAAGCTATGCTGCCTTCTGAGAATGCTTTCTTTTCATTTGTTAGCAGTACATCTCCAACATCATCACTATCAAAATGAGATTTTTTCAAATGTTTCTATTTTTGTCTTGTTTGTTGACCTGCAGTTGACTTAAAGTTAATTGTCTGCCTAGATGTAGTATATTAATTTATGAATGCCAAAAAGTTGACTTATCCCGATGCTCAGATGACAGAGGACAACCCCTGTTAAATGGTTGAGTGGTCAGATAAGCCACTAATCTAACTAATTTTGTAATTGATTACAGATCTAAGAATGGCAAGCAGGAATAACTAGCGTTTTCCAACTTAATACATCTTACTTCATCTCACTGATGTCCCAAATCAGCTGAGATGGACCATGTGAAGTTCAGCAAGGAGAATTGTGAAGTCCTGAATCTGTGAAGGAACAATTGCATGCACCAGAACGTGCAGAAGCCACCCATTTGGAAAACAGCTGACAGAAGGCCCTGGGGATCATCATCTTTGTGAGGTTAGCTACATTAAGCTGTATCAGTACTGACAGTTTCACTTCAATTGGCTTCTAGAAAAACCTTTTATTTAATAAAAAAAATCAGCTGGGAGTCTTTAAATTTAATCTCGAAGTTAAATTTTTGGCTCTGAATATGGCTGTCTGACACATACGTGAGATACCATTGACCATATCGATGTGTTGGTTTTTTGTTTTTTTTTTTGAACAGCAAATTGTTATTTTGACAGTCACTGGTTCTGCTCATCTTATTGAGAAATTGAAGCTGGAAGTGGCAGGCTTAGTGTTTTTCATGGGATTCTGTTACTTCTCTATGAAGCATTTAAGCTGAAAACTTGCTCCATCCTTTCCCAAAATAGCCAAGCTTAAGAAGCCACAAAGTAGAAAACAAGGTGCCATCCATCTTTCACATAGACCACTTCAACCTGAACCCTGCAGGCCCAGCCCTGCTTGATGAGTGAGAAGCTACTGCCTATGAAATGGCTGGTGAGTTATTCACTTCTGTTATCCCATGCACAATCCCTCACTACCAAAACATTATTTGAGTCTTATGTTGTTCATCCAGACTGAGGAAGACCACACCTAGCTGCCTGAATTACAATACTGACTATATACATATAAACATTTATTTGCCTGAGAGAAAATAAGCTGGAGGGGGGGCTTTGAGGTTTTCATTTTTCAAAGGCATAAATTAGTGATAGCTACAATTATTGTTAAAGTCTTACTATAGTTACAGACATTAAGCCACTAATTAAAATTTGATACAACTTTTTTTCCCCACAATTTGGAACTACCCTGTTTATTTCTTTTCAACAGCTTGGTGAATTTTATGAAAAGAACAGTAGAAGAAGACAGGAGACTTGAGGGGGGAGGGGGGAAAAAAAAATTATGTTGCTGTCTTTATAAAAAAAAAAAAAAAAAAAAAAGCTGTTGATTAAAATAACTGGTTCCCAAAGCCCAAGCTCATTAGCCAATGCAAATTTTTAGTATCGTGTAAGTCATTTTTAAAGAACATTCTCCACATTATGGTCTATCCTATCTTCCTTTGTGCTCATTACTTACCTTTAGCTTTGCAAGCTGTAATGTTGTACTCAGTTAAGATTGTGTAGTCAGTAGCATGGTAGAGAATGCAAAGAGAATTTGCTTTGGAATAAGTTCTTTTATTCTCAGCTGAGAAAGTATGTTAGAATAATGTTGGCAAATTAAATCTAAGCAAAATCTAGTACAAGTACAGAGGACTTTACTAACAACTTTTCGTTATATTCTCATTCCAATTGACATAAGTTCTTCCTTATCATGTCATCCTGAACTTCTAGACAAAGTGCCAGTAACAGTGACAATAATGATGAAGACTGTATATTGAGATTGGTGAAATAAGAATCTATCATTTAACTAAGACATGACTGTTCACCTGAAATCTTTACTATGGTTTCTTATTCTGCTCTACTATTTACAAATGTGTGTACTCAAAAACAAAAATGTTCCTGAAAATACAAACACATGCATAACCTAGCTACAACACATAATATCAAAAGGCTGGTGCAGTTTGTAGTTTCAACAGTTGTCAGGTTAAGGAAAGTTTAAAGTGCTGGTCATTAACCTAACAAGGTGCATTCTTGCTAAGCTGATGAATGTAAGACTCTCATAGAAAGGATCTTCACTGATTCCTATTTGTTAAATGCCAGACATCTGGAGATTAAAAACAAAACAAAAATCTGAAGAAGATGGATCCCAATGGGATATCTGTACTTCAATTATCAGTTGTACATCTCTGCTATTTTGCTATCCCTCTACTAAAAAAAAAAAAAAATCTATAAAATTAAGCTAAACTAATAGGAAGGAAATACAGAAGAGTGGAGAGAGGCAGAATGTGGAAAATTATTCAGCTGGAATGACATACAAGTACATACACTGCTTCAGGCTCAGGCAAAAATGTTGGTAAGCCTAAAACCAACTACCTTTGTGTTGCATACGTACTTCTACACCATATAATGAAAATGAAAGATCATAGGTTTGAAAGTCTTTGAGATATCAGACTATGGTAGAAAAGATGACTAGTACTTTGAATGTGTAAATATACAAAGGTTAACCTCTGGGCTTGGGGCTCTTAGGAAGAAATATGTACAGTCCAAAAAAACAAGGAAGAGGCAGAGTGGAGCACCCTGAAGAGTTAAAGTGAACTTTAGTCTTTCACTGATCACCCTCTGGTACTGCGTCTTCATAAATTTCCTCTGTTTATGGAGTGTTTTTGATGGCTAGCAATTCTTTGTTGAAAGTTAAGTGCTCTTTTATATGAATAAATAAAGAAGACTTTGGTTTGAATGAATACATTATTTTGACAAATGTTTATTGGAACCCCAATTATGGCTTCATAAATCAGTGCTATCTGTGGTACATCAGGTGAGCTCACCAATGCCATCAAATACCACATTGAATATTAGTAGGATACTTAAAACAACTCTGAATGTTGTCCCTCTTACTTAGGCCTGACAGTAGTCAAAACAGGAAGAAATTGTTTATTATTTTTATTTAACTTATTAAAATACTTCTTGTAAGATGTAATGGACCTAAAAAATGTTCTTTAAAAAAGAAAGAAAAAACATTTGTTTTCAATTTGCAGTTAGAATAAAATGACAAGGTCAGATGCAATGCATAAACTGAGTGGCAGCTGAATTTTAAGAGTAGTCAGGGAACAGAAAGGACATGTATAATATCTATTGTTTGAACTTTACACCTTGGTGAAGTGGGGGTTTATTTGTTTTGACTGAGTGGCCTCTGATGGTATGAAATGTGTCTATAACCAATCCATATAATTTCTTGCCTTTCCCTCTCTGCTATAATGAATTAGGATGACCTAATGAATTAGGATGATATTCAAAGTCATTGAATTCATTGATTAAGAGAAAATATTGAATGCAAGGTCAGGAAGAAAGGAAGGATATTCAAACTGTGGGGAAAAAAGTCTACAAGGGATATGCTGACAAGAATTCACTTCACTTTTCTTCAAGATCATCTGACTGATAGTGGCAAAATGGAGATTTTCATTTTGCTATCTTTGGTAGGGTACCAAAGATCTGCTTAAGCTTTATGAAAAGAACCCATACGGCTTCCCAAAGGATGTGTTCCAAAGTTTAGAGTAAGAATGAACTTGGATCCTCAAGAACGCACAAGCATAAAATGGGGAATGAAAGTTAAGTGTAAGGTGTGTGTGTGCTAGTGTGATATAAATTATGATATAGATCCCTTTGTTGCCGAATTAACTTCCACATAACATTCCTCTTCTGTAGCTCAGAAGGGGGAATGATGAGACATAAGGAGAATGCAAAAGGGGAGAAATAGAAGCCAGCACACTGTACACATTTATTTTCATGGAAGGAAAAAAAAAAAGTGTTAAGAATCAGAGAGAGATATGACAATGAAATACTTTCAGTTGGGATTTGTCAGTTTACTGAAAGGGAGGGAAAAAAAAAGTCATTAGGACAAGTTTGCTTTGTTTCAGCATAAACTAACCTTCCTCCAGCACAACTCAGGCTCCACGTTTCTGGCATCTGGCAAGCAGGCAGACAACCTGGAGGCCCCAGGGCTGGAAGTCTGACACTCAGTTTCTCAGAAGCTCATGTTTCCCTAGAGATCTGCTTCCCAGATAATGTGCAAGATTCGAGGTCTTCTTCCAAGTAGTAGTTAGGAAAAGGAAAAAGTAGTTTTTCTGCAAGATGATGTTCTTACTTTCCTACCCTACCTTCCCGTAATCCCTTCCTCATGATTTCAGATGAACAAACAATAAAAGTGTAGACAGAAATAAAGGGATTTTAGTCTTCATTATTTAGAATCCTATTTATTTATTTAATGTAGAAAAAGAGTAGTATATTCACACTAAAATCATGTATTTTGCTGCCGAAGCAGCACAGAAAACAACTCTTCAGCACCCTAAGTATCAACCAAAGCATCAGCCCTCCCCCTAGAGTTTAAGAGATGTTTGCTGTCAATCAATAATTCTAATAGATTTTGTTCCTGGCAAAGTTTATCAGCTGTGCTTATCTCTAGTCTCCTTTCTCAAGCGCTGTATCCTCCCTTTGCCTGTGGCTATGCTAATTGGAAATGTGAATTATCAGAGGAGAGAAGCCCATTTTTCGTTACTCAAATTACTCAAAAACCCAGCAGCTCTGAGAGACTTCACCTTAGGTTTTATTTCTGAAAAAGCTGTGGCTGGTGGCAAAGGCTAAAGAAACTGTACCACTTCATACCTTGCATAGCTTCGTCCTTCAGTGGAAGCTAGCATTTAAGTATTATATCCTGGAGCTCAGAGCATAGGAAAGCTTCAAGGAAGATAGCTCTTCCTTTATTTCTGAGACAGGTATTGCTGTCAATAAATCACTCAAGATGCTATTATAGTCCAGAACAACAAACTGGCATCGCTCCTAAATAAGGGGTGTGTGAAAGATTGGCAGAACAAAAGCAATAAAGGAGTCATTAAAACACCTAGAAGATAAAATGCTTTAAAATAACTCCTCATGTTTTCTTGTAGCATGACAGTGATTGGGTCATAAATCAAAGCCATTCTTCTTCACGGGATGTTTAAGGAGGAGGCAGTGAAGTTTGTATCTATGCTCATTTATATAAAAACTGCAACTCTTACAGTAATGGGAAGAAACAGCCAGCTCACAGATCATCACCCCTCAATATTTCTCTTTCCTTCCAGCAAGAAAATTAAGCCTTGCTTTTAACAGAATTAACATAAATAAACAGAATACATTGGTAATGCTGAATTTCATTTGACTTGCTTTTAGGTTTTCCTATGTTCTATATGCACTGCTAAAAACTAAAACAGTGAATTGGATCGGATGCATAAATAGATTCCTTTTAGAAAACGTAACACTGACTAACACATAGAAAAATATTCATGTTATAAAGGTACTTTATATTACATCGTGGAAAAGTTATTCAGAGCCAATAACTCCAGTGCTGCTTAGTAAAAATACATAAGAAACAAAGACAGAGAAGCACTCTCTGCAGCAAGTTTTTGCTTTGCAGTCTACACCAAAACCTATACTGATCATTGCATTATGAAATTTTGAAATCTACCAACTTCCATATTGTCTGCTCCCCTTCTATCCACTTCGTCAAAAAATGTCTGATGCTTGCAATAAGTAGTGGGATGAAAATACTTGTAATAAACAGCAAGAAAAATAATACCTAACACCCGACTGAGAATAGTTAAGATGCTCACAATTGTAAGATGCACTTCCTTGATAACAGCAGGTTTCCAAAACAAACATACAAGCAAAATACCTACAGTTACAAGGGTGTGAGTAGCATAATAAATAGAAATGCAAGCTTTTGTTTTTCTCCCCTTTATGTTAAAAAAAGTAAAAAGTAGAATGATTCCAACAACAGTTCTGTACAGATATTCCATCTCTGTGGATTTGCAAAATGTTGTGTGCTGTTTCAAAGTCCAGGCAAAACTGCAGCTCCAAAGAAGTATCAGCAGAATTACAGAACTTCTAACACTCAGTAGAGTGATCAGTGAAATACTGAGTATCCAAGAAGTGATGGAGAACAGTTTATAGAAGAGATACACTAACTTGGGAAGCACTTGCAATTCCTCCTTATCAGGCAGAGATTTTCGTAGTGATATTTGATAATCAACCATTGAAAAGGAAATACCACAAAATGAAATAATAATGGCAGCATCTAAACAAAACACAAAAACAAATGTTAGACTTAAGAAACGGAATTTCTTTTACATTAGAACTTCTGGATGTTTGGACAAGTATATGCTTTCTTTGCACTATCTTCGTACCAACTTCATGTATCCTCTGTGCTCCTAAACAAGACACACTAATTTTAAGGCTCGGTTTAGTTGCCTAAATCTAGACATCTATTGTTATTTGGGATCTCTTGCTGTTTCTCATCTCATAAATGTGCACTGTGTTTGTCATTTGCACACACAGATGACTTAGAAACACGTAAGGTGTTGGAAATACCTTATACCCATACATAGTTGAGTTTGAGCAACTGATGTTGACAAAGATGCTATGGTTATGTATAGCATCTATAGCTGAGACTTGATCCTTCATGTGGTCATATTTAAGATGAGATTCATCTGAGCATTTTATCTCAGTACCTGTGAAGTCATGGACTGTCGAAGAACCCTTCCTAACAGTGCAGATCTCTTCAGACTGAAATTTTAATGAAATGCAAAGCAATTATACAGTGAAGTATACATTTACCAAAATATTTTTAAAATAGTATCCAATAATATGAGTTATTGTATGGGAACTTCTGAATCACAGCCTGAACCTTTGATTGATCACCTGAGGCAAGTCAGCCCTGGGAGCACAGGTGAAGGCAATTCACCTGTGCTGCCGGAAGGGGTGGAGCCTGTTTCCACCTCTCCTAGACCCATTTAAGAGCTGACTACCAGTGGGGAAGGATCTGTTCGGGAGATTCACTCCTCTGGAGTTTCCTAGCAAGCCCAGGATATGGGTAAGAATTCTATCTATTCTGTTTTGGTATAATAACTGCATAGCTAAACTCTCTGTTGTATTTCATAACTGTAATATCTGTACATTTGTTGATTATACAGTTAAGCTTTTGGGTAAGATCCTCAACTTCCAAGTCACAGTGAAACAAATACTCACACTGATAGAAATTATGGTTGTTGTTTTCCATGAGTACATAAATCTGAACAAAGAGCTGTGGTGTGGTCTCAAGGAAAGACTTGAATACCCTGAGCATGTTAATATCAGTCAGTACTTCAATAGCTTGTTTATGAATGATGTTGGGAGGGTCTGTTTCTGATACATCTCCACTGCTGTCTTGTCTAAAAGCTGCTTGGCAGCCATACTTCAAGGCAAACCAATATCTATTTAAAAAGGGGGGGGAAAAAATAAGAAAGAGACTTGGTTAGACCATGTTTTTTAAAATACAATACTATAAATTTATATTGGCTAACAAATTATTTTCCATTTCATTCTTCATCCATATTTTATCTTTGAATGTACCTTCTGCTAAGATAAAATCTGGACCAGTATCTGACTGGTGTTGGTGATATCAGATATTCATTTATGCCCACTGATACTGATGCAATGTAAAACCAGTAAAAGAGCAGGAGACTTGCTTGAATAAACATCATGAGTAGTACTTTGTTGGGTTTTTATATGTTGAAAGATAAAAAAATTCTAAAAATTCCCTGAGCAGCTTTTCTCACTTTATCAAAGATACTTATTTACTTTCTTCATATTCTTCTAAGGGTATTAGTGAATACCCAGCTGTGAATATCCAGTGCATATAGGTCTATAAACCCCGAGGATAATATCTAATGAACTACAAACATACAACAGGATTTCATCAAAAATAAAAAAAAACACTCAAGTGTTCTTTTCTAAATAGTCACAAAGACTGTAATTTCAGAAAACTACTTTCAAGACAGATGGATCTCCTGGGACTGCAGATTCTATTATCTAAGTAGTTTTACATAAACACAACATTTGCTTCAGCGAATGACTGCACCTGAATGACTTTTAGAACAGTAATAGTTTATTTTCAATTAAGACTAAATGAAAATTTCTTCTAAGAGAACTGGAAACTCAAAAATACATGGAATTAGTTAGCCAGTTGACTGACTAAGTGAAGAACTTATTCCATTCAGGATATCTCTAATGCCATGCTTGGAGATAAATAAAACCTAGATTTTTTTCCTGTTTCCAAGGCTTTTGCTTCAGGCCTGAAGGGAGCTATAGCATGTCAGAAGGAAGGGAACAATTAAGTTGTAATTTTAAAAATGTTTTGATAGCTAAGGAAGAAACCAGATCTTGTACATGGTAATTTTTACACCTGTGTTAGAAAAACAGGATGGTGGCTGTGACCTGATGAAGCACCAGAAATCCTGCTGCTGCAAATTATGGTATTTCTGTTGTACTTGATGGAGTCACTCATGCTTGGCCCTGGTGGATGATCTGGCTCATAGTACTGGTTCTCAAGCTAGGGGAGATAGAAAACTTTCTACCTGTGAGTGATGAAATGTGTCAGTTCCAGAGGAATGGGTTCTCACTGCCAATAGCCTACTGCCTGCCAGTTCTTTCCCATCATAAAGCAAAGCGATGCTGCCTTCTGCCAGTTACCTGATTTCAAGTGGCTGTGCAGGCAGTAGGCTAGAACTGAAGCACAGCAATAAGCACAAACAAGTCATTGCTAGCAGTAGGCTGTAAGCATTGTACTGGCTTTGCAAAGCCTTGAGAATTCTGCTTGTCTGGCTTAAGTGAAGTTTTCTTGACCTGCCTGCAACCTTTTTCCTTCATGTAGCCAAAATTGGCTTACCTTGGATTTTCTGTAGAGGAAAAAAAAAAAAAGGTATCTTTTTCTAACCGATTAGTTGATGTTTTTGTTTATTTTTGTGTGGCACTGTCATGGTTTTACATGGGTAACACTAACCTGCTACTCTAAATTGAATGAGATATGTATGACTGGCATTATGACATAGGAGAGAGAAAAACAGTTTTGGTTTGATAGCAGAGATCCTGAAATGTGGAGATGCAGGAGAAAAAGTAGTGTGTAAGATGATAAGGGATGTCTGGGCATGGGAGGCAACAAGGCTATAAACTAGCCACTAATGGTGATGCGTGAAGCCACAAGATAATGAAAACAGTTTATGGGGATTGAAACATGGTGCTGCTATAGAAATATGCTTATTAATATGGAAATACAGCTTCCGCACAAGGGGAGAAGAGGGGCAGCGCTGAGCTCTGCTCTCTGGTGACAGTGACAGGACCTGAGGGAACAGGATGTCAGGAGAGGGTCAGGTGGAGGTTAGGAAAAGGCTATTCCCCAAGAGACTAATCAGTCCCAGTACTGCAGCATATGTCCTATCTCATCAAATTACACCAATGAAGATTTGGGTGCCAGCTAGAATGTATAGTTCCATGGAAGAAGGATGTGAGAGACACCTGGTAGCAACAGTTGTCCCTTCTAAATTTTGATCAGGCAGTCACAATTTGCAGCTTTAAATAAATCTTTAATCAATAGAAATTTCTTCCTTGCTGCGCATTAAACTTAATCTTCCAAGTATCAAAAGGCTTGGATTCAATCCATGAAACTGAAGTGACTGTCAATACCTTGGGGCAGTACATTTGCATTAAGAAAGCACGAGCAAGTACACGTTATGTTGTGACTTCTAACTCACAGTAGCCTTACAAACTTTCCACTTTCAATTAACTATCTGTACCTCTCTGACTTTGTACCTTAAATACCTTCCTAACAACTTCATTCTGCATATCTTCTCTTTTTCTCTTCACGTTTTTTTAAAAATGACATGAAATAATACTGGATTTAAGAGGTTGCTTTATTGTTTCATGTACTTATAATTTGTATCTACAAATAAGCAAAAAAATGTTTTTCATCTGTTTAAAGCTGTGGGGCATTTTGATCCTTGCTTGAAGCACCAAGAGGTACAGTAGCAGCTACCAATATCACAACGGCTGCTGCTGTGGCCTGCTGTTCCGACAGGAATGTTATTTCTTGATAAAATTTAGTCTTCCTTAAGTGTTCTTGACTGATGCTGCAAACTGCTACAAGTCAGTGTATTCATATGCTGCTCCAGGGAAATATTCCCTTTTTCCAAATTCACTGATTGTGTTATCTTCTTAATGTTGGCTGTTATGCTTCAGTCTGTTCTCAATTCTATTAACATCTTTGGGACCCACTTAAATAGGTCAAGTTGAAAATAATTTTAGTTGGTATGACTAATACTTTAACAACTCCATTTTGTCTTTAAAAACTCCATTCAGAGAATAACATTTTGTATAAAATGTAATGGTATGTCAGTTATCTTTTCATTAAAATAAAGCTTCATTAGATATTGACTAGTTTTAATTTCTTTCATATATATATATATATATATATATAATACATTCATATATATATGCATATAACTTCCACAGTTATTATTTAGCACTGATATTGTGATTAAAAAAAAAAAACTGGATGAACTTCTATCAATCTGAGTACTGTACAAACAGAATACAATGAAATTCCCTGTTTCAAAGGCAAAGCAAGAGGTATAAAAGGCATAAGAGAATAAAGAAATGAAGGAAGAGAGTTTGAAGTGTATTAATATCTTCCAAATTCAGGCATCCTCAGTTCACTGGCTGAGTCAATATTTACTGTCTAGGCTCCCATTTCCCTCTTTGATGGGTGAAGAAGATAGGTTCCTGCCCTCTGGGTAAGCTCACCTTAACAGTTATGACCTGACTCTTGACAATATCTATTTTGACTGTATTGACTATAGAGATAAACCTGGGAGACTCACTGTCTACATCGACTGGGTATATCAGATGACTGAGGAGGGGACAGGAGGGGAGTGTGCATGCATACACTTAAGAAAACAAATGAAATAGGAAGTATATAATAGCTGATGACAAGGTACAAGCACAGGTGTCAGTTTGCTGATACCAACTTACACCTTACAGTGTGCATTATCACACTATTGAATTTTGAGGAGCGGCTCAGTTATATGTGTCAACCTGGGAACTTTTTCCATGCAGAAGCAGCAGCATAAGAAAAAACACAATTTGCCCAATAGAGAAAAAGAGGACCAAGACAGCCACATTGCACTGACTGCAGAAGACAAAATTACATTTACTAGATAACAAATTGCTAAGAGAAGGTGTTGCTCATTGTATGAAGGAAACAGTGAAAATGTGTGATTAAAATTGAAAGAGTAGGAAATAAAGTAATCCATTGAAAATGTGTCTGTAGAGGCAATGTTTTGAATAGATGAATTGATGTAAGAGTTAAATCAAAATTATATCACCAAGAACTGTAGATGATCAGAACTTAAATCTGAATGTTGAAGAGGAGAGTTTTTAAAGATAGGCACAAATCAGAGGGAGATTTTAGGGGCAACCTGGGTGTGTTAAACCAAAGGTGAAACCAGAATGGAGTACAAATCATGGAGAATGATGTCCTTGTAGAGAAAGGGGAAGAAGGGAGGCTTACCATATGCCACTGCAGTTGCTGGTTTAACGTTTATCGTGAGTTATAAGAAACTGATGTCAGAGCCTTAATTTCCTTTGGAAGAAACAAGCTCAGGTTAACTGAAAACTGAAGATTAAGAGCCTTGGAAATGGACAAAAAGGGGGGTGCTACAGCAGGCCCTGAGACATCTCCCTAAAAGGCAGAATGTGGTACAGTTCCTATGGCTGGATCTTTGTACCTCACTCATGAACCAAACCGTGCTGAACATGAAGCCTTTCAGAAAAATTGAAGAGGGATTTTTTTTGCCCTTTGAAATGAAGTATTTTAAAGCTTTTCTAATGCCTGACACCAAAAAAAGTTAAACTTGGCAGTAAGTGCTCCTCTGTGAAGTCTAGGGCTTCAGGATTGTATGAGGAACAGCAGGAAAGTAAAGCTGGTGAGCAAAAGAAAAAAGAACATTGAGAAGTAAAAGTTAACTGTGGTGAGCAAAACCTTCAACATTCTGCTTAGGCCGTGATAACAAAATGAATAAAATGTGTGTGCAAGGGGAAGTTTTACATTGACATAAGTATACATTTCACTACTTTCCTTTAATTTGTATAGGAATTTAAAGTAGGCTTTTAAAATAAGAATTTTATTAAGTGTCTCTGAGGAGTCTTTATCTTCCTGTGTTTATTGCATGTAACTTACAGAAAATAATTAAAATTCAGTTCATCAGGACTTTTCACTAAAAACTTTCAAATTGTTTTGAAAACAAAAGTCAAACCTTATCCCAAATGATTTCTGTAGTGACAGTGATAATTCTACAGCAATACCACCACAGAAGTTAAAGAATCTTACATGTGTAATATCTTAAACTTTTTCTGGACGTGTACCTGCCAGGAAACAAAGGAACCAATCACCATTAACTCGGTCCCTATAGAATGTATCCTTCTTCAGTATTTAACAATTCATTTCTCTCCCAAATCTTGTAGTTTTCTAAGTATTGATAGACACTTGGATCTACAAATTAGCTCTTTCATCAGCTTTCTCTCCTACTTAGTGTAACCAAATGAATTCTCTTCCTAGCATCACTTTAACTACTTACATTTCTTTATCAGTTAAGACAGTATTTCTCTGTAAAGCAAGAATTGTTTATAAATACACCAGATCAAAAGGTTGATGAATCAAATAGATTATTATTGGTAAGTAAAATTAAATAGAAATCTGCATGTGCAGCAAAACCTGACATAAGCATAAGCAGCAGTATACACTTATATGGACCAATGATTGTTAACACAAATATCCCTGGAGCTGTATTAACATGACAGCCTGCCACTGGATTTTCTTTTTAAGAAAGGCTAAAAGCAGTATGATTTTTCATTTTAAATTAAAAACAAACAACAAAAAGACAAAGCTTACCTTATAAAAATTCCACAGTGGAAGAAATGAACTAGAAAGATCCAATCTAGCTTCCCAGGAGCAGTACCTTTCCAGTCATTTTTAAACCATTGATAACTGAATATCTGAGTTATTAGTGATGAAAAGCCCCTAAAACAGAGTATCAGTATAGCCCAACAATATTGTCCCTCATAGAAATATTTACTAGCAACCCAGCAATCCACTCCAATATCAGCTATGTAAACTACAATTCCACCAACTAAAAAAATAAAATTCCATTTGGTAAATTTCATCATGCGTTAGATTGTCACTGTTGTCATTCTGTCCTCATTTTATGTGAAGGAAATTCAGAATAAATCCAAATGCTTTCCTACAGCAGAGTCCTTTTTCCTGTTTGTAGTGTTTTATGCAGGCAAAAGTTGGTTACATGTTTTTATTATGGCAAGTTAAAAGCACTACTTCCATTTTCCCATGTTCTTGATTGAAATATTAAGCCAACTTCTTTGATGCGTGCCTACTCTGTAAATTGTAAATCTATTTTGTCTTTGTAGTTGGTTCAGTCATTCTTCTTTACTGGTTCCTAAACAGAAGAAAAAGGAAGATCATCAGCAACGATATTTTTTTAAATTGAATCACAGCAATTTCTTTTTAAGTTGTCACACTTTGCATATAAAGAATGTGAATTAGAATCTACTGAGATATCTGTGAACAATTAGTGTAAAAGAAGCTGCACCTCTGAACGCCCCATGGTCACTCATCCTCCCAACCACTGTGATTCTTCGCCTTACTAAGCAGCTTCTGAGACAACTTTTAATTGCAACAAAATACCAAGAAACAAGCTTACCTCTAATCACTTTTAAAGCCAGTTTATGGAAAAAAAGAGCGACTCCATCCCAGAACTTGAACTTGCAAATGACTCACAGCGTGCTAGGCTGAGAGAACTCCTGTCCTGAGTACACAGTGGTGTATCACAGTACACGTCACTATGCCATTTCCATCTGAGTGGCTGACTTTGTGTGCATGCACCTCATGGTTTCACCTTTTATGCTCATTTGTCCCAACGCAGCAACAAAGTGCTGAGCAGGCCTGTGCTTCTTCTGTGAAGGAGACATGGAAGGACCCACGCCTGCTCCTACTCCTCACTGACAGGTGTCTCACAGCCTGCATCAGTAGCAGCTATGTGTAGATGACCTAACCACGCTACCTACCACAAATGGAATTTGTTCACAGTCCAAACTCTGTGTAGATTGCCTAACATAGCAAGGATTCTTGTGATCTTTCTGATTAGTCCTTCTATGGATTGGTGATACTTGACAGGTGAGTCATAAAAGCTATAA
Organism: Centrocercus urophasianus; assembly: GCF_019232065.1. Lineage (NCBI taxonomy): Eukaryota > Metazoa > Chordata > Aves > Galliformes > Phasianidae > Centrocercus > Centrocercus urophasianus. Next base: position 30,947,421 of record NW_024884253.1, read on the forward strand.
GGAAGTACGTACATCCTTTCTCTCGTTCGGTTCCACTCTGCTAATCTGTAAATGTTAGAATTAAAGCATTCCCTCTTTTGTTTGCATTTCTCAGCTTCTGGCAGCAGTCCTAAGGAAGAAGAGGCAGGAGGTGCCAGAGCAGCAGGTTCGGTTCTTCCAAAACCCAAGGGCAGCAGGCTGTGCCATGAGGGCAACAGCATCATGGTGGTCCATGCAGGGCCAGCCTCCTGCAGATTTTTGTGAGTTTAGGCTCACCATCATGGAGGAGCAGGCTGGCACAGTCAGTTAACAAAACACACCAACCTGTAGAAAGGTAACAACTGTTCTCAGCTGTGCTGGCTGAGTTTGTCTGTATCTTGACCCAGGTACCAGTCTGAAAAGAGAACCTAAGCTCCTAATTTCCTAAAGAGGGCAATGGGGACATAACAGCCTAAATAGGTGCTGGGTATGGGTCTCTAAGCATTATTATTATTATTATTATTATTACTATTTAATCTAGGCCTTAGCTATTCCTTGCGTCTTGCCTGTTTCCTACTGAGGCTGCACATCCTGACACAGTAAAGGTCATAAGGTGATCTCATAGTTAGGACAGCTGGTATCCTTTCACCATCCTTTCCTATCCTCTCCAAAACATCACTAGTCTCTTTCAAATCACTAGTGAAACTACATTCAACTTACAGGCAGATTCAGGGAAGTGGGCTTTAGTACAGTCTAGCATAAACAGAGCTTTACGAATATTTCATAAGCTGAAAACTTACGTATGAATCAACTTAATAACTTATAAGCAGTCTTCATTCAACAAAATTGAAAACAAAAGCCCTGCATTTACTTTATAGAAGAGCATCATGTCAGTCTACAACTGGATGTATATCCTTTTTATGACAAGAACATTATGCACAATTTTTGGAACAGATTTAAAAAAAAAAAAGTTCACTATTTGTGTAGAAGACACAACAGTAAATGGTAAGCCAACGATTTGCTACAAACAGAAATTTCCTTGTGAAGGCAATAAATGACTGAAGAAGGTAATAGGTTTCATATTTAATAAATAATACTGTATTCACCATTTCAGTAGTGAAGAATAGCCTCTAATTTCATACCTGGAATGAATAATGAGGGTAATTGGACTTCTCCATCTTTATTGCCTTCCCAGGCTTCTGTGACTACTTAACAAACTGGAGTTATCTTATTGTCTTATTAACCCTAATTAGAAAGGAAGTTTTATGGGCGACATCCAGATGCAGAAAAAACATCATGAAGAGTAGCTGGAAACAAGGCGATTTCTACCACTGATATGCATCCTGCCCAAACAGCTGCCATACTGTCTGTCTGCAGTCCTGCCTGGTATGGAAAGCCATCAGTTAAGCTGAGACTTATAAATTCACGTCCCAGTAGTCCTACATCTTAATATCAAGACCGAGCATGAATGTCTGCTCACAGGTGAAATCTCTGTTGAAGATCTCAGTTCTTAAGATCCCCAATATTTTATCCACAAGAGCATTCTTTAGAGAAACAGAACAGTGTTGTGCCCCAATCAGGGAACACTTAAATACTACCAGAGAGAATGCATTATATTACTCACAGTTATCTTGTCTTCAACACATATGAGCGAGCATGACAGGAACAAACAGAGTATAGAATCTGTCACCCAACAGAAATGTAAACCTGCCTTGAAAGCTAAAATAATTCAATAGAATTAGTTTATAATAAAGCAGAACCAACAAAATGTTATTAACTAGATAATTTCATGATTCAAGTGCTATTACAAAATGCAGACTTACCATAACACTGGCCTCAATAAATATGCAAGAGATTTTTCATGTAAAATAACCTGCAGATTTGCATATTTGCAGGTTTCCCATCCAGACTTCCTTTAGACTCATAACACAAGGAAAGTTTCAGGGCTTACTGACATAACACAAACCGAAACTAAAACCATATGAAAAAGCATGTGACATAGTTAATGATTTTTTACCTGTTAAGAATTGTTATTCTTATGAATACATTATAAAAATTCCATTGTAAGGAGTCTATTTATAAATCCCTATGTTCAATATATTATAAAATTCCCTTCAGTAAATGAATTTGACACTTTGCTCCTTGAAGGTCAAAATAATAAAAAAAAGAAATAACAGAATCCCACTTTTCCCCTGTGTGTGTGTATGCATGTTCAAACTGAGAACATAGTTTGTCAGACCTGTTGAGCAAAACCCAATATATATTTATGAAAACATATAAATATATCTGTGTTTATATATTGTGGGGAAGTCTCTGGACTCTCAGGACATGCTAGAGACGCAACAGCACAGCAATGTGGTTAGAAGCTGTTAGTCCACTTAATTGTTAAGCACTATTCCATTTACATGTTAACAAAACATTCTCCAACCGTTCACAGAGGCGCTTATCCAATCAGAGCCGTGAGATGTTGTTTCTTCTTCCGAAGGTGTTCTTGGTTCTCATGCCTGCTTACCTTACAATACAGCTGCTGCTCTGAACAGTTTTTTCTTGTATTCCCACAATATATGTGTGTTTATACGGGAGTTTATAAATATTTATTAACTTGTATGCACATTTCTGTAGCTCAAAGGTTTATGAAAAAAATCATTTTGGCAACAGTAGAAAGATACAATAAAATGCACTTTTAAAAATATCTGTGAAAAGCTTTTCTATGTAATAATATGGGAAGACACTGCATGTATCCAGTGACAAATTATTAAAAATTATTAAAACTTCCCTCTGGTAAAACTGCAGGTGTTTGCAAGAGTCTGCTCCAGTTGTTCTATCAGCACTCAACACAAACTTGATGCTGCTGAGAAAATCCAGAGCACATTTAAAGGAGCTGCAGGATACAATGAGTAGGTGTTGGTATTCAGCCTTTCTGTGCCGCGCAGGGTGATACAAGCCCTCAGCAAGAGCAGTCTGTAGCTCTTCTAGCTCTAAGGGCAGGAGAAACAACCAAATCAGTATCTTCATAGGGAATATAAGGCGACTGATTTCCCTTTCTTGTGCTCCCTCCCGTCTATAGATCAGAATACTAAGCAGTCCTTGCAGCGCCAGTATTTTCATGGCACCATTTAAATAATGGCATCAGTTTATCTGAGATTTTTTCAAAGTTAAAGAACAGTGTCTGAATCCCAAACTGTCCAGCAGAATTCATAATTTAACTGTACGTGGTTCCTTCATCTCTATGAGATAACGCATTATGAAAACACCTTCAGTCATCAGCGGGTCAATGCATTATCCATAACTGCCCTCTGGAAGATGAAGATCTTTCTGCCTATACGAAATCTCGGTGATGGTTCAAAGATAATAGAGCTGCTGCATACATGCCAAACAAAGTCTTCATTATGGTTCTGAGCATCATTAACAAATTAATTTAAAATACAGTTTTATATTTATCCCAGCAAAATCCAGGTGACTTCCGGAAAGAAGCAGCTCAGCAACTGTAATGATACCTGCTCAGTCCTATAAATGATCAAATTAATACAAGCCCTTGGTTAGAATATAGTATGTGTGGACAATATTTCCAGAATCACAGAATTGTAGGGGTTGGAAGTGACCTCTGATGTTCATCCAGACCAACCCCACTGCTAAAGCAGGTTCTGTACGCAGGTCACATAGGAAAATGTCCAGGCAGGTTTTGAATACCTCCAGAGAAGGAGACTCCACTACCTCCCTGGGCACCCTGTTCCTGTGTTCTGTCACCTTCACTTTAAAGTTCTTTCCCAAGTTCAGATGGATCACCCTGTGTTTGTGCCCATTGGTTTGTAGCCATTGTCCTTCCTTTTGTCACTGGGTACCACTGAAAAGAGCCTGGCATATCCACTTAACTCCCACCCTGCTGATATTTATGAACTGTGATAAGTCCCAGGTTTCTTGGCCTTTACATGTGACTAATCTATCATAGGCTTTTGCAGCAAATTGAAAGTCTGTCTCCGCCAAGACAAAAGAGATGCATCTCACCCATACTGTCTTTTATCCCCCAAACTTTATTTTATGCTTGCATAAAAGCCACTGGAATGCACTGGGCTGCTGGTTCTTCATAACTTGCACTTCACCAGGAGTTCGATGGATGCAACTGCACAAGCAAGACAAGGCTGTGACAACCTGGCTGTGGACTAGACTACCTACAGTTGACAGTTTTTGCCAAGATTACCCCTCTCCATGAGTCTGAGCCAGATGTGAAAAGCAGCTGCCCTCCAGTACAACACAGACCTCTTTTAAACCTTGAAAAAAGTTGAAAAACTTCAACGACTTTAGCCTGTTACTAACAGAACTTTTAAGTATGAAATAACTTTTGATCATTTGAGGTGTGTTCTACCAGAATGACAATAATATTCATAATTTAGTAGCAGAGCAATAAATACATTACATACTGTGCAATATTTTCAAATGCTTATAACTCAAGCTCAGGACTTAAAATTTCTACAAAGCTTTGCAAGTTGTTTGTCCAAACGGTAACTAAGCTCCTGTGGCCTTGAGGGAAGGCATCTAAAATTAGTCAGGGCACAAAGCCATTGCTGTGACCTTTGTTATGAAACAAATTACGCAAATTCTGTAGCACAGAGAAATAAAGACTGAGAGATAGGTTTGCGTATCTCATCCTTGGACTTACTAACCATGTAACTCATGAGTTAAACTAGTGGCTGGATGACCTGTTTGTTTTATAGCTAGACTTGCCATTGAAGAAAGCACACTATGACAAAAATCCTATGGTATTCACTACACATCTTGTTATTTGCTTCCAAATGGAGCAGGAAGTATATTTTCTCTCTGCTTTGATTAGTGTTGACAAGACACTGGATATTTTACCTTTAGAGTAGTCAACTTTTTTCAAATATCAGAAACTAAGGCCCTCATTAGGACTAGCACTTACATTTCCCCTCAAAAATTTGTATTGACAATGTAAAACAGCAACTTATTGAACCAAAGAACATCTTGAGGTTCTGCAGTCACATGTGATCGTACCAAATGTATAACAGCAAGACTGTCAATGCATGCCTATTATCCCCATTTTATAAGAGAAACGTTAAACTTTTAGCTGGTGGGCTTGTGCAGGAAACGAAGACCACAATGAAAGAAAGAACCTGGAATTAATTGTCCGAAGGCACCCACTGCTGCCATCTACAGACGAAACAGAATCCAAGCTCTCACCTAATAATAGAACATACGATTTTACTACACCATAGTTGTAAGTATCCCCACTTGCAGGATAAGTCTGCAGTTCCCCCCAGCTCTTAGTTTTTACAATATCAAACCTATGATCATAAAAATTACTTGTGCCTTACTACTCTGTTGTCAATGACATGTAAATCTTCATTTTAGAAATCTCCTCTACGTTTTCGGAATAGGAAACCAGTGGAACACCCACATTTGATTAGATAGTACTTTTGCTTAATGGCAGAGCAACTGAACTTCACTTAGGGAATGAAAATGGGTTGAATGTACCAGCAAATGGGTATATGTGGGTGCTACAAAGTCAACATAATTGAGTACCTCATGAGTAAATTCAGATTTAGTCACATGTCCTTATAAAACAAGACTGGGAAATTATATGGGAAGATATTGAGATATTGAAATATTGAAATATTGTATATAGTGCGTCTTTCTTATTCCAGTAGCACACATGCACACAAAAATGCCTCTTTCTTTCCACATAAAATATCTTTTTTTGATATCAGTGCATCATGCTTCCATGAGTTTGAAGAAGAAAAAAGAAAGTAAACAATGTTTTGATAGGAATAATTCAAATGAATAATGGAGATTGGCTTGAAGATCTAAACATAGGGTTGTCCAGTATCTGCACTGTGGTCCAATTGCTGTCTGTCACTGTTTTGATGCCTAGCAATTAACAACTGCTATTAAAGTCCATGCCCAGGAGTAGGCTTTTTGAATTGCTGCATACAGAGACCTGCACAACATGCTGCTAGGAAGCATCTTGTACATCACAGAACAGATTGTTTTGCTGAATGAGGGACTGAAAATAATTCATACTGTTTGAACAGCTGAAGGGCTGGTTAGCACTTTAAGTGCACTAACATGCAGCTAAATTAGCACTGTTGAAACAGCATAGAGGCAAGCATGCTGTTGGCACCTGAAAAGCAAAGACACAGTGCTGCTGTCTGACCTGGCAGCTGACAACAGTGTTTGTTCTCTAACCTTGGAGGCCAGCTGGAAGAGGTGAGTTGCGTACTGACACCAACAAGTAGAACAAGGTCAGGCAGGTAACCAGGTCTACGTTGGAGCTGCCTCCCTGCCAGCTGACATCCTCTGCCTCGCCGCTGCCCAGCAAGCTAAGTATATCAGATGGATCTGCAGCAGAATGAGAGCTTGAAATGGGAAGAGAGACATCGCAGAGGAGCGGGGAACACCAGTCTATCATAGATGGAAACGTGTAGACCTTTATTACATGTGAACCCTCCAGCAACTTATTTCCTTGTATATGTAGCATATATCACTTGCTGTGAAAGTCTGTAGTTTAGTTTTTCAGTTCCAAGACACACTGCATTGTTTGTATCTTACAAGCCTTCTGGAAGCATGCCTCTCAAGACTCTATCTGGGGATACGTGCCCCTTCAGAAAGGGGAATATGGCCTGCAAATCTGACTATGCAAACCCTCTAAGACAGCCTCAGATTGTGTATATTTTCATATGATGAGCATTTAAAATTTTAAGTTAAAAAAAAAAAAAAAAAAAAGAAAAAGAAAAAATCTACCACAGAACACTTTTCTGTCTTGTATCTCTATTACTACTTCTAAAATTACATTTATTTCATAACATTGCTTAACTATAAGAGTTAACTTACAACTCTTAGGCTGTATGTAATACATAGGATCCTTTATATGTATAAACAATGAAACTAATGCAGACTTTGAGACTGCAATACCGCTGAAGTTGCCTACAACGTGGTACTGCCTGCTTTAATTTCAAATAATCGCATTTTTCCTCCTTTTGCAGGCTCTTTAAGGAGGGAGGCTGCCTGCTGCAACGTCTCTAAGAACGCCAACAGAAAGGCGACCGCCCGAGGCTCACAAGGACGTTCCGTCGGAGTGTGGCGGCGCCGCCCCGCAGCGCACAGGGGCACTCCGGGGGAGGAGCGGGACCGGGGGGCGGTGCGAGGCGGAGCGCCGCTTCCGCCTTCCCGCGGGCTGTCTGGTGGCGGCGGCGGCGGGAAGGCCGAGCGGTGGAGATGGCGTCGCTGCTGCCGCGTATTGAACGGCTGTCGTCGCGCGTGGTGCGGGTGCTGGGCTGCAACCCTGGGCCTATGACTCTGCAGGGCACCAACACCTATCTGGTGGGCACCGGGCTCAGGTAGCGGCCCGGCGGCGGAGCTCGACGCAGCGCGGGGCTGGGCGGTGTGAGTGTAATAACCCGGGTCGGACTGCCCGAGCTGTGGTGCAGCCCATGGGAAGGGTGGTGGAGCCGAGGCCGTGCTGTGTCGGTGGTGGAAGTAAACTGTGATCGTGTGTAAGGACTGAGGGTTGAAAACTGTGTTGCTTCTAATGACTAAAAATCTGAAACAGTAGTGAAGTTTAGCTGGGGATAGCTACTGTTGCCTCAGTAACTGCAGTGCTGTTGGTTGCTTTTTTTCCTTTATTTTTAGACATTGTTTAACTCACACAAGGGCTCTGAACTCTGTGGTTGTTTGTTTTCTTTTTTTTTTTCTTTGCCCACGTGTAGAAGAATCCTCATTGACACAGGCGAGCCAGCTATTCCTGAGTATATTGGCTGCTTGAAGCAGGCCCTGTCCGAGTTCAACATCTCAATTCAAGAGATCTTGGTGACACACTGGCATCGTGATCATACCGGTGGAATACCTGACATCTGCACAAACATCCTGAATGGTAGGCCTCAACTTTCAGGTCTTGTTGCAAGATATGTGGCAAGAAGTAACTTATAACGACTTATTCTTTGTACAACAATTGGAATAATCTTTTGCAATCTCCCACATAATCCACATGCAACTTCACTGTACCACTATAATGTGTAGAGTGAGACAATTAATAATCTGAATTTCATAATTACAGTACTGTATTTTTCTTCAATACCTGCGTGTAACTTCACAAAGAATTTTTCTTACAAGTGAATAATGAGCAATTTGCATGTTATCAGAAGACATGAGAATAACACAGCGCTTTTTCCATTCTGCATTGACAGTCATGACAAACTGACTGTTATTTTTACTTGTGTAAAAAGCAATAAATAATCTCTTTTTTTTAAAAAAAAAAAAGAACATGCTTAACATTGAGACTTCATACTGTAGACCATGGCAAACTTTTAGGCCTCAAATCATGAGAAGAAGGTAGGGATGTTATTTATGATAAATTCTAATGTCAAGTGCATATTCTGTAGTGATAGCTGAGAAGTTATCAATAGAACAGAGTAAGCAATGTAGATAATGCAGCTCATCTTAGCTTCAGTGGACTTTGTCACAGTCTTTATCAGATCTTGTTGAGTTGCCAGATGCATATCTTCAAAAAAGCTCTGGCAATACTGAAACCAGCATGGATGTCTTAGTGAGAATCTTACTAACTCCTTAAAGTTTAAGACTTGCAAGGGGTATAAGTGCCTAATTTTGGGATTGCGTGCTGTCTGTAGCCAAGGCGATCAAAGCATGCACAATTTAGAATGAAAGATGCTGAGGGAGGTTTCATGTCAAACCATTTAGTGTTAGAAAAATGTTGCATAGTGCTTCTGTGAATCGTGATGTTGGACTCGAATGCTATTTTACACACTTATCTTTTTGCTCTTGATGAGTCAGTAAGGAACAACATTTTCAAAATGTAATGATTATTGGAATTCTGCTTATACATAGTTATGTATTAATTTCACTCTTGCTTTTTACTCTTCAAAATTGCTGCTGGTACAGAGTATGATATATAAAATTCAGAGCCTTCACTACTCGGTATTTCTGGCTCTATAAGAAAGTTATTTTATAAGCATAAAACTACTGGTTACCATTGTTTACCTGAAGATTTGCTATCAGGCAGTGTAATAATTTATAGTACACCTACAAAAAGCATAAGTAATTCTGTAGTATTAGCTTTGTTAGTGACAAAATATGAATCATTATTTTCTTTGCTTTCTTTAAATAGACTCTGAATATCGCATCTGTAAGCTTCCTCGTGTCCCTCACTGTGAAGAAATAATAGGAGATGGAGGATATAAATATTTATATCTTAAAGATGGGGATGTGATACAGACAGAGGGAGCCACACTCAGGTAAGCAGTGATTTCTGCAGCTTTGTTTGATCATTTGTTTCTTCAGAAATCTGGTGCATATATGTAATACATACAATCCAATGTCTGACCCTGCCAACATTTACCCAAGTAGACTTCCTGTCATGACTCAGCAGGGTGTGTTTATGCAAAAAAGTTGTTCTTATGAGGAATCAGCCTTTAGTCTTTGGCCTCACCAGAGAAATGCTTTCCTTGAGAAATATTTCCTGAGGGAAGAACCATGCAGAATTTTATGTAACTTGTCTTTACTCTTAGATACATAGTTATGATGTGAAATTGATACTTTGGTGATGTTTATGATGATCTCTGTGAACATAATGAAATGCTTCTAAAGGAAACATTGCAACAATAAGTATTTAGCATTAAATTGTTAAATTCTAATTTGATTCCAAACAAATCTGAAGGTGGTACGTTTTGAAGTATGCAGTTATGCAACCAACCTTTATACTTGGTTAAGAGCATGTAATCTCTACTAGCTAAGGATACTCATAGATGCCCTCCCTGGTGGTTCTAAAGCAACAATGTCAGTACATTTCATTTCTGGTTAGCAACTTTAAATTTTTCAAGGAGGATGCCAATCCCTATTAGTTTCATTCATGTTTGGTTTTTTTGCATATTAGTATTGAAACTTCCTGGTGAAGCTCCATTAGGAAAGCCTTTCACCTGATTTTCTGTTGCCTCAGCAGGGTGATGACTCACCTGCTTTCCACAGCACTTGGTATTCCAGAATTGAGAGCCGTTGCATCAGTGCTGTGCTTCTGGCCCTCTGCTGAAGTGTCTGGGGCTGTTTAGCATTAGGTTATATGCCATGTTTGGCACCAGCTCTGTGCATCCCATTGACAAGTAGATTCTGTTGAATTAAAGCACTGATGCTGGTCTGAGCTTGAGTCAGAGGATTTCTGCCTTTCAAAAACTGTAGTGCAGCTCCTTAGCAGCTCTGATTACTATATATGTGTCTTTTAATTTTCTTTTAACACAGTACTTCACTAAGCTGTGGTATCTTAAATCCATACCTTACAGACGTTTCATGACCTGCACATAAAATTGCTAAAAGACCACCAGTCCTTGTATTTTACAGTTCTGCCCACTGTGTCATGGGGCCTTCAGGGTAAACTAAACACAGGAATTCAGAATGTTATTTGTGTTATGTCTGTTAATGTACAAGGAATTTCTCAGAGAATCAGCAACTTTTTTTTTGCCTTTTTTTGCCAGGTGCAATGTGTATGTCAGGAACTTTTCAATCTGAGAACAAATTGTCATTGTTTTTTTCTTTTTTCACTATCACAGTGAAACCCTCTACAACAGAAGTTTTACATGACTAACTAGCTGCACTAATGCACTGCCTCTGTGATGTGACTAAGACAAAGAATGTTATAGATGGTCATCTGTGTTTTCTGTTGGGTATAAGAGAATGGACTGAGATTAAACAAAATAACATTGTGTTTACACTGACACTTCAGAAATTCCCAGTAGAATACCTTTTGTGATTCTTCCTGTAGGTTCCTTTAGAAAGGTATGATTTTATCACTGTTGTTTTAGGCATCTGGAAATGAAGGTAGTTCTGTATGACTGCTGAATGAAAGTCTTAAACTTTTTTGTTGTTTTTCTTTAAACAGAGTTTTATATACACCCGGGCACACTGATGATCATATGTCTTTACACCTAGAAGAGGAAAATGCTATATTTTCTGGTGACTGTATTTTAGGGGAAGGAACAACAGTAATTGAAGACCTGTATGATTACATGAAAAGTTTGAGAATGTTATTACAAATGAAACCAGATTTAATATATCCAGGTTAGTGGTTCTGTTTTGATTATTTATATATTTTTAAAATATATATGTATATATATTTTTTTTTTTTACTGTATCAATTCTTACAGTCAAAGATCGTTATTAATGTAACAATTCATGTTCAATATTGAATGTATGCCTGGTGCTAAACTGAGTTAATGGCTTGGACATCTGTGACACTTAAAAATCTCTCCGTGACAAATAGTTTTCTTTCCTGTGATTTCTTCCTTTGAGGGTGATTCTTGTTCTTTCTGCATTAAAAGCATACAGAAGCCAGGATTGTTGACTGCTGCAATCATATAAGAAGTTGGCTTTTATTTCATTAACCAATCTATCACCAGTGTTACCCTAGAAGAATAAAATAGTTCTTCTTTTGGTCCTCTGCAGCCCATGTGCTCAGTCACTATGCAGTGTGTTTTGAGAGAGGAGTTTGTCCTTTGCAACAGTTTAATCACAAATTCATCTTGGCAGGCTGCAGAACTGTCAAATGGTTATGTTAGTTAATGACTGAGCTTAATAGGAACAGGATCCAACAAGTCCAAACATCATGCTCTAAAAATAAACTGCTGATTGATTCAGTCTAAAACTCTGCTTTTCATTTTTTCCCTCTTATTCCCAAGGTTTGGGGAAGATGTGTTTATTTTTTGTATAAACTACGTGTTTATTTCTATTTGAGAAGAATGGGTTTAACCTCCTCACTTTCTTCCTCAGTTACATCTCAGGAATTTCTCTGGCCTTTCCTGTTTCATCTTTTTCAGCTAGTTGGAGGGACTTTCTACACTCTCATTTCTGTCTACGTCCATTAACTATGTTTAGCCTACATAGCCAAATCTCTTCTGTGTGTTTTAATACAGATATAGAAGATATTTAAGATCTAAGATCATAAACTGCTTAGATCTATTTTTTTTTTTTTAAAGTGCAATTTAAGAAAAATATTATTCTATGTAATCCATGGATGTGGAGGCTGACACAAACATAAATAGTGCTTGTAGTAATTGACTAAACTAGTGGTAAAACTAAGAATATTTGAGATATTGATATATTATTGATATATTGATCAGTTAAATGTTCTACTTTTTTTCTTTTTTTTAAACCTGCAAAGCACAATCTGTTCCTCTAATTGAATTTCTGTCTTCCAAAAACCCCACATATGCCAATTTGTGTTTGGTTTATTACTTCTATCTGCTGTGTCTCACTCTCTCCTTCATCATTATTTATCTAGATTACACATTCACCAAGGTTGAACGTTTGTCCCACTTATCCGTAACCGTTTGCAACGCTGCTGTGAATGTGCTCATGCTCTGCTTGCAGTTAGGAAGACAGTAGGATATTACTCATTTTCACTGATGGGTAGCTAGGTGCTGATATGATTTATAACTTTGTTTCTTTATCCACACATCATAAAATGGATGTGCAATAGTGTAAAAGATAGTTATTGCCTAGCCAAAATAACTGTTTATGTTATTGCTATGTACTATAGTAAAAACCGTAGCAGAAGATTGTTTTACTGTCACATTGGAATGACTCCGGGCAAAGTTCTCATTGCAGTATTTTGCTGCTCGTGGTTGGTGAGAATCCTTGGGAGCAGAAAAGGACCTTTTGGCCAGCAGAGGGCGCCCTATCCTGTAATAATAAACGCTGCTACTTGGCGGCTTAGAAGAAATGGCACAGTAGATAGAAATCTGTGCAAGACTTCAGGAGCCAATTCTTTTCTTTTAGTTTTATCTTTCTTGCTCCCATTTCTCATGGATGAAACAAGAGAACCTATACTACTTTACAGGATGCTATAAGAATAAATGTGTGATCACCTGGGATATACAGAGGTCTTAAATATGAAGCTGTCTGACATAATGTCTAAGTTATTTTTTAAAAGATAGTTATATTTTAAGATATCTCCTTCAAATACTCAGAAATACTTGAAATTTATGTAGATGTTGATTTTTTAGTGAGGTTAATTATGTTGCTATCCCTGAAAATTGCAGGTGTGAAAGATCCACACCTAAATTCAGTTCCAAGCTTTATGACATTTAGTACTCACGTACTTAAAGTACTTGAGTACTTTATTGTGCCTGCTGTCTTTTTGAGAATGTAAGTGGACAGTTGATATTATGGTCCTTGCTCTGTATATTTTAGTGGTTTTCTAAATTGAATTTTTTTTTTAATGAATGACAACGTGTTTACAGGGGCTACTGTTATATCTATAGCTCCTTTTGTAAGGAAAAATAAATTCAGATGAAATATAATTAAAATCATGAAAAATAAGTGCATGTGTGACAGTACATTTTTATATTGGCCTTAACATGGAGCACCTCTCCTATGAGGAAGAACTGAGTTTGTTTAGCTTGGAGAAAAGAAGGCTCCAGGGAGGCCTCATTGTGGCTTTCCAGTACTTGATATGTTTGGAGGAGGAACGGCTGTTTACGAGGGTGGGTAGTGATAGGGAGGACAAGGGGGAATGGTTTTAAACTGAGACAGGGGAGGTTTAGGTTAGATATTAGGAGGAAGTTTTTCACACAGAGGGTGGTGAGGCACTGGAACAGGTTGCCCAAGGAGGCTGTGGATGCCCCATCCTGGAGGCATTCAAGGCCAGGCTGGATGTGGCTCTGGGCAGCCTGGTCTGCTGGTTGGTGACCCTGTACATAACAGGGGGTTGAAACTAAATAATCATTGTGCTCCTTTTCAACCCAGGCCATTCTATGATTCTATGATATCTTTTATTGATAATTTTTTACTTGAAGTCTGTTGAAGTGAGTGTACAAGTTAAGGAACTTTTGACTCGTGGTAAAGCATAGATTTCTTTGACGCTTTTTTTTTATTTCACAGGTATTCAGATTATGAAAAATTATTTGCTCTTTTTCTATAAGGTGCCTGTTTTCAGGTGAAATAAGCCATAATTTAAACTACCTGAAAGCTAAAAACTTGGTCAGTCAACCAAGAACTACGAGTAGAGAATATGATGACTTTTCAGAAACAGCCCAAGAGCATCAAAGAAAACTGATTGGGATGCTAACCAGTAACTTTTAAACTTAAACTTTTAAAATTTAAAGGAAAGATAATTTTAGTTCTAAAGAAAAGTTATATTTTTATTTAAAAAATGAGAGAGTTTAAACTGGCAGAACCAGAAGCTGATGCTGCTACTTTAGATGATGCATGCAAGTAAAGATATAAGAAACCTTGCTATAAGAAGCATGTTACAGATATTAACGCAGCACTGTGTATGAGTGAGTTCTGAAGATATGTCATGGAAAATGTATCTCTTGCAGCTTAACTTACTTCATCTCTGTGTTTGCTGGTGTTTGTTACAGGAATGGTAGTACAATACGTGAGTCTTTGCCTCAATCATTACTTTATAGAGACCAGTTTCAATTTAAATCAATACCGATATCCTATGTGGAGGGTGAGACAAGCAGATGTAATATAATAATCTCTCATCTTTCAAATCTGTTCAGTAGCAAACTCTTTTTTCTTGCATTAAGCAGTATAAAGTAGGTTTTTTTTTTTTTTATCTTATCAGAAGCATTCCCTTTGCACATTCAGACTTCTGAGATCTCCTAATTCTCTTTACAATTCTTCTTTACAAGGAGAGTGGTTAGGCCCTGGAACGGGCTGCCCAGGGAGGTTGTGGATGCCCCGTCCTTGGATGTGTTTAAGGCCAGGTTGGACGGGGTCCTGGGCAACCTGATCTGAATGTATGTGTTTGGTGGCCCTGCTAGGCAGGGGGGGTTGGAACTACATGATCCTTGAGGTCCCTTCCAACCCGGGTGACTCTGTGATTCTGTGATTCTCCTCTTCCATCTAAATCCTATTGAAGTATAGGACTATGATGAAGGCACTCAAACTTAATTTCAATCCCTTTATAAGAAAAAAAAACATGCGAAGCGTGAAGAGCATCTTGTAGTTTTGCACCAGGGATGCTCAGAGTGATACATACAGGCGCTGTTCCTCTCATACAGTTCTTGAAGCCTACCAAAGTTTATGTAAGAATGAGTCAGTTATTCTGTAGCATACTTAAATCCAAATGTAAGTAACAGCACTCTGGTGCATATGTTTCAATTTAGGTCATGGCCCAGTGGTCCGTGATGCAAATGCTAGAATTCAAGGATACATTTCTCACCGAAATGCACGTGAAGAGCAAATTCTGAATGTTTTCCAGAAGAATGCTGGAAAATCATATACATCTTCAGAGCTTGTGAAGATAGTGTACAAGGTAATTACTGATGGAAGTCTTTTAGCTTTAACTAAAGAAAATTGAGAGTATGTTCCTAAAATTGTACATAGCAGCCTAAATGTTTGATTGAAGATCATGGTGGCTTTAAAAAAAGAAGGGGAAAAAAAAAAAAGATTGAAAGATTTCTGCCTGTTCAAAATGTGTATTTTAAATAGCACTGTTTAAGCACTGCATTGGATTGGATTGGAGCTCAGATGATCCTTGCAAATTTCTTATTCCACTACATAGCCTTAAGCTTGGTTTCATAGGACCAAGCTGAAATACAGCTGTAGTGCTTGGTTGTAAGTGCAAAGTGTGGGATTACTGTAAATTGTTGACCTGTCTTCGTTCATCGGTCTGCAGTTTTGCAGAGATAGGTATTGCACTCAGAAGTCAGGTAGCTCATGTGTGTCATTAGACAAGCATTCCTACTTCATTCCTCATGTAACCTCAGTGATTTGTGCATGTGAAGTGGGAGTTATTGCATTTAGCAAATAGAAAAGATGCAAACATTAAAGAGATGCAACTTTAGCTTCAGAGGAAGATATCATAATTGTCAATGGCTGTAGTATGTGAAGAGGTCTGTCACAGCTTCACAACTATTTTTTCATGGTTCTACTAAGCCCCAGTTTCCAAAGAAGAAAATGCAAGTCACACTGAACACTTTGCACTGCTGATGTACTATTATCTGTGGCTATTTACTTCTTGCACTTTGTAAGTGTAGAGCCATCTTTATGCTTCTGTAAATCACAAACCATTTTTCCTGTCACTGTGTTATAAGAGTTTTTTTCCAGTACTACTAAAGCTTTAAAACAAAAAGTGTATCTTTCTCAAAGCGTTTTAGAGATTCACAATTTATTGAGCCAATTTTCTAGGGAGTTTCTTCCTTACTTCAGATCTTGGAGAAGAATTTTTTTAATTTTCTACAAGAAGGCTTTGTATGTATGAAGATAATGCAGAAGAAGGGGATTTTGAAAAATATTATTATCATTGGTTATAATATCATACTTTATCAGTGTGAAATTTTAAGATACTTTGACCTCCTGAAGTTGTATTTTTAAATTGCTTACACATTTATGGATGCTAGTTGTTAAAGAATATTAAAATCCATGCAAATATTGTCAAAAAAATAAGTAATCAGTATCTGTGGAGAAATGCATCTTTGATTTTTGTCATCGAAACCTGTGGAAAAACGCTTAGCTATATTGACAACCCAGTGTAGACCAAGCTCAGAAGAACGCAGTCTTAGAGTTGGCCAAAGCTTGAATTACGAAAGTGTGTGATGCAAAAAGTGGGCACAGTAATCAGAAATGTGGTATAGTCTGCAGTTTAAATGGTTTGCAGTTAATTTAGTCATTTCAGGTTTTAATCACTGTATAGCTAAATGCACAAGACAGTAATGAGAAGAGGAAAAGCTATATTAATAAACAATATCAATGTACTAAATATACATTTGGGAGATACTTAAATTAATACAAAACATATGTTTGTGTTCCCATTAGGACATTCCTGAAAATTTACTTCTAGCAGCAGAAAACAACCTCATAGTCCACTTGAAGAAGTTGGAAAAGGAAGGAAAAGTGTGTAAGTTGGGGATGGTGGGATGTAAAGGTAGTCATTTCCATTTTGATTTTCTGTGTAGATGATCAGGGGACAGGAGCACCTCCCCTATGAAGACAGGCTGAGGGAGCTGGGCTTGTTCAGCCTGGAGAAGAGAAGGCTGCGGGGTGACCTCACTGCAGCCTTCAGTACCTAAAGGGAGCCTACAAGCAGGAGGGGAATCAACTCTTTGAGAGGGTAGATAACAGCAGGACAAGGGGAAATGGTTTAAAATTGAAGGAAGATTTAGGTTGGATGTCAGGGGGAAGTTCTTCACAGGAAGAGTGGTGAGGTGCTGGAACAGGCTGCCCAGAGAGATTGTGGATGCCCCGTCCCTGGAGGTGTGCAAGGCCAGATTGGATGGGGCCCTGGGCAGCCTGGTCTGGTATTGAACGTGGAGGTTGGTGGCCCTGCCTGATGCGGGAGAGTTAGAGCTTCATGATCCTTGGGGTCCCTTCATTTTGTGCACTGTGCATGTTGTCTATGTGTGTTCTGGGGGTGGTTAAAATTGGGTAGAGTTACTTTTTTCTGATTAACATTCTGATTAACTTAAGCAGAGCAACTATATTTAATTTATTATTTCTACACTGTTGCCTTTACATTAGTGAACAAAATGAACTATTTTATTTCGGTAATGGCAGGAGCAATTGGAAGCGCTTTCATCTATGAGCTGAGGAAAATATTTGTTTCTGTACATTACATAAGTACACTCACACACACTGTACATTACATAAGTACACATCCACAATTAAGCAATTACAATTTTTATCGGTTCAAAATTGCTTACATTGGTAAATGACGACAATGTGAAGTTGGTGCCTTTTTTTCCATTGTGCCTTTTTTTCCGCTGGTGCCTTTTTTCCATCGTCCTGTTTATTTTAATAATTAATCATCTGGTAGGCTCACTACTGATTGAAAAACTGAGAACGAATTTTTGTTATTATTATGACACGATATTTGTTCCAAGAAAAAGGACTAGAATCATGCAAACACAGTTGTTTTTATTAAAGTTCAAATATAGTATCTGCATGCGTACTTCATTCAGAATGCCCTGTAAGCTTACTGACTGGCACTGCACCAACTTTTAAATCTGATTTCAGTTCTTGGTTGTCGACGCAGCTTACTGAGCACAAACCTGCATGTTTCTCCAACCTGGCTACACAAGAGTTCCTCCAGGGTATCCGATGCTGTTGACTGAAATTATCTCTTCCCTTTTACTGCTGGAGTAGCTCAAGCAACAGCATTTTATGTTTAGATAAAGTAGTGGGTAAATTAACTTTCTCTTCAGCGGTAGAATTGCAGCCTTTCATACAGTAGGCTGTGTGTATGTATCATAAATGCTGAGGAATTAATTTCTCAAAGTTACTTCCATCTTTTAAGCCGGTTTTGTTCAGAACAACATTCCGTGTTTAGTGGACACCATTTTTCCTCAGAAAGGTGCTTACCTCTGAAGGTTGAAGATACAGTAGATAAGGAGCTTCAGTCAGATACCTGTTCACAAAGTAGCTTCTGCTTGAAGACATTAGAGAGTTGTAGTAACTAGAAGATAACTGATTAGGATAACTTTTATGATTCTTTTACATGATTTTGCTGCCTTCTCTTGCTTTCTGAGGAGCACAAGAAGTGCTTTTTAAAGGTCTTAGATTTGGTTTGGTTTTTGGTTTTTGATCTTCATTTCACGCTCACAGACAAGGAAGAAAGCCATCTCATCAGAAAACTTGAGGCATCTGTGTGCTGACCTCTACAGTCTAGAAAATAGCTGCTAACTTTTTCAGTACGAGCTTAGACCTGGGCCTGTGATACACACTTAACATCATGTAACCATTGCTGATTTTTCAGTTCAAATTAAGCACATCTGTTAAGGAAAATTGATTGGTTCTTAATGAGTAGCATACAAATGCTTGCATACTCACTTTACATGTAGTCTTACAGTATTTCAGATTTTGTCACTGTGATGGAAAACAGCAGCGTGGCTACAGCTCCTAATTTTCACAAAATATTATCTCAAAGAAACGTGTTGTCGGTGTTGGTAACGAATAAGACAGGCATATTCCACTGTTACTGGAGAGCTGCTCCATGCAGATTATGGCCATACGCTTCCTGCCACTGTTGTTAATTTACCACTTCATCCTAGGGATTGCAGTGTATATGGGTACATAATTTTTATAGCTCCAATTAGGAGTGATAATGGCTTTTACTCATTTGTTTTTCTCACTTTGGACAGAAAAACAATGCCTTGCACACAGGAGCATTGCACGACACATACATGTAAACTCTGCCATATTTGGAAAATTGTCATTGTTTCAAGTTCTTAAAAAACAGTTGAAGAGATAAAAAATAATTTAACTGCTATAAATTTAGCAGCACACTTCTCAAGTTCATAAATGTCACAAAATGCACAAGTGTTCCTCAACTTCAAATTTATTACTGTCTAGCAATTTTAATATCCTGAACATTAAATAACTGCAGGATTATTAAACCTTTTTTCTTTTTTAATATCACTAGGACTTACATTGTGAAACAGTCAGTGTTTATCAGTTTCCACTAAAATTCAGCACTGGCCTGCAGGAAAGCATTTTAATAGCCAACCTGATATCTTCTTCAAAATGCCATATGAAGACATGCAGAATTTGCAGATTGAGATAGATGCTACATATAAGCAATAGACTAAGTGTTAGCTTGTGACTAATTTGGACTCCTTATCTTAACAGTACGTGATGCATCTCCCAGCTTCAGATGGAGAAACAATCTGTAGCTTACACAAGATTGCTCGAGAGCATTTTCAGTCTGCACGGTTGCTGCATGAAAGAAGAGAATGATGAGCTCGGAGGATATGTGAAGTAAAAGTCTTTCATTTGTTTTTTAGGTTCTAACAATTTAAAAGTGATGTTTATTAAACAACAAATTGGAGATTGTATAAACAAATCTGTAGTAAAAAGAACACAGATCAGATACTTCAGCTGCTTTTGTTGTGCTTTTCAAAAAGTGATTCTGATGGTAACTTCTCTGTAAATTCTAAAAACAACCAATTTTTGCTAGCAAGTGGAAATACTGTTTTTCATATTCTTTTCCATAATGTAACTGTCTGTGCACGTTTTTGTTGGCAGTATGTTTTAACTGAGAGTACTTCCAGATATATCTGTTTGCTCATGGAAACACCATTCCTGTGAAATTTAAAGGATCATTAATTTCACCTAATGTCAAAACACACACAGCATTAAGACAGACTTTAATTCTATATCTTCTAAGTTTCTGCAAGAATGTGTTTAAAAAGCTACTTAAATCGAAATATATATTGTAAACAATATGAGGTTATGTTTTTCTACCACTTTATAACAAGCTTAGAATTGTGTTATTAACACCATTTAAAGAACAAATATTTTAACTAAAGGTTGTATTTGGTTATAAGATACTGAGTAGTTGTAGTAAAATGTTTGCAGATGAATTCAAACTTCAGTTTTCTGTGTAGCTTTCAGAGTAATATATAAATGTTTGTATTATATTGTGCATTTAACATATGTTTTTGATTCACTTTTCTAATGCTGGTCCAACCTTAAAGAGATGTTTAAAGGTACTAAAGACAAATGTATGTTCTTGAAAATCCTTGAGAACCTTTCAAGTTCCTCCTGTATCTTCATTTGTGGAACATGCGTATGTTTGGGTGTTTTTAGTAGGCACAGCTTAATAGTTACCAGTATCTGATGAAGTTGATAACATTTGTTCATAATGATGGCTTTTTGCTTCAGGAGAAAAGAAATTTAAGTGAAATGGTACATTTTGTCATGGTGGGAAGCCTGAGAACCTAAAACACAGTAGGGTTTGGTATGAAGTGATGATGTCTCATTACCTTCCAAGCTAAAGAAAGCTACTGGCATCCCAAATGTCACTGCACCATTTTCTTCTGTTTGACTGTGTTTATGGAAAATTCTTCAGAACTGAGTTAAATTGCAGATAGTAAAGAAAGAGATGTGATGCAAAGAACTACATTACATATTCCATGCTGTGATGCAGCTGACGTCTAAAGCTCATGAAAGGTGAGGGAAATAGCAGTTTGACCAGACTTGAGTTGTCTTTCGTGGTATAGATGGTGCCTGAAATATTAAAAGCAGAGGTTGCTTTACTAAGACCTATACTTGCGTCTGTGACATTGCACAAGTCATAAGATTCCTTGCTATGAGATTTTAGGTTTGTTTAATAATGGGACAGTAAGCTATAATCCATGCCTGTATAAAAACGAGGATCATCCTGTTTCCAACCCCTGCCTTGAATTCATTAGTCTGTGCAGAATCTATTTAGGACTGAGAATGAAAACAGGAGAAGGGGCAATTTCTGTCTCATCAAGATGGAAGGGCAAATGTTGTTCAGTGCACTAACTTTGTAAACAGCTGGGGACAGAAGGAGCACTAAATTGGGTAGTTTTAATATGCTGTCCTGAGATGAAACACACAGAAATGTAGGTTATTAGGTTTAAGAACTAGGAAACAATTTTGACAGTAGGTATAACATTTTCAAGTTTCCCATTCTGCTTCTTGCAAAGTTTATATTTCTTAAGAAATATCTTTCTTGAGATATGGTTTTAAGTATAACTGATGATTGAAAGGTTCCCAAATTGGAAGGGCATTGTTCTGTCTGTATCTGTTACGTCAGGTGCAGTAATATGATTACTGCTAAATCCTCCACAATCTTCCAACCTGAAATAGATTTCAGACTTCCTTCCTAAGATCATTTTGAAGCGTAGTCTTTCAATATCTGGAAAGCTGGGACAAAATCTGGCAAACATAGACCAACAGCCCATTGGCAAGTAGTAAGACTGAGGACTGACAGGTATTTCAGATCATAACACTTTGCCTAAAGCGCCGTAAGAAACATCACGTGGCAGAAGAGAGGTCTCCAACAATAGGAATATGTGGAAAACACTCGGATGAGGCAATGGGTTGCTTTATTTTCCTTTTCAGTGTAGTGGTTTGTATTGATAAGCACAAAAAGCCAGTTAAAACCAAGAAGATCTCTGTGCCTGTAAAGTAAGACAGTAGCCATCCGCTCGGGGCATTTGCTGATTATTGCTTGAAAAAAAGAATGTCCCATCCCAGGTACTTAAATCCCATTCCCTAAGTTCTGTGGACTTGTTTTCTTTTAATAAATAAATTCAAGACTACTTTGAAAAAAGAATTTTTTTATTTTTTATCCTAATTCAGTGTACTTCACTTCTGCATTATATTATATTACATCTGTAACTATGTGGAATGCACCTGAATGCAACTTTCACATCATCATTTTTGAAATAATGTTCTTTACAAAATATATGGCCAAGAGATGGAGGGATTCCTAGGATTGAAAAGAAATACATTAGTACTGAAACAGGAACACTTGTTCAGTTTGAACTACTTTTATATATTTAAAAAAAAAAAAAAAGGAGGAAAAAAATACAATAGTTTATTCTGTATTCTAAGTATCCCAGACCATCTCCAATTACTGAGTATTCCTTCTCCATGACTTAATATTTTGCAGAGCTTCTGAGCATCTTCACAGATTTTATTTGTTTAGAGTAGCTCTGGTTCTGGAAAGACCTGATTTAATGCTTGAGCCTGAACATAAATCTAGTTTATATTGGCAGGTGTCATTCAGAAAGCTGGTCATGGCCTGGATGTGGTGTGCACTCTGCTCTGGCAAGCCAGAACCCACCCTCACAACACTCAGCTTCAGCCATCAGGTACGCTGGAGACTATTCTTCTCCAGTGGGAGTATCTGTCAGGAGGTGACCTTTTGAGGACGCCTTTATTT
>NW_024884253.1:30970138-31028782 GCF_019232065.1 Centrocercus urophasianus
AATTAAGAGCAGGCTTTTGTTTTGGGGCAATTTGGTTTTTGTTTTTTTTTTTTTGTTTTTTGTTTGTTTGTTTGATTTTTGTTTTTTAAATTATTCACAGGCTTTTGATATCTCTTCTCCATAACATATTTCTGATTTAGAAATTTTTTTTTACCCCTCTCATGGGATAACTTTTCTTGTCCTGGGATTCCAGGGTGTTTGGATGTGTGTTGTTCCAGGCTATGGGCTGGCAGGAATCTGCTGTTATTCATACCCTGAGGCCGTGCCCTAGCCATAACCCTAACAAACCCAGCGAGTTCCGTTTCTTAACGACATCTTTTCGTTTCCCCCGACGTCCAGGTAGGAACGGCCTAATAGAAACTAAACTTCGCCAGAGAGATGGAGGAGAACGAAACCGAAGGGGGCTTTGGGCAACGCAGAAGCAGGGCCCGGCGCAGGCAGCCACAGCCACGTAGCGCCGCCCGAGGGGCCCCGGCCGGTCCTCGGCCAGCCGTCGGGGCCCGCAAAGCGCCGGGCCACCGCCTCTCCGCGGGCGGGCCGAAGACCCCTCCGGCCGGCAGGGGCGCTGGCGGGCGGCGGCGGGGGCCGCTCCCGGCGGCCGGGCAGCGGAGGAAGGGCCGCGCGGGGCCGCGGCGGGCGGGGCGGGGTGAAGCGGCGGCTGCTGCCATTCCTCTGCTGCGCGGCCGCCTCCTCCCACCCGCCTCTTCCTGGCCGCAGCGAGAGCTGTGCTGGCAGCGGGGAGGCGGCGGCGCCCAGCTCCCGGCCCGCCATGGCGATCCGCAAGAAGAGCAACAAGAACCCGCCGGTGCTGAGCCACGAGTTCATCGTGCAGAACCACGCCGACATCGTCTCCTGCATGGCCATGATCTTCCTGCTGGGGCTCATGTTCGAGGTGAGACTCCCGCTCCGTCCTCCTCTCCGCCGGGAGCCCGGGCGGCCCGGGGGCGGGCGGCATCGCGGTGCCGCGATCGCGGCCGTACGGCGGAGCCCGGGCGGGCGCCGCGTCCCCGCTCCCCGGGGCCCGGCCCCTCCGGGAACGCCCTCTTCGGCGCGGAGACGCGCTGCCCGCCGCAGCCGTCCTCGCGAGCGAGACCGTGCCCCGCCGCCGCGAGGAGCCGAGGCGCGCTTCCCTCCGCCGCGCCGGGGTTACGTGGCACTCGGCCGGGGGAGGGGTGCGCGGCGTGCGGCCGCGCTCGGACCGGGGGAGGCGGAGGGGGGCGGCGGGGAGGCGCGGCCCGGCCCTGCCCTGCCTCACCGCGCTCTTTGTGTGCGCTGCCCGGGCGGCCCCGCCGGCACTACGACTCCCGTGAGGCCGCGCGCCGCCGCGCGGCCCGCAGGGGGAAGGGCGGCCGGCGGTGACGTGTACCTACGGCCGCCGCGCGGGCAGCGGGGCGCGAGTCCCCCGGCGGCCGCCGCCTGGCTTTGGTCGGCCCGGCCCACGTGGCCTGCGGAGCTCCCGGTTCCCCGGAAACCCTCCTTGACCCGGCCGCTGAGCTGAGCGTGCCGTGCTTCGTTCCCTTGTGAGGGATCCCCGAGATGTTCCCAGAGTGCCCTATCGCGGCAGGACGCGTCCGCCACGCGGCGCGGTTGTGGCTTTTCAGAGTCCCAGCCGGTGGCTGTTCTACCCACGCAGATTACTTTCGGCAGTTTTACCCGGCCTTTGTGCTGCTCAGGTGTAGGATTTGAAAAACTCCCAACGTCTGAAAAGATGGGACACACTAAGAACGCTGCTCTGTGTGATTTTTACTACCAAAAGTCACCAGAACACACCGTGCCTCACAGTGTGGTTTTAAGGTTAAAGATACGGACCTAAACCCTTCCCTTGTGTGTATGCTTACTGTTTGTTCACCACATTGCTGCTAGCATTGGGTGTGCCGAAGCCTTTGTCTCTTTGACATTTCTCTGAAAATCTCTCTGATTTTCACTTCACAACATTTATTTTCTATCTTGGCATAGAGGGACCATGTACCTCTGTTGTTACACATATAGTGAGGCTGAACAGATTGCTAAGTCTCTGAAATGCTTTGCGTACAGGCCTTAGAAATCATCTGCTGCAGTTAGTGCTGGTATGGTACAGTATTGATGCTGTCCTCACAGAATCACGAAATGGCCCAGGTTGGAAGTGACCTCAAGGATCATGAAGCTCCAACCCCCTGCCACAGGCAGGACCACCAACTTCCCCATTTAATACCAGACCAGGCTGCCCAGGGCCCCATCCAGTCTGGCCTTGAACACCTCCAGGGACGGGGCATCCACAGCCTTTCTGGGCAGCCTGTTCCAGCACCTCACCACTCTCATGGTAAAGAACTTCCCTCTGACATCCAATCTAAATCTTCCCTCTCTTAACTTAAAACCATTTCCCCTTATCCTGCTGTTACCAACCGTTGTAAAGAGTTGGCTCCCCTCCTGTTTATAGGCTCCCTTTAGGTACTGCCTTGCCCTTGCTCAGCTGAACACCGTTAGCTGAGTGAGCCTTGGTATGGCATGTCGGAACTAGTTGGTGGTGTGAGTCCTCTGGAGGCTCCTTCCACAGTCCTGAGCAGTGGAATAAATTCTGGCAGACTAGTTGGGTTCCCAGAAGTTGCGCAGGGTTGGTTCCAAGGAAAACTCCTCGTTTATGGAGTGCTTGTTTCAGTGAAAAAGATATAAAAATCTTTAAGAAAAGTCCAATTTCTTTTGAGCCATAATAATAATTTAGTGGGTTATCTTCAGGTAGCAAAATGTCTTACACTTGAAAATTGTTATTAATGAACAAGAATTGCTGCTTTTGTTTTCTTCTTTGAAGGTATCATCTCCCTGCCCAGAAAAGACTTCAGAACAAACATTTTCTGCTTCTCTCTTCTATTGTGAATTTCGTTTTTTCTTGCTGTCCCTCATGAAGAGGAATTTTTGAGGGTATTTCTGTAAACAAATCTATGTGGTCTCTTTTGCCTTCAGAAAGTCAGATGAAGTGGCGTGATGATGGGAGTTGGTTGTTTTCTTGGGAGGAACAGACATGCTTGGGGAAGAGTGCTAAAACTGGGGAGTAAACATCTTCAGTTTAAAATAGTTTATGTCGGTGAGATTCGACAGCACTTCTGTGTTTTCTTTTCCAGATTACAGCAAAAGCAGCTGTCATTTTCGTCACTCTTCAGTATAACGTTACCATTCCTGCCACAGGTATGTGCTTGCAGGTGGTTGGTTAGTCATGGGCTGTTATCCTCAGACACTGCTAATGTGTTGTATGCCCTAAACTGAGGATAAGTTACCAAGTTTAAATGGACAGTACAGAGATTTTAAGGACTTAATATAAATTGTTTGGGTAAAACTTCCGAGGAATCCGTTCTGTCATTTTGTGAATTGCATTAGGGAAAATGTTTCTGCTCTGCTGGGTTTGTTCTTGATCCTGAAACCCAGTCTCGGTGGTTAATAAGTTCATGTTCTTACTCTGGTTATGCAAGTGATCTGTTCTACTTAGTGTGTGGGGACGGGGGGGAGGGTTGATAGTTTAACATAATTTTATAGTTCCCTTTCAGTGCATTTGGCTAAGCTTCCTAAGTGCACTTAAGTTTCCATTTTTATATTGCATCCTTCCAAAATCAAATTGAGTTTGTGATGCGATGGAGAAGATTACTGTAAATGGAGTCTAGTGACCTAGCTCAGGGTGGTGGTTTAATTTGACTTATATTTGTTCAACTGACAACAAATGACTTTTGCCTGAAAGGTTTCACTTTAAGAAACAAACTTATTGGCAATAAAACTGTATCAGTGCCTAACAGTTAATTCTGTTTTTGTCTTCTAGAAGAACAATCTGCAGAAACAATCTCTCTCTATCACTATGGCATCAAAGACTTGGCTACAATTTTCTTTTATATGCTCGTAGCAATAATCATACATGCTATTATTCAGGAGTATGTATTGGATGTAAGTACAAAATACTAATTCCTTTCATCAAGATGGTAGATTAGACTTTAACTGTTAACTTAAAAGCTAAATGCTAAATTTTAGCATTTTATTTTAGCATTTTAAAATGCTAAAATTTACCTTTAAAATGATAAAACATTTATTGGAACTTTCGGATGTTCTAATGCTGGTAGCAGCTAATGTTAAGTACAACATATAAATAACAGTGGACTTTCATTTCAGAAAATTAACAGGAAAATGCACTTTTCCAAAACAAAGCATAGCAAGTTCAATGAGTCTGGACAACTTAGTGCGTTCTACCTTTTCTCCTGTGTTTGGGGCACGAGTATTCTTGTCTCTGTAAGTACACTTCCTCTTGTGTTTCTTATAAGACTGCAACTTAGCAACACCAGTAAGTTTTCAACTTATCCAAATTTTAGCTGATTTTAATATTAAAGCACGGGCATGTTTCAGAATTCAGTGTGAATTGTATCAAAATTAAGTATGAAGTCCAGCAGCGTTACTGTTGCTCCATCTCAGTAAATTGAATTTGCTGTCACATGAATAAAATGTGATTTTTAAGCTCTATTAGGGTACTTCATTCTCCATAGTTTTTCTGTGTTGGTTCATTATTGTAAAATAAATGTTTAATGTATTAGTTATGCAGTGCATTTTGGCAGCCTAGGGAATGGGCAGTGGACAAGTTGCTGTAGGCTTAGGTGAGCCCTGTCAGATGCTATGCCCTTTGCTAGCACTGGGCTGTGTTTGTGCTCACCCCACTTTCTGCTTTTAGAAGAAAGGCATAACCCACCTCTTGTTCCCACTTACACAGGTGCTTAGGGAGAAGTATGTGGTTCATTGTAAGCTCCTAAATTATTCTTCCCTTACAGGAGTATAACCTATTGTTTAATTTGAAAGCTCATTTTCTAACAATGATTATAGAAACTTAAAATTTTCAAGAAAAAGGTAGAGTATAATCTTTTTCTGTAGCACAATGACTCCTAAAAAAACTTTTCTTCTCTTAGTTAAGCTCAAAGCTTGTCAGCAGTTTACAAGGGAAGACTTCTATCTGTGGTGATGCTGAAATAACCTCCAGCTCAGAAGGAATCTTTTCTTCAATGAGCACTTAAATTGTTTATTGTTCCTTATTTTTTTTTCCTTTTAGGCTAATACAGTTGTTGTTTTAGTTTTGTAAATGGCAATGTATCAATCTGCAGCTTTTAATTGCGTGTCAGTATTTCTGTGTGCACACATCAGATGTATAAAAATACATGTATGTGTGTCCCTTCGTTATTTCTAACTCGGAAACAGCAACGCTGTGTGACTTCAGAAGCTGTGCTTTTGTTTTTTAGGAGAACTATATATCAGATCCAACCTCTCTGTGGAGGGACTACCCACACACTCTGATTCCGTAAGGCCTTTTCCTTGAAGGACTGTTCTGGGGGAGGAAAGGGGTGTTGGCATTTTGAAGTCATATGGAAATTGCTGAAATTAAATTTGTCACTGATGTATTTTTTGTTTGTATTGACAGAGAAGCTTTATTCCCTGTCAGTGGGGAGTATACATTAATCCTTCTGCAGGCTGTTTATTTATAAAATGAAGCTGTGGTGAATTTGATTATTTGATCTTTCTGAGAACAAAGCTGACTGGCAACAAGGATCTCTGTTTCTCTTTAGAGATTGCAATTAAATATATTCACTAGAAAGTTTCTGGAACATTTTAAGTTTATGAAGAGAAAGTAATATTCTTCAATTCTTGCTGTATTGTACAGGTTTCAAATGAAGTTTTTCTACATCTTACAGTTGGCATACTGGTTTCATGCTTTCCCAGAATTGTACTTCCAGAAAACTAAAAAAGTAAGTTCAGAAAGCAAATGGAAAGAATGCCGAGCAAAGCAGCTCGAATAGTGGAGTGATTCATCTCTTTGGGAAAGTGTGTTACCCTACATTTGCAACCCCTTTCTTATCTGTGTACTTAAGCTTTTCCTTTTTGGAATTTTGGTGCTCTGATGTACATGTGAGAAGCAAGTGTTTTCACTTAAACCCTGTATTTCTGAAGTAAAATCACTGTGTGTCTGTTGTGTAAATACAAATCAGTAGCATATCCCATCTGCTAAAAGAACTTGAATTTTCCTTTGAACAAATGATTGGGTGATTGTTTCAGAATCTTTTCTTGTTTTCTGTAATTACTTGTCTGAATAATCTCATTGAAATACAGAAATGCTTCAGGAATCACAATACAGGTATTCTATTCGATATAGGTATTGAATAGAAGCAGTGAATAATGTGCTGAATCCAAGCACTATAAACTACTAGGATTTGTTGTAAATACCACTATCCTCAGCAGAATTTCTAGTTAGTAGTGCAGTGAGTATTTGAACAGCATCTATGCCTCATGAGAGTTTTGTCCATTGTGTTTCTCAGAATTTAACTGCTCACATTGAGTTCACTGTAGATTTCTGTAGCAGTTTTTGCTTTTCTTGACCAACACAGATAGTCTCTTTGCATGTTCTTTGCTCAGGCTGTCTTTGCATGCACAGCTTCCTTTTAAAAACTCTTCTCTTGTTGCTCTGTGACTAGATTGAGTTTCTGCTGTCAGGATTCTGCTTCATTCAAGGAAATGAAATGTATGTTAGTTAACCACAGGTCTTTATTCCAGGACCTAGAGCAGGCTTGGGAAAGTAGTAATGAGGTTTGTTTTCATGCTGATTGCAGTATCAGCAGTGATGTTATGCATATATTTCAGCTGATGCTCCAATATTGCCACACTGGGGCAGTGATATCTCTAGAACTTGACTTAATATTTAAGTATTGGTTGGCTCTGTTTTTTGTTTGCTTTAATGTGACTTTATGAAAGCTGCCAGAAAGTGGCAGAAATGCTGTATGCTTAATAGTAGTATTTTGTTTGGTCATTTGGGTTTTTAGTTTTTTGGTTAAGTTTTAAGGCTATTTGTTTTATCACGTTTTGAGTTGACACCCCCTTACCACAGTTTCACCTCTCCTGTCTTGACTTCCTTGCCTTACTTCTCATGCAGGAATTGGCTGCTTTTGCTCAGGTCCAGTTATTTCTACTCCTGACATTTAAAAAAGAAAAATATAGGGGGTTCTCAACTCTGCTTTTTGTGTAGTGGTGGATAACTCCACCTGAGTTATTCCAATAGGCCTTAAGTCTGACAGTTTATGTAAGCAGGCAGCTGAGGCTATTTAAATGTTACCTTTGTTCCAAAAATAAAGTGCAAAAGGCTTGTTCTGGTAGTACTTGGAGAACCACAGTGTTTGCAGTGAGTACACTCGTGTTTTCTCTGCACAACCTGTTTTTTGTTTTCTTTGGGACCACTTAGGTTTTTAACTATATTCCCTCTCTCTGTGTTGTTAGGTGTTGTAACAGGTATTTCGTTTTGTCAGCTTTGAGGTAAAGTATTGGAGATGTAGAGTAGATCTTAAAGGATGACATTTTTAGGAGGCTTTCTTGTGTTTCTTTGGTTGGTTGCATTTACGTGCATGCATGATAAAACTGAAAGCCCCTTACCTGAAGCGTAGGGAATCTTTAAAGAAGTTGGAGTTCTTGAGCACAAATGGATGTATTCTACCTACCATTTCAGAATGAATACTCATACTGTGATCTAGTATACTTCAGTGAGTTTTCTTTTCTCAGGTGGTGTTTGTATCACTGCTTAGTAATGTTATTCTGTTCACTGCCAACAGTGTACCAGAATCATGAATGATCTTGAATTTTTTTAAATGCACAACAACAGTTGTAAACTTCTTTTTGGTTC
Organism: Centrocercus urophasianus; assembly: GCF_019232065.1. NCBI lineage: Eukaryota > Metazoa > Chordata > Aves > Galliformes > Phasianidae > Centrocercus > Centrocercus urophasianus. The sequence continues at coordinate 30,977,796 of NW_024884253.1, forward strand.
ATAGACTTTTGTTCTATTCCTGTAACGATCTGACAGAATCAGAATGGCAGAAAACGTGTCAAACTACAGAAGTTTATCTGGAGACACAATAATTCATACCAATTATGTACTTATTGTAATAACTGCTGCAAGTTCAGATAAGTCTTAACAAAGAATTAAATTCATCTTTTGAAATGCATTTTCAAATGCATTTTCTCACAAAAGTGTATGTAAAAATACTGTATGTTACTGGTAAGTAAGCAGTAAGTGGTGTGGAATTAGATGGAGTAACTCAGTGCCAAAACAGGCCACGTGGGGTAGCTGAGAAGATGATCATTTCTAGGACTAGGAAGCAATCTGTACTGTAACATCATACAGCATTGTGTGTAATGTATGTTTATTTGTTTCTTTTCAATAGGAGGATATCTTTCGCCAAATTGTCTACATTGGACTTTATCTCTTTCATATTGCTGGAGCCTATCTTTTGAAGTAAGTAATGTATAAGGTTTTATTGTCTTCAATCACTTAAAATGTTAAAATGTAACAAAGCATTTGAATGGATGTTCTATTTGTTTTAATAGTCTGACCCACCTTGGACTTGTTCTCCTGGTATTACATTACTTCGTTGAATTTCTTTTCCACATATCTCGTCTTTTCTACTTTAGTGATGAAAGATACCAGAAAGGGTAAGTAGTCAGCAGTTTTGAGATTCAGGTAACCTCTGTCTTGCAAGTCTCGTGCATTTTAACTAAGCAGAAGCCAGGATTACAGGGAAGGTTGTCTTGTATTTCCTTAGAGGCCACTGTCCTCCAGACTAAAAAAAAAACTTTTTTTCTTTTTTTTAACTTACTCTCCTGTATAAGTAGATGTTAGTAGCTATGTAAAATGGAGTTAAATCTCATACTACTTTTATTAAAAGTAAAAATAAAACATTTTCCAGGTACAAGTCTTGTAGAAAAGGCAACAGCCTGGGCTGCTAATGCAGTCGGTTCTAAATAAACTCTTAACACAGTCATGTTCTGATAGTCATGGTAGGCACTTTCTGTTGAGATGAAAATAATTTTCAGAACAAAGTTTTGGTTTGTAGGAAAAAAAATCCTAAGTGAGGCGTTCCTTAATTTTTGTCTTCTGCAATAACTGGAAATAAAGGATTAGGACAAACGAAAAATAACTGAGTGAAGTTCTTAACTCTCAGATGAGTTCTTAGAGTTAAGAGTAACTATTTGCCTTGTTAGTACTTGTGCTGTGAGCAGAGAATTCGTATAATGTTTGTGGTCTTTCTCTTTGCAGATTTTCACTGTGGGCAGTCCTTTTTGTTTTGGGAAGGCTTCTCACCTTGATTCTTTCTGTCCTCACTTTTGGCTTTGGTCTGGCAAGAGCAGAAAATCAGCAGCTGAATTTCAGCACTGGAAACTTCAATATCCTGGCTGTTAGGTACAGTAAACTTGGGGTGGTTCCTAAGCATGATCTGTAAGCCTGTGTTAAACCTGTGTAGTGTTAATGCTAGTAGTACTGAATGGGATCAGTGGGCATGGCTTTGGTTTTAAAAAAATAAATAAATAAAAAGCTTGTCAAGCACATTGAAGTGAATGGAAGAATTTACAGTCTGTCACTGAGAAATCTATAACTGGTTACAAGTTAGGAAAATAAAACAAGATTAAAAGGAATATCCAGCTGTAGAGATGCCTTTCACACCTTAGAGTTATTAAATCGAACTATAAATAATTGCAGTGACAATTGGACATCATATCCAAGCATCTTTGAATCTGGTTGAAGATTCTCACCATTTTCTCTGCCTTTATTATGACTTTTATTGCTGCTGCCTGATGCAGTGGTTGGTTCGGCCAACCATTCAGCCTTTTTATGAATTAAATGCATAAAAGGAATTTATTAAAACATTGCCAGTGTCCACAGTACCCTGCAGTCTAACTATTCAGAACTGGAGGACCTGTGTTCCATCCTGGAGGAGTTCAGGGTGAGATTGGATGGGGCCCTGGGCAGCCTGGTCTAGTATTAAATGGAGAAGTTGGTGGCCCTGCCTGTGGCAGGGGGCTCGGAGCTTCATGATCCTTGAGGTCCCTTCTAACCCTGGCCATTCTGTGATTGTGTGTTCTGGTGGCAGGTACCTTGAGTGTTAGAGAAAGGAGAAAGCAGAAAAGAAACTTACTGCTTTTCAGTTTTGATGGAAGTATGAAGTCTTTGCTCTTAGTACACATCCAGTTTTGTTCTGCTGTGTTAAGCCCACTAACTCTTGTATCTGTGGAAAAATGGGTGTTAGGAGGAGGAGAGGAAAACCTCCTAGCCAGAAAGCAAGAAACATTTACTAATGTGTAGTCCAGAAAGAACAACTCTGTTGCACTGGAGGAAACAAAGTAAAAAGGCCATTTCTGATGTACAAAAAAAAACTGTATGATGTGCTATTCTGCTTTCCTTTTTTCTTTGAACAAGGTGGACTTACTGCTGAACCTGTACCTGTTTCTTTTTCAGAATCAGCGTGCTGGCCTCCATCTGCTTGGCTCAAGCATTTATGATGTGGAAATTCATTAATTTCCAACTTCGGAGATGGAGAGAGCATTCTTCTTCTCAGCCTCAATCGGTGAAAAAGAAGTTTGTCACAGCTAAAGGAAAGACTTCCAGAAAAGAAAGAGGTTTGTATTTTCAAGTTTGCTGTTACTTTGGTGTCTCAAAAGCAACTTCAGATAACAGAGAACCTTTTATGATGAAACTGCTGAAGTAATTTCTGTGTTCTGCTCTCAAATGGGAAGGTTCAGTTACAGAAGCAGTATTGGTGAATTTATTTTATTGATTAAAAAAAAAAAATCTTGATCTAAAAAAAGTGGGCTTGGCTTTGTTTTGTAATTGATGGAATGAAGGAATCACTGTTACAGTTATTGCAGCTTTGCAATTTATTGTGTCTAATCTTATTGCATGAAATCTGTCGTGCTCATGTTGTTTTCAGTTATAAAAAGGGAGGAGACATTTTTAGATGTTCCCATGATCGCTCTTCAGTTCTTTTTTCTTGCAATGAATTTCAGGCGTATTTTTCAGTGCCACTGAGTGAAGATCCAGTAAATAAGCTCGTGTTGGGCTGTCTTTACTAATAACAGCATTTTGATGTTTCTTTTAAAGGCGTAGGTAACAACTGCTTACTACTTTAATCTTTAAGAGCTTTTGGAAATGAATTGATGGTTTGTGTCACTCTTAGGGGAAGATGAAAGATGAACAGTCTGCCATTTCCTCCAATGAAATTATGTACTCAGTTTACGTAGATAAATCTGTTGTACAGTTGAGCTTCTATGTAGTTAAGTGCTAGCTTGAATAATTCCTGAACTTCTTTGAAACAGTCACCTCAAAAGCTTATTTCCACATGATCTTTTGCTTGTTGCTAACCTCTAATGCTTTTTCAATACATTGAATTTACTGCATGAAGACAGTTGTACAGAGAACTGAGATGTGTCAGAGGTGGATTTTCAACTTTTAAGGTGTCTTTTTTGTATTAAAATGATGCTTTAGATTGTTTCTTACATCATTTTGGTTGTTTTCAATTAGCACTATTTTGTGTTTGTCCATTGTTAGTTTTTAGGTTTTGTTGCCCATTGCTAACATGCACATATTTTTACTTCAGCTGACAGATTTCAGACCTTGATTTTTATATTATTTTATTATTTTTGAGTTTGTTTTGGGTTCTTGGTGGGCAGAGTGTAGGTTTTTACAATATACATGAGGTGTGTATATGAGATGATGATCTCCCTCTCTACTCTGCCTTCGTGAGGCCCCATCTGGAGTTCTGCATCCAGGTCCAGGGCTCCCAATACAAGAAAAACAGGGAGCTGTTGGAGAGGGTCCAGAGAAGGGCCATGATCAGGGGACTGGAGCACCTCCTCTACAAAGACAGGCTGAGGGAGCTGGGCTTGTTCAGCCTGGAGAAAAGAAGGCTGCGGGGTGACCTCATTGCAGCCTTTCAGTACCTAAAGAGAGCCTACAAACAGGAGGGGAATCAACTCTTTGAGAGGGTAGATAACAGCAGGACAAGGGGAAATGGTTTAAAATTGAAGGAAGATTTAGGTTGGATGTCAGGGGGAAGTTCTTCACAGGAAGAGTGGTGAGGTGCTGGAACAGGCTGCCCAGAGAGGTTGTGGATGCCCCGTCCCTGGAGGTGTGCAAGGCCAGATTGGATGGGGCCCTGGGCAGCCTGGTCTGGTATTAAATGGGGAAGTTGGCAGCCCTGCCTGTGGCAGGGGGTTGGAACTTGGTGATCCTTGAGGTCACTTCCAACCCAAGCCATTCTATCATTCTGTGATACTAGAAAAAAATAGGAGTGGCATTTTTATCAATAGAACTTGTAGGTGTCCGACTGAATCAGAGCTTAATGTTCATTTATTACTTTGTTTTACTTGTGGAATTTGTTTATATATCTGCTATTTAATCAGTGAGTTAAAATGTTAAAACTTTTCTTAAATTTCATTGATTTAATTTGGTAAACTTGTAGTTCACTTGAATTATGATTGAATTCACATAATAATTGAGCTATGACTGCCTTAAAGACCCAGGAATTTTGCAGCTTATTTTAAATTGGAATTCTAAAGAAAAGTTTGATCCCAAAGGCTGGTGTTGTTTTAGACTTTTCTGTTTGGAAGATTCCTGCAACGTTGTTGACTCAGAACATTTGTACAAGATGTTGGGTTTTTTTTTTCTGAGAACTAAAACATGCAATTAAGTTGCATTTCAAACAGGTTTTTTTTGATGTTTGTTTTTGGGGGGAGCTGCATGTGAGTGTGGCAGGCTGCATTTGGGGAGCCAGGACACAAAATGCCTTTCTTTTAGACTGTGCCAGAAAGAAGCAATAATAGTGGGAAAATGTTGGTGATGTATGTGTGATGCCCAAGCACTTGCTGATTTGTGTTCTTTCTTTTCACTTGTTTTGACTTAACTGTTAAGAGAATATGATCTCTGCTGGTTTGGATCTAGATCACTATTTGTAAGCTTTATAAATCAAGAATAACCAAATTGTTTTGAGAGGAGCCCAAAAAGCCTGACGTAAGCTTGAGATGATGGTGTCATTTACAGCCAAATAAAGAGACTCTGACTGTTCCTCTATGACTGATCAGGCCTGTGACCAGTTTCCTTCTCACTTCTATTGCTGCTTGGTTGATTGGTTTTGTTTTTGTTCTCCTTTTTACTTCAGTTGCTTGTTAGCATGCGTGGGAGCTTTGGGTGCAGGAAGGGAGGGGAGAAGGAATATTTGCAGTTATTTCTGTGGATTGGCCACTCCTTCTGATGATCTGCAGCACTTTTGGAGATGGAAAACATGAACTTAACCTGTTATCTGTACGGGAAGGTATAGCAGTTGCTTTAAATCAAAATGGTGGTGCAAGTTAGTTGAGCAGAGATGCAAGCAGTAAAGCTGACTACGCACTTCTCTTCTGGTCTGTTTTATAAATTTGGTTGCTGTCAGGCAGCAGCTGTGCTTCCATGGGCTGTGGTGACTTTAAGTAGAGGGGATGCTTTCGTTCATGGCGGTATCACGCTGCTCTGTTCCACTCTTTTGAGGACATGATAGATCCATAGACGTTGGGTCATTGCTGAGAGCAAATGTTTGCTGTGCACAGGTACCACTTGTTGACTATTTCATATTAAAACTCTTGAGCTGACCCAGAAGTGGGATACAAGTAAAGAGCTGCTGATGGTATCAGGTTCTTGCTTTGTGTTCTTAAGTATCTAAGCCCTATGCTTGAGCTCCTTCTATACTTTTCTTATATTTTAACTGATGTTTTACTTCCGTCCATCTTATCTATTTAAATATTTTCTTCAGAAAATAAATGACCTCTATATTTTTTTTAAGTACGTGATTAATTAACCTTAATTTTTCTACGTGTATACAAAGCTTGTAAAGGTGAGTAAAGGAGTGCAAGTTTCTTAGGCATTAAAAAATGAAATAGGAAGAATGATATGAGGGGTGTACCATCTGACTCCAGGATTTCACAGGAATGTCTTACCAACAAGTTGAATATTTCTCTTTATCAGAGAATATCTAGCTAATCTTGATTTTCAGTTTATAATACGTGTAACACAGCCATGTCAGTATTTGGCCGTGTCAGGAAACTGCGCTTTAGTTGTCTGAGTAAACGTTATATTGTGCAGTTGGTAAAAGCTTCGTTATGCTATCATAGAATGGCCTGGGTTGAAAAGGACCACAATGATCATCTAGTTTCACCCCCTGCTATGTGCAGGGTCGCCAGCCACCAGACCAGGCTGCCCAGAGCCACATCCAGCCTGGCCTTGAATGCCTGCAGGGATGGGGCATCCACAACCTCCTTGGGCAACCTGCTCCAGTGAATAAATGGTAACAAATGGTATGGTTCCAGTTATAAATGGTAACGATGAGATTTAACAAAATAGATGCATCAGAGAAGAAGTTAATGACTGTTTAGGACCTACTAAAATGTAGTAAAATAATAAAGTGTCTCATTCTACTTGATTTTTTGTTTTGTTTTGTAGAAAATGGAATAAATGGGACAGTGACCTCAAATGGAGCAGACTCGCCTCGTAGCAGGAAGGATAAATCCTCGTAAAACTGGGTTTTATTAAGTTAATTGACAAGTGTCCCCAAAGAATCTGCTTTTTACATGGATGACCCTTCAGCACTAGAGATGTAATGGATTAAAGAAAATACAAATCATGGTTTTTGATTATTGCTATTGTTTTGTGAAACTTTTTTTAAAAGCCATTTTGACTAAAAGAAAAGGTTTATCTGTCTTCAAACGCTTGGGGGGTGGGGGGACAAAACACTTTTTAAATAACATTGACACTTTTTTAAACACTTACTGTGATGAAATAACTTCACTTAATGAGGATCACTGATGCAATGTATTATTTCTTTCCAGTTTTTGTAATCTTGGTGATATATACTGTTTTCCAACTTCACTTTTTCCTAGTTCTTCAAAACTTCAAATATATTACGAAATTGAAGTAAAAATGTAGTATGCATTTTCAGATACTCTGACTTTTAAGTTAGTTGATTCAAATTCACAGATCAAATTGGAATTCTAGGACCACAAAAGTGAACTTATTTTATTTTGTAGTTGCTAGCTACATGATGTCTGCTCTAAGAATTGCCCCATATCATTAAAACAAAACTGAACTGATTGGAAATGTTGCAGAGTCTTATTGCTCGTTGGTTAGAAATGTCTTACAAGGAACAGAGAAACCTTTCTGAGATAAAGCTTTAGCACTTGAAAATTAGAAGGGAAAAGTGTATGTCATGGAGTTGATTTGAGTAGCACTGTTAACTCCTGTCTGTGCTTTTGAAGTGTACATATCTTGGACAGTTACTGTGCGTTGGACCTTCTTCCAAAACCTGTCTTTCTGATTTTAGAGGGGGAGATTCTTACACTGTGTTGTTTGTTTTAGGTGGGGAGGCATCTAATGCTCCATGAAGAGGGAATTTGTTAGATAAATGGATCAAGTTTTGACAAACATTCCTCTATTCTAAATGCTTTGCCTTGTTTCGCCTCTGTTAGGAAATAGTTTGATTTCTCCTATATATATATTTTTATGAGAGAATATTTAAAAGCTACAACTTCTTAAAACTCGTATATTGTGTGTGCCCTTCGCTACAGCTGGAGGAATCTGGATTTAAGATTTTTTCCATTATCTGTCTTTCAGAATTGTATTAAATGTGAAGCCTTGTCCAGCTAATTTTTCAATTTAATATGCAGTTAATGTTTTTCTTGTGTATCCTTTTGTAATGGGAACCATTTGACTTGGGAATGAGTTAAAGATTTTTATTCAGTCTTGACGAGTTACTAAATCAGGCTTTCAGGTTAACCCCAGTGTTAGAATGCTTATGGATTGAGTAGGAGTGATTATAAGCAATCAAACTGAGAAATAAACAGATTAACTAAAAATTGTTACTTTAATTGAGTTTATGCCCAACAACAACAAAAAATCTGCATTCTGTATCTTACACAGTTCGGTTGCTTACTATACAGAATAAAATTTCTAGTGCAAAATATTGACTACATGTAACTATCTGTTCTTCAGTCATACAGTGCTATTTAGTGTTACTACCATTTAATTTGTTACGTGTTCCAGGCAGTTCAAGTCACAGTTTTGAGTACTTGCTTCACAGCTCCTGAAGTGTACTTGGCAGACTTGGACTTAGTTAACTTGAGAACCCTGGAGCTGCACGCCCTTTAATGCTCCCAATCTACTTCAGTAGGTGTAGTTATTTTTATGTACTGATGGGAAAAAAAGAAAACTCAAGTGATGGAACTGTGAGTCTATCCAATCTGACCATGAAACTGGAAATTTGGAATACAGAAATGCTGAGGGAATTGATAAATGAAATACTGCACAAAATCACATTTCACATCTGATATTTCTAACAGACGTGCATAGATTCTGCGTGCCTTGCTCTCAAGTTGTACCTTAAGCCAAAAGGGGCAAATGTTTAAAGTTTCTTGTCTGGTACTTTGACTTGTAAATCAAGTTTGCGTGTGATATATCTGGTTGTCTTGGTATTGTCAGAATCATAAGAGATGGAGAAAGAAATTATAGAGGGTGCTTTTAAGGTACTTCTTCAGCTCTTTGATACATTGGAGTCTGAGGATTGTGATTGCTGTGTCCCTAAAGGAACTGTTTTTGTAAAGCTCATTGTTTGTCACGGGAGTCTTGAAATGTCAACTGTAGATTCCCTTCTAAAAACTTCAGAAGAGTGTGTTCTTGCCTGTTAATATTGACATTGCTTTTGTCTCCTGTTGGCCTTATGGATGTTCTCGGCCTTTGGACTTCACAAAAAGAGTTTTTACTTCCACGATGGCTTGATCTTCGTCTTTGCCTTATAGGACTTGTTGCTTTCTGATGAGTAATATGGAATGATTTCTCTTGTTCTTGGGTTTGAACAGAGCATTGAATGCCAGTTTCTTTCATCTTCTTACATCATAGTTAAAAATGCCCATTCATAGTTTTGGAGGAGGCATTCCTGACTTCCTGCAGAAGCAATAATTTTTTAATTTCTACCTTGTGCTGAAAACCTCTGTGAATTCAGAACATTTTGAGATTTCTGTTTCCGATTTGTTACTTGCTTTGGCATAAGGTTGTTCTTTCCTGTTTGGATAACTTCTTTTGAGTTGCTTACAGTCTGATTTTCAAACCTTATCGCATTTCATCTCTCTTTGTAATCTGGGATTCATTAGGATAGGAGATTAGTTGTCTAATAATGTTTTCAAAGTTACGGTATCAGGAAAATCAGAAATGGAAATGACTGAAGAGTTTGTTATTGCTCTCCTATGCCTCATTGTAATGCTTTTTGCTTAGGCTGTGGCAGTTTATCCTGACCAGTTACTAGATCCCACAAAGAGAAGGCTTTGTCCATATAAATGGATGTGAAGAGAATGATCCATACAGACTGTGGTTAAGGGTTTTCATTTTATTGTCATACCTCTCTCCCCCAACCTTGGAAGAACTCTTTCCTAACTGATGGTCCTGAGCCTCTTTTTTATTTTTGTTTTTTTCTTTTTGGCCCTAAATGTATGTTTGCTTTATGTGCAGAATTAGTTACCAAAGCTGGGACTTTACTGTTACTAAATAACATTATGCAACTTAGAAGTGTAAACAGAGACTGCAGAGCTGCTGACATTCATTTTCAGCATTTGCAGTTTTCTGCTCTTGTTAGGACACTTATTTCTCACGACTAGTTAAAAAGAGTGATTTCTCATGTGTAAATTATTTGTGAGGGTGACACTTCACAAACTGCTTTCTGTGTGATCCCGAGCCCAAAGTTAGGAGTGATCGAGGGAAGGGAGTCGTGCAGAGAGAATGCGTAGGTTATGGTGTTACAATACACTGAAAGTAAATGAAGTATGTTGGGGTAATGTATTTAGAGTATCAGTCATTATGAAGCATCTGATACTCTTTCCAAAGTGCTTTTTTCTTTGAAAATATTAGTTGTGCTAATGAAATTACATCATCTTGAATTCTAGGAAATAGTTTGGCACTTTGATAAAAGTAATTGTCCTCCTGTTATCAGACTGCTTTAAAAAGAGTTAACGTACATTTTCAGCCCTTTTAGCAAATAACTTAGCAAAAGTAACTGCACCCGAAGCAGTTTTGCTGGGAGTCAAATTTGGTGTTGGAGGGAAGGAGCATTTTCATGGCTGTGCTAAACTTAAAATACTGTAAGTTGCTGCCAAAAAGTGCCCCTTCTCTTTTTCTAGCACAAAGATTTTTTTGTTGCACGGTCAGCTCGATCAAGGAGCTGGCGCAGCTGTAAACTGCCATGTTTGCTGAGTTATTTCTTGACTGAATTAGTTGCCTGAGAGTAATCCTGGAGGTACACAAGTCTTTATAGATAAGCAAGGAGATGCTGGAAAAACGTGCATGAAGGTGTAAGGCAATTGTCCCTTTCAACTGCACTTTTTTTGATTGAAAATGACAGATTACACTATGTGTAAGTTGGAAGACTTTATTGAAGGGCTTCCAGTCTTCAACACAAGAAGGAAACTGCTATCTGGTAGCTCTGACATGCCAAACTGATTAAGTATTTATGGCTTTCTGCCAGGTATTTTGGTGAAGGGGAAATAATCAGTATTCTGTAGTGAAATGCATTTTCTCTGTCTCAGTTCATGGGTTTCCAAGCAGTGGAACTGGAAGTGTAGAAATGGGAATTCTGAAAATGTAATTTCTTCTGGATCAAGGACCAAGATTACTTTCTTTAGCAGCTGGGAAACTACAGCTTCTTTTCACTGTGAACCCTTCGTATGTTAAAGCAGGTCTTCCAAAGAGCTTTGCAAGAACTGCGTTGTCTTTCTGTTGAGCAATCTGGGAGGGAGGGTTGTTCTGTTTCTCTTAAGTTTGTTATTCTGTTTTCAGGATGCTGGCTAGCCCATTTCTAGCTCATTCTTACGTTTTGTTCCATTTGTGACTCGGCCCTTGACCTGTGCTCAGAAGGTAGAAAGCAGCAGCTTCCATGGCTGCTCTCTTTGTGTTGGTCATTGCTGGCCTAATGGTTCTTTGTGGAAAAAGTTGGTATTGAAGGAGTTAGAACACCAGGTAGACAGTCATACTGCTTGTTTGAGGTACAGGCACGGTGCGAGTCAGCAGAGCATACTACGTTCTAGTGGCTGGTAGTTTGATGCCTGTAGGTTCTGTAACAGTTATCCTATTATTCAAGTGCTGAAGTTATTTCTTGCACTGGGTGTGACAGTGTCCTACAGAGCTAAGCCTGGGGGGGAAATTCTGAAAAGATCCTTTGGAAAGAATAGGACTCTTAAAAGAACTGATGTCCATTATCATCTGTCCATTGTGTTTGAATTTCTCCTATTGTTGTTTGGGCTTTTGTTGTGGTTCTTGGCTTTGTAGCTTTTTTAGTTTTCTTGTTCTGCTATAGGTGGTGATGGATCTCTGTGGTGGGTATACCCTCTTCTCATTGCTATCCCCCTTTTCACTGCTCCCCGAACTACTCAATTTAGGATCTAATAAGCCTGGTTCTGTGCACGTTAAGGAATTTGGCATACTTTTCAGAACTAAAATAGAAGCAGTGCCTGAGTGTTTCTGGAGCAGACACGTAAGAAGAAAGAAGCACATTAAAGCAATATACAGGGTGTCATCAGAACCCGTTTAATGGGAACTGAAACTCTTTATAGCATGAATACATTTTGATACAACTTGTATTTCAAGTGAGGTGTTTGAATTTAGCTCACATTCAGATAGCAAGTGCCTTTCTGTCCACAAAACAGAACTACTATTAGCATCTACAACTGTCGGTTCCCCTTCTGTGAGTGATGGGTGAGGAGTCCTGGGCTGCAGCTGCAGGTGGGTTTTTTCTGCCTCTTAGGGAAGTTCTTTTGATGTCAACAAGAAAAAAGTTAACAACTTCTATTTCAGGTTGAAAGAAAAAAAAGAAAAAGTGCTACCTAGTTTTGGATCTAAGATGATTGCTCTTGATCTCGCGCAGTGTGTCCTGTCACTTTTATTTTGGGTACCTGCAAAGACTTTTATTTGTATCCAGCTCGAGAGTGGAAAATCTGTGATGTGAGTGCCAGAAATGACAACTCCTTTTTCTTTTTATGTTAGGATCTTTTTGCAGAATCAGAGCATCTGAGGTGTAGCTTTACAATTTGATAGCTTTTCAGTGTTCGTTTTTTCTTCTTATTTATTGTGGTTAACACTTAAGGTCAGGCGCTGTCATGCAGCACAATGCAGTTGTCACTTCTTTATTCCAAACAGAAGAACATTATGCAATACAATACACTGAAATGGAAAAAAGAAAAAGAAAAAAAAAAAAAAAGTGCTAAGTCCTGACTGCTTTAGGAAAAAATGGTATTCCTGGATGTTTCTCTTAGTCCAGATCTTTCTGTATTACTGTTCACTGGTACTGCTTTTCTCATTTAGGAAACTGGGCACAAAGGATTTCAGTATCTGTAGAAAGTAGTTTTGCTGTCACACAACAAAGATATTGGCGAATCATGGTCAAGGACTTTGATCTTTGTCTGTGTCTCCTTGTATTGATTAAGAATGTTGAAGAATGTATCTTGCATTGTAATTAATGGATTAAAAATTCAGCCCGTGGTGATGGGAATATTGTAATAGGATAGGAATTTCAACCCTTGAACTTCAGGCTGGAAGCCAAACCAAAACTACCTTGTGTTCTCATGCAGGTGATTCCTCCTCTTTGTTTCTTAGATTCATCATTACCTTTGTTTTGTTTATTTAGATTGTAAGTTCTTTGTGGCAAGAGTTGTCTTGTGTGTGTGTGCGTGTGTACCCAGGACAATACGGCCTCGAGCCCCAATCTGTGGAAGCTGTAATAAGCAATCACCTTGTTATTGTTTTCCTGGATATCATAATAAAGAGTATCTAATTAAAATTGTGCTTGGATAGTCTGTTAAATGATGGAGGTTTGCGTACAGCCAAGCTGCACCAGCAGCAGAGAGATGCTCACTGTTCTCTGTAACAGGTGAACACAGCCAGGAGACAACCTTAGGCTGAAGAGAAATACACTGCAACTGAGGCTGGAGCTGGAGCTTGCACGTTTATTGGGAGTTCAAGGCTGAGTTTTTCCACCTGCCATCAACTTGACAACCAGTTTTGTGCTCCATCAAGGGAAGATGTGGCTTGTTTGTGGCAATACTTGCATTTAAAGCCTTTTTAGGCTTAAGGCTCACTGACCCAGAAGAAAAACAACTCAATGCAATCTTATAAAGCAACCTCTGTATTGATCCACTGGTGATGTAGGCCAGGTGATAGGGAGCTTTCACCCAAATTAAGGGAAAGTAAAGACGGGCTGTAGAAAATCTGTGCCACAAGTGTTGCCTTCAAATGAGTTTGATTCCTGTATGGTATAGGGGTGGAGAATAGACTGAAAAATCTTCGTATTCAGTTCAAGATAAATCAGAGTTCTTGTGAAGAACTGTTTAATCGTTTTAAAATCCTACACCGCTAGTCAGCTGTGAAGACACATCTCATTCTCAGCTTCGTTGCAGTTGGGTCAATTACATTATTGAGACACTCATAGCTTGAGATGAAATTGTGTTATGTAGTGTCCATTGATAACCTATTTCTAAGAACCTGAGCTACTTGAGTGATAGATGTAGCTGTCAGGTCACCTGGTGAGGGTTGGTGGATGTTGCATGACTGGCACCCAGGAGGGCTGCAAGTCACAGGGTGGTAGGGTTGGGAGGGACCTCTGGTGATCACGCAGTGCAACCCTCTGCCTCACCTTTTCCTGCTGCTCCTCTCAGCGTCGTTTCCATGCTCCTGCTGCCCATCTCAGGTGGGTGACCTGCAAAATGCTGATGGGAGGTGGAGCAGCCGGAGCCTTCGCAGCTAAGTGTGTGATGAGTTTGGCGTGCTGGGCAAAACAGCCACTAGAGGCCACCACAATCTTTCTGGCAGCTGGCTTTGAGCGTGGGTGTCCAGAAGCCCACAGTCCTGCTACCCTTCCTGCAAGAAAGAATATATATTTTTGTCTCCTTGTAAGCAGCATTTCTGCTGTAACTCAGAAAGCCGAGCACTGAATTAAATTAGTCACAACTCCTTGTCGTTTTGATCTTGCTGCTGACCTAATTTTTATTTTTATTTTTATTTAATTTTTTTTTTTTTTTTTTTAGGAGAAGTGATACTCTGCAGATCTCAAAAGACAATCTTGTTGGGATGGAAACTATTTCCTGACTCACGTTTGGGAGAGCAGGATGTAGATCTTCACTATTAAAGCTTTATTTTGTTCCAAAGCTGCAACATCCTACATTAAAAATAGAGCACAGAATGCAATGTAAGCCTCAAACTAGATCTGCTGGCTGTGCTTGGTTTTGCAGGCAAGTACACAGTGCTGAGGCAGATGCTGATTTCTTTGCTTGTGTGGGGGAAAAAGAAAAAGAAAAAAAAAAAGAAAAAACTGCTCTTTGCATCTCCAGCAATTTTTGATGGTTTCAGAACAAGACATGGGGTGATGGCCCCATAAATCTGTTCTTTGCAATGGAAAAAGATCTGTTTCATCTGCTGATAGGAGAGACTTACTTTGCAGGAGTATTGCCTGTGGACATCTCCTTTAGATGCTGTAGAAGAACTCTGCAGTTAAAAGTAATTTCAGTGAAGAAATACATTAAACTTGGCAGCTGATAGTTTTTGTCTTCAATAATACAGAGAGGTCTTGTTTCTTGAGCATGTGCCCACTTTCATGTAGCAGAAGGGCGTTCTGGGGTGATTTTGAAAGACTGTTTGCAATGTGTTCTTTTTTGTTCGTATCTTCTGGGTCATTTTACCTTCGTCTGCTGGAAAGCACTGCGGAGCAGGATGTTTTAGCCCTGGAAGAATAATTAAAATGGCTTTCCTTCACGAATGTCTTGGGACTTTGGTGGAGTCTGGGCAAATCTGTCCTGAACATCTGGATTTGGGTCGTCCTGGTGAGGGATGGCAGACGAGCAGGGTCACATTATTAGCTGTGAGCGTGCTCTGATTTGGAATTCATTAAACAGTCGTGGGCGGGTTCAGCGTCCGGCCGGCCCGCCTGCTCCCAGCTCAGCAGCGCTGCACTGACCACCAGGGCAGAAGTGCAGCAAGTCCGTCTGTGTGGCTCTGCGTCAATGTAAATGCGTTTGCAAACGGGTCGTGAGGCGCACGGTGCTCATGCTGACAAGGTGGGAGGTCGGGCTCTTTCGTTTGTGGCTGCATTCAGTCCTACAGGAGGACGCAGAGCCAGGAGCTGTGGGCACACTGGACCAGCTGAACCCTTTGGGACTGGAAAGCTGTACCCTGCTTCCCACCCCCCACATCTGCCCTCCTTCAAGAACTGAAGAGATTTGACATAGAAACCTTTTAATATATAGCAATAAACGCAGCTCAGCAGCGCGGGGGCTATTAGGAGCCTCTAACTGAATGGAGGATGGAGTGTGCCCCACCCTGGAGAGAATGATGTAAATCATCTTAATTCTTGGCACTGGAATTTAAATACTAAAAAAAAAAAAAAAATCAGACATTGTAAACTGTGCTGTCATGAAAGCTCTTGGCTTTCTAGAGGAGAACATTGAGAAGGAGAAGGAAATGCTCTATCATTTCTAGATGCGACATGGATGGGGCCACATCCCTCCTGCCCCTTCTTGCTCCCACAGTCTTGCTCTGCCCCGGAAGCTTTGGGGCCGTGGGAAGCTGCTTCACCCATCATGCAGGTTCCTCTTGCAGGGGCCAGCAGACTTCTTGTCTCCAGGGCCCTAGAGCTGCTTTGCCTTGCAGAGAGCTGCTGTCCTGGGAAAACCCAGAGCCCATGTGCCTGTGTAGAGCCATGACTTCAAAGCTCTGTGGGAAAGGAAGGCGAGATGGAGAGCTGTCAGCCAGCACCATTCACCCCATGTCTGGTGACCAACAGCTGAGGGACTTCTGACGCTTTCAGTTGCATCAAAACTTCTAGTATTCCTTGGTTTTATAGCTGCCGATGGAAGTATTCTACATGCATTTGTAAGATCCCTCTTGAACCCATTTAAATAGTTGGCATCCACAACACTCAATGGGTTACACAATTTAATGACGCCTTTTTTAAAAAGAATGTATTTCCTTTGGCTTCTTTTTTAAACCTGATGATTTCCGTGTGTGTCTTGAGCTGTGAAAATCGTTCCCTCTTCATCTCTTTCATGCTATACATAATTTTATTTATCTCTCTGTTTAAAGCCCAGGCATTCCCTGTCTACTTCGTGTTTTCTTCTGCCCATCCAGTTCTGTCTGCCATTTTTATGTACCTTTCCTTGTTCACCTAAATGCTTTTTTTTTTTTTTTTGCTTTTTTTTTCCGTATAGAACCATAGAACCCTTAGACTTGGACCTCTTAAGGCCACGTAGTCCAACTCCTTGCAATAAACAGGGACACCACAGCTAGATCAGGTTGCCCAGGGCCTTATCTACCCTTATTGGGAAGTAGTTCCTGACAGTTCATTCCCTTCTAGGTACATTATTTTTTTCAAATCTTATACTATATTTTTTCCAGTATGTACTTTACATCTCTTCTTCTAGTTTCACTACACGTTTCACAGAATTGTAGAATCACAGAATCACAGAATTGTAGGGGTTGGAAGGGACCTCCAGAGATCATCGAGTCCAACCCCCCTGCCAAAGCAGGTTCCATGCTAGATAGTTGAGCAGTTATATTCCTTCAACAATTTGAAAGTGAGGCATTCGTTTTAGAATGCTGCTCAATGATACACAAGCAAATCAAATAGTAACTTGTCAGCATGGAAGAGAGGCTTAGTCCTGCATGCAGTCTGTCCTGGCTCTGCTCCATTCCCCTCCTCTCTGCCAGGTTTGTTTGTAGCCTGGTGGGCAGGGATTGGTCTCTGGTGCTGTTACTGCTGGTGCTAGTGTGACATTGTTCAAGTGATTCAGAAAAATGCTTTTAAATGTAGCATTTTTATGCAAATGTGTAATTATTATATGAATATTGCATTCTTGACTTCTCTATAAACATAATCAGAGCTGAATTCTGTCCTGCTTAAGGTCAGAGGGAATCAAATCAACGGTCTGTCATATCTTGCTTCTTATTTTAAGTTTTGCTTTGAGTTTATAATACTCTTACAGTTACAGTACATGAGCTTTTATGTGCATGTGTATCTGGAATCTGAAACTAAGTATACAAGGTACAGATATTGAACAGAAAAAATATGACCCTCAAAAATGAGAATCTAGAATGCAGTGTGTATACCTGAAAACTTAGGATCAGATACTCAAATGGTGAAAGTCAGGAAGTCAGGAACTTAAGACTGGTCAGAAGCTGGTCAGGAGGCCTTATTTTTGCAGTGTTTCAATAGCAAATGCTGGAAGTGTAAAAGATCTGGGATCGTGAGTACCTGAAAAAGGACAGCAGAACAAATGAACCCCACTAGCAGGAGCGCAGCAGTGTGCCCCAGTACCAAGAGAAGCTTGGATCTGCACTGGAGGTCAGCTCACACTTAGAAGGTCATAACTAATCTCAAGCCATAAATTTAGAAAGAAAAATCTTTAAGATAGAGCTACTTCATTGTTTTGTTTTGCCTTTAATATATATATATATGTTTGCTTTATCTTTATCCTTGATAATTTCATAAAATTTCATAAAATGAAAGTTGCTCTCTCCCAGTGTGAAGCTGTCTTCCGGAGCTCTCAGCAGCTTGATTTGGTCTCCCAGCATCAACTTCCAAGGATGGCTTTTGATTTCACAACAAATGGAATTGCTGCATAAGGTAGTTAAGAGGTTAAGATGAAAAGAGCGATGAGTTAAGTTCTGTCTTTGAATCTGTCATCTTTGTGAACCTCAGACTTGTCATTTCAAACTTCATTCCTGCTTCTCTTTAAATGGTGGATTATTTTTAGCTCACATACATAATAGGACAGTGACTCAATCATCTATACACACCTTCCATCCAAGGATCTCAGTGACCTACAGATAAGTTAAAGGGAGATTATAAATAGGAGTGAGACGAACTTTTTACGTGGTCTGATGATGGTGATAGGACAAGGGGGAATGGTTTTAAACTAAGAGAGGAGAGATTAGAATTAGATATTAAATTCCTTACTGAGAGGGTGGTGAGGCACTGGCACTGCTGCCCAGAGAAGCTGTGGGTACCCCATCCCTGGAGGTGTTCAAGGCCAGGCTGGATGGGGCCCTGGGCAGCCTGAGCTTGTGGGTGTCCTCCACAGCAGGGGGCTGGAAATGGGTGGGCTTTAAGGCCTCTTCCACCCCCAGTCATTCTGTGACTCTGTTTTCTGTGCTGTGCCTTGCAGCTGCTGTTTTGAAGATGAATGGTAATGCCTTGGGTTCTGCATGGCCAGGTGAGTCAGCTTCATGGGAAGGCTATTTCTGTTCAGACTGTCCATAACTTCAGAAGCAGATTTGTTTGTTTTTCTACTCAAGACACACTGCATGATGAAAACAAGCTGCTGTGCCGTAGTGCTTTGGATTTTCCATGCTTCCAACTCAAAGTCCTTTGACCTGGATAACTAAAAATAACTTCAAAAACATGTATGCTCCAGAATAGCTGAAGACCTGAGGACTTGTAACTAAGTAAAAATCTGACAAAAGATGATCTGTGAGTTAGAGATGAGAAGGACCGCAGAGAAAATGCTGTTCTCATCTTATAGCACAATTGGAGCCAGTGGTCCAGAGGCTTCTGTGGTGCTACAGAGAGCTGGGCCTGATTCCAGCTCAGCATATTGAATCCTCCTCCCCCTGCATGGGTGTGGTGGAAGCCACTGTCTGAGATGTGCTGTCAAAATTCTTCTGTAGTCAGAAGATGCGATGAGATTTATGTTCATTTAAACAGGAGGGAAAAAAAAAAATAGAACTGAAAAGAAGAAGTGAAGAAGGGCAGGGGTGTGAGGCGCCTTCTGATAACCGAGTCTTGGAGCCTGGAGAATGCCAGCTTTTAGATCAGTGTTCAAGGGGCTGTACCAGAAAGGAGAACTTTGGTCCGGCCATCGCATGCCTATGAGGGAGCTGCTGGCTGCTCCGCTCAGCCCCTGGGGTACAGTGCAGCCATTTATACCGCTCCAGAAAGCGTCCCCAGAGGAACGAAAACTTTTTCAGCTTTTCCCCCTCTTACCCTGGCACACGGTCACTTTTCCGTGCCTGCAGCTGTGAGTAATGTTTGTATCTGGGCCTGTAATTTGGTGTGGTGTGGGACTTCCAAGTTCTACAGCAACCCCGCAGTTTTTGGCAGCGGCCGAGTTGCCGAGCGGCGGAATCTTTTGATCTCGGTTCAGGCTGCAAATGAACATTTCATCTAACACCTGAATACCTGCCTTCCCAGAACAATGGGACTCTTGATCACCTCCTCCCTCCAGCACAGCACAGTTGAGCAGCCCTACAATGGATGGCTGTGCTTCCAGCGCTGTCTGCGGGACTATAAATAGGCTTAAATAATGCGTGGAAGGATCCAGTGTATTGTCTGAAGGATCTAAAATTAGATTCCTCTAATGTTTGTGTATCAGTCTTCCTTTGCTGCAGCAAAATGAGTTCCTTTCCAAAGTATTTAAGCTTGAATTACAGCTCCTTAATAGAAAGGAAGGGCAGGGAGACAATGTGAGGGGAACTCCTGAAGAGATGGCTCTAGTTGTCTTAGGAAGACGTAATGGCTCCAACAAAGTCAGCTACAGCCACTGCTGAGGAGAAACAACTGCAAGTTCCTGGAAAGTATGGACATACATTCTTACAGTTTGTTTCCAAAATATCACCTTTATACTCCTTGTTTCAAGGACGTTTGCACCTTGAATACAACTTTACAGAAGGTGGGGTTGGAAAAATCCCAGAATGCACACTGGCTTTTTTGTCGGTGATTAAATGACTTTGCATGTCCTATGTTCAAGGTAGTTTCTTTCTTGGTTTCTTAACCATTCTTTGCAGCAAATCTAACGGTAGCTGTGTATTTTAGATAAATTTGAATGTTTCCTGATATCAGCTTGAAATATCTGAGTTAGCTGTTACTCCTGCGAATGACTGTATTACTCATTCTATGCAATGAAATAATGTATTCTTGTTCAAATAAATTCCTATTAAGTTGAAAGAGAACATAAATATTGGTAATTCCATGGTCTTTTATTCCCATCTTCATACTGCAATGTTTTCTGGGGAGAATTTATTGTATAATGATATTTCATATAAAAAATTCTAATACACTTGGTGCTTTCTGTAAATTTTGTTAGCTGTAGAAGCACAGAAAATAATTCATTGTTCTGATGATGAAATTGCAGCTTGCCTGGAAAACAGAGCTGCTTATTTTACATTTAGTTTTGTCTCCTCATGCAAGTCTACGGTGCACTGAGACAGAATGAAAGGCGTCCTCCTTTTCGTTAGCAGGCTGGAAGCCAGGGCAGGAGAGTGGGCTTCAAGCCCTTGGAGTACATTGCCATGGCACTGTTAAACAACACCAATAACACAACTCAACTTTCACTTTGTAAAGACTGTCTTTGCTTTGTACGTTGGCTTTATAATAGCCATTGGAGAGTGCTAATAAAAACAAAAAAAAAAAAAACAAAAAACCTTTTGAGATCTATGAAGTAACTGAAATCCTGAAATGCCCACACAAAGTAGTGGGTAGAATTCTGCACAACCTTGGAAGAGAGGCTGAAGGGTGTGTGTTTAATCTTGCAAAGGAATCCAGCAGTTTCACATCTTTAATTTGCGAGTGAGTTTGTCGGCTCAACTCTTGGCTATCGGGCACAGCACTTCAGTCAGCAAACACTGACAAACTCACTGCCTTTGTATGGAGCTCTATGTGTGTGAATATCAGACCCCGGAAAGTTTCATTTTCCAGTTTTATCAGCCATTTGAGGGAGATTAATGTTTGCAGTCTTTCAACATCAAGACAGTAGATGAAACTGTATACCCAATATGAACTGAAAACCTGGTGTACTTTATAACTCATGCTTTGTGCATGTGAATGTGTACATGACCGTGCACTGAGAAAGAAGTTTAGGTGAAGAATTCTTCAAATGAATTTTCACAAGATTTCCAAGTGCCCCCAGGTTAGCAGTGGTTGGTTCTAGCCACGAGAGGGAGCGATGCTTAGCATTGCTGAGAACGTGGCTTTAACCAGGAGGGATTTGCATTGATTTACAAAGTAAAAACTCTTCGTTTTCAGTCCTTATCGCTGTTCTGTTTTCATTTTTCTACGTCTCCTGGCAAAGCGCCCGGAAAAGGGAACGCTAAGTAGAAAGCATTAAAATGCAACATTGCTGATGAGGAGCCTCCAACGATGTTGACTTTCACCTGAGAGCTGCACAGAGCTCCAGAGCAGGACGTCTCTGTTGTACCTCACTTCATCTGTGCCCGACCCGCAGCTTGGCTGACTTACAGCTTCTGTCAGGAGATTCCTGCAGCAGAGCTGGAAACTTCACTCACAGCTCCCCATTCTTCAGCACTATGCTTTTCTTTCCAATTCTCTTCTGCTCTCCTGAAGGCAGCAATTGGAAATATAATTTTATTTCATAATTTACTCAGCAGCAAATGAGTTCAGAAAGGAAATGATTCTCTTCTGCTGCTCCAAGCTGCTGGTGCATTTTTTCCATGGTGTTTGGGCTTTTTGTTTGTTTGTTTTTGTTTTTGTTTGTTTGCTTTTTACCTCTAAAATATTCTATTAATCTACTAAAAAGTTGATATCCTGTACATAGGCCTCCTCACTAAGTGATCCCTGAGCTGGGATAATAACACCTGTGGAGAGGAGCTGAAAAGGCTGATAGGGGAGGGGAGGGGAGGTCTGCTTACCTCCACCAGCTGCAGACTAATGGACCTGCACCAGTTGTATGACAGCAGCTGTAAAACAGGGCAAAATGGGAGCAGCAGGTGGGAAGGGGCTGATTGCTCTGGGGAAATGGTGGGGATATAAGGCTTGGAAAAGTAAGAGTGTTGTGGAAAGGAGGGGTGAGCAGTATGGAGAGTTAGCAGCAAATCAGCAGTAGTAGGTAGTTGAGGGGTAGGGAGAAGATGTCTGCTGTTCCTTCTGTTTAGTGTTACTTTATGACTGCTGTTGTATGGCTGGTATAGATCCTCAGGCTGGCCCCAAGATCCTCACATCTCATAGGTACAACCAAATGGCTGCTGTATGTATCCACAGGACTGATACAGAGTTACGTGACCTGCATATCTAGGTGCTTCATCTAGGTGATCTGGCACAGATTGGAATATGGTATGGAATATGTTAACAGAATGCTCTTGGTTGTCCCTGTGTACCCATTCCAGTTCCACCTAAACACTTCACCTGCTCTTCCTTGGCTTGTCAAGTGATCAACATTTAAGTGAAGTTTAAAGGTGTGTTACAAATGAAGGACTATGTCATTCTTGAGTTCCATCTTTCTTGTAGGACATTTAATGCAGAGGATTGCAGGTTTTGCTGGTAAGTTGGTTTTTATCTGGTTTGGAATTTTTTGGGTAAATCTTCCTGGTCAGTAATACATAAATATTGCTTCCTGGTCAGTAATGCATAAATATTGCTTGCTTAATATCATCCCTGTCTCTGTTCATGGGTTCTCTTCTCTGCCAGATATGAGAAATGACCTGTGTGCAGCACCAGAGCTGCAGCAGTCCTTGCTGGCACGATGCAGCCTGGGGGCTGAGATCAAATCCAGTTTGCCAGGGTCTGGCAGTAGCATCCTGTTTGTTTGGTGGCACTGGGTTTTTGAGATGTTATAGAGAGGGGGCAGGACAGCAAAGTGTAGGGCTTTTTGTTTTCTGGGTTTTCATGCAAGTATGCCTGATAGTGTGCCATGCTTTTCCCAGGATTTCATGGAATTTGCATAGGCAGAAGTATAGAAGGCAGAATGAAAGTGACAGATTATGTCTTCATTATGGGGAAGTTGTGAAGTTGGCTTTTTTTTGGGGGGGAGGGGGAGTCTAAAGAAGCCATGAGGGTCTGAAAGCTGGGTTTTAAATTGGAACAGCGTATCTGAATTTGTTGTTTGCGAACTTGTGCTGTTAAGGCTGTTGCTTTCTTGATGTAAGATGAACAAAATGATTGAATTTTATACTTTGGCCATGTCTGGAATATGAAATGATGAGGAAAAAATGCACCTTTGGCAATATCCTTGGGGTAAGTAAAGCTGTAGATGGTAGATTAGGCTAGAGGATTCAGTGGAAGTGTAAGTATTTGCGTATGATAGGATTGGCGGCCGTGGAGGGTTTTATTACAGGGTTTGATCTCAGCTATAATAAGAGCCTGAGCCTGGAAACATGAAATGGACCTTTCCCATGAACAGAACTCCATGCGCATATTTGACAGCCAACATGACCAAAAATGCTGGAACTCACCAGTGGGTGTAGCCCAAAGAGGTTTTTTTGTAATACGACCAGAAATATGCTTTAAATCAGAACTGTGCATTTTTTTATCTACTTTTCTTTACATAGATATGGTAGAGAAACATGACATTAGTTTGATATATATATATATCTCTTCATATAAAAGCTGTTTATTATACCTTCTGCTAGCTGCTTTGCTGATTAATTATTTTCTCTGCATCATTTCTCATGGAATCTTGGTAACTTAGGAAACCTGAGGTTAGTTCCTTTCCAGTTTTTCCTTTTTCAATTCATTTCTAAGAAACTAAATTGTACTGGTAAGTTGTCCCTGAGATCTTTCTCTGAAAATGCAGATCCCCTCCGTCATTGCTGGAGGCATCATACTGGGTCTTTCATTCTCATGACAAAGGCAATGGTATGGAGAAAAAGTGAACAGAAGCAGCTCTCCTAATTGACTATTATAGTGATGTTTGATGTATGAATATTCTGGTTTCTAAAACATTACAGGCAAGCTGTATCTTAATGTTAATGCTTTTCTCCATAAAGTACTAACCTTGAATCACAAATGCACCACAAGTAAGTTAACGACATTTGGAAAATATGGAAAAGTGGAATGCTGTTTTAGAACTGTTTAAGTGATCTAGAAAGTATTACAGAAACAAGGAGTCTTTCTAGTGAACTAGTCAAAAAGGGAGTGTAAGAGGAAATCAGTGCTGAGGTACAGCTGCCGATGGCCAGAAGTTTGAATTTGGTTAGGAAGATCAAACATTGCAGATGCAACCTTTTGAGCCTACTGGAAAGCAAACTAAGAACAGTGGGTGACAGGCAGGAAACAACTTGTGTTAGAACCCAAAGGAAGTTCTGGTTTGCTGTTGGAGATGCTGAAGAAACATTGGCATGATTAGAGAAGTGTCTAAGCTTTTGAGTCAAGCTTTGCCAGCCCTACAACTGCAAGTGTTTCTGTAATGCTAGGACATCCTCTTTTCTCTTCATCTTTTGAGATGACTTGATGAACAAATGAAAAACCTATTTCATAATATTGCTCCTGCTACTGAAATGCCCAACCTTATTCCTGTTTGCAGAGAAAGATGTTGGTCATTACCAATGAGACATCGTATGCATATAGTAACAATTCAATGGTTGTGAAAAAGCTTAGAAAAACAAATTCTTTGTGTCTACAATACCACCTTTAATTCCAGCTGAGCTGGGGGAGCTTTAGTCTCAGAAGGGTTACTGCACTGCTGGCTGAATCACAGCTACTTCTGCTTGAAAGAGCACTATCAGTCTGACAAGTCGGAGATCTCTTGCACAATAGCTTTGAGTGGGAGGCAGAGCCAGAATATGTCTTGGGGGAAGCTGAGAGTGGTTACCAGAACTGGGATCTGGCCAGGGATGCATGCAAGGCCATCTTTCTGAGACATGTGAGCCAGTGACTCCTCATCCCCCTTCAGCCAAAAGTCATTTGGGACTTCACCTTTTGGTCTCATTCTGTAAATTCTGACCGCTTTTAAAAACACTTTTCTTGAAAACATATTTTAAATACCACTGAATTAGAAGTAGATCTTAAAATATAAAGTGGGGATATTTTTTCCCCCCAGCCACTAGGCTCTTCTGGACACATCCACTTCAGATGTGTTGTTTCAGCGTCAGTTGGATGTTTTGCCTGCTTCATTATTTATCTGCTTTAACGCTGGGCTTCTCCTAAGTGATCTCCTGTCACTGGTCAGAAGCACAACAGGCAGACTGACCTCTTCCCAGACAAGAAAAAGTTTACAGAAATTGTAAGAATATTTGATGGTTTTACCCCTTTTATCCTTGTACCAGACTTCCATGTTCTCAAGTACAGAATCTTACACAAAAGGAACAAACAATTGCTATTGAGCCTTAACATCCTTGTTGGCTTCGAGACTGAAACTCTTTCAGCCACAAGGAACCTGCAGTATCTCAAAATGCAACTTGCCCTGATTATATCCAGGAATTTAGCAAAGACCTATGTTTTGTAACTACATCAAACTTCCTTTTTGCCCCTCTCTTTCATTTTACTTTCATTTTCTTCCCTATTGAGTCTCAGTTTGAGTCCCCATATGACCTTATATTTCATGGGATTTATTACCTAATATTCCATAGGGAATCAGCCAAGCTCTACTGCTCCAGATATTCTTCTGGAGCTTTCCAGTTGTCTAGGGTTTCTAAAATCTTCTAGTAGTCTCAACGATGCAGAGTTGACTCTATACACACTATAAACCTACAAAACATTATTCTTAGCATCTTAAGGATGCTAAGGAACGTTTCTCCTAATTCTTATACTTGTTCTTATATTGCTCTACTTTTTCAGGGAACCAGATCTTCCTTTTCAAATCTTCACCTTTCTGCTGCATTCCTTCGTTTCTGCAGAGATACTCTACTTAGGTAACTTTCCACTTATAGCAAAACAGCCCAGATTGCTGTGCATCAGCCTTACTCAGTAGGTGATGTTAATAAAAGAGTTCTACAATGGTTAAACATTGTTCTCCATCTCTCTTCTGTTTCAGGATTCTTTTAATTTGTGTTGGTCAACTTTCTTTTCAGATTGTTAGAATATTCATGAAATTAGGCCGATAAGACCTATCGAACTGTATAAAACTGGGAAGGAAAATAAAGATCCAGCTTTTTTTCTCAGTAAGGTAGTTTCACTCTTCATTTTCATTTCTCTTAGTGGGGTAGAGAAAGATTTGCACCTCTTTAGGATCCAGCTGTAGTGAGGTGATGAAAAAGCACTTGTCCCCTTCACTGCAACTGATTCAAGGAATCACCTACAGATAACAATTATTTAAGTACAGGGTCCTACACCTGCCAAAGCTGTAGTTGATATTGGTAATGCTTGTTCCTCTGGCTGCAGTCAGGCATTCTCTGATGCTGAAGCTTGTTTTTTTGTGTCTTAAAGATGCAGGAAATGGCACTCACAAGTGACAGATTTCTGAAACTCACTGAGAACTTTTGAGTGCCTTCAATCTTGTCACTCTTCTTGATACCAGCTGCCTCTGAGATGCCTCTCTGTTGCATTAAATACCAGAATACCAGACCAGCTTCTTTATCTTTTCTTTTAGAGCTTCAACTTGGATTCACAGAAAAATACACTCAAAATCAGTAACGATTTTTTGAAATGCTGGAATCTTTGCAAAACATTATTAGTGGAAAAGCACTAGAGACCACTGTGAAAGCATTAGGAAACTGTATTGTGCAAAACACAAAGCTAGGATAGAGACTCTAGCTGTGCCATTCACTTAGTATGTGCTCTCAGCCACCTTTCTTTTCGTTGCCTACTGTACGGAAGATATTTTTTCACTCCTTCAAGGTATAAGAAATTGTATTTTATTTCATATTTAAGACCGTACTGGGGTCACCCATAGGACTTTGGAGATCTTCTGCCACCAAATACTTCACTGCAAGCTGGGGGTATCTGTGACCCCAGATGTTGAAAAGGCCATTCACATGGATCAGGTTGGATTCATCGTGACAAAGATGAAGGCTCACGGTGTTCACAGAGGCTATAGCCAGATTTGTTGCACGTGATCAGGTACATTTAGTAACGTAATTCACTAACCTGCACCCAGCTCTTTCCCTAAAAAAACAGCTTCTTGCTAGTACAGGAAGCATCTGTCCCCTCTGCTTTTTGTGTATCGTAGCTTTTTTGGTCATGCACTATGAAATCACATAATGTTTACTATGTCCAGCAAGTGTATTGCAGATGATGGGGCACATCGAATTGGAGCCTGTGCTCTAGATTTCGCCAAACCCTCTCCTTGAGATGGCCCTGCTTCACTAGAGTGTGTTATGCCCCAAAACAGGGCCATGTTAGGGCTACTTTTCACGATGGAGGCCCGTGCCTCCATTACCTTGCTGAAGGAGAAGAGCTGTAGCTCTCCCACAGGCTTTTGCCATCCTCTCATTCAATAGTCTATTTTGCATAGGCTTTCCTCCTACACTTTGTTATGTTTTATTT
This sequence comes from Centrocercus urophasianus, assembly GCF_019232065.1. NCBI lineage: Eukaryota > Metazoa > Chordata > Aves > Galliformes > Phasianidae > Centrocercus > Centrocercus urophasianus. The sequence goes on from NW_024884253.1 coordinate 31,005,004, forward strand.
TAGTTCTCATGTGTTTTGTGGATTTTTTTAGATATTTTTACAACATGCATTTAATCCATTTTTATATATGCACATATGTATATACTTCCATATATACATACATACACACCCACTTCTTTCTGGATGCTTTTTGGATGCATCTCAGTCAGAGCTATGATAAACTGTTTGGGTTTGGTTGGTTGGTTTCTTTATAATTCTTTTGCATCATATATGAATAGTACTACTTAAAATGCATAGCAACCGTAGATCAGGAAAGATGGTTCAGAGGGGCACAAAGAATTTCTCTGAAATCTGACTCGGTGATTTTTTTTATTATTTTTTTTATGTGTTTTTTTTTTTTTGTGAAGCCATTAGGTTTTGTTTCTTTTTAAAAATCCCCCTCAGAACAAGAGCATCATTTTTCTGTCAATGATTGTTTACATTAGTTTATGTACTGCAGATTTGCAGTCTTTTTCCTAGTAGAAATTTTCTAACAAACAAGAAGTTTCTGTACTTCTGTTTAGTAATGTACATTTAGGTACAAACACACTCCAATACTTTCTTTTTTTTCTTTTAACAAAATAGCTCTGTATTTCTTGAGATAAGGAGCTGCTTTTGTGGAAGGACTGGCTTTTGCCTCTTGTAAAAGTCATTACCCCATTGGTTTCAGTCAACTTGGCCAAGTGCAACATGCAGAATTGCTGTTCTGTGGAAATGTATTTATTTTTCCAAGAGGTGATTGTGGCTCCCAAAATAGCTGCAGTATGACTGTGTGTAGGAAATTTTAGATTTGCCAGTCTTGGCACTATTCTTTAAACAGTTTCTTTCCTCCTGCATATTACTTCAATACCATCTTTAAAAATAATATGTCTCAAGCAATTGCAGGGGCAGTTGGATCCCTCCTTGTTTCCTGGTGAACATCCAGTTTTCAGTGAAATAAGCTGTTCTGCACTTCAAGTTGTATGCAAACTTTCACTTGAATTTATTATCACTTCTCTGGATTACTCACTGGATATTATAACAGCAAATAAGAAATGAGGCTTTTATTTTCTGCAATACTTTGGGGGAAGGGAAAGGCAACAGGAAATAAAAGCATAACATGTATTTTTACTTCTCCTGTAGTGCTATTATTATTCACGTCGTGTGTAGTGCAAACAAGGCTTTGTTGCTTTTATACTAATACTTTTATTGAACATTTTCAGCCAAAAGGCGTTGACAGGTGCAGAGTGCTGGTAAAAGTTTTGTCTGAAAATGAGGGGAAAATCTCAAAGCCTTTAATCAGTGTCTGGTACACTGCATGTGCAGATGCTGGAGGAGAAGCACAGAGAAAGCAGAAGGAAAGCTGATGCAAACAGACTGAAGTACTGAGGGGTGTACCTGCGGCATGCCAGCAATTAGTGCTGCCCCTCCTCACTGCTCTGATGAAGGCTGCGTTCATGCGTGTGAATCCTGACTGATTCACACTTTTTATTAAAAGCATGTTGCATGGTTTGTTTTTCTTTCCTTCCTAGGGAGTGTTCTGCTTAAACATTTCCCCCTGTGGGTTTCTCGTGTGGGCTGTCTCTCTGTAAACTGTTCATCTTTGAGAAGTTCCCCCACCCTTCACACCCCGTGGGACAGCAGGCAAGGTGCCCTCTGAAGATGATGTATCCCTCATCCCGTCAGGGGACAGAAAGGGATGATGAAAAATAGATTAGAAGAAGCAGTGGCTGCTGTTGGGAATGGAAGCCGGTGTCCAGAGCTCAGCTGAAAACAATGGGATGTGGCAGGCACGTGGGAGGGGGCATTTCTCAGTGGGGTCCCATCGAGAGCCCCATTTATCAGGGCTTTGCCAAGGGCAAACATTTGGGGTGGGAGAACAAAGGGCTGTGGACAGGAGGAGGTGTTGTCCTCAGGTGCAGTCTGCACAGTAGGTTTTGGTGCTTTTCTGCTTAATAAAGAATACCAAGCTTCTCCAATACCATCACCTGGGACGGGGTGAGGATGGCACCATGTGATGACTTTGGCAAGATCTCCTTCCAGAAGTGAACTCTATCTTGTGGTCTGCTTAACGTGCCATTCTTCTCAGAAATAAAGTAAATGGCCTAATGTTTCTCTCAGAAAATGACTTCTGGTCTCAAAGGATTACTTCCCTCATTTGGGGAAGAAGATTTGTAATTGAGATACCACAGGAGTTAAGTTGTTTTTCTACGGATGAGTTGGTGCTTACATTTATTTGTGAACCGCCTTTGTAAGACCGCTTGAAGACAGATAGCTAAGTCTTTCAGTGTACATTAAACCAAATGCTTCCACCTTTCTTTCTAGTTTTAATGCCGTGTTGTCCTATATAGTGAGTGAGTTATGGTAATTAGTGATAGAAAAACCCTTTAAAAGAATCCTGAAGGCCTGACTTATTTTTATATCAATAAAGCTTCTGTAATTTCTTGGCCGTCTTGTAGCTTCAGAGAATATTCAGAGTACCAGCAGAGTAAGTGTAGTATGGGAGGGGTTGAGCTGAAGCATAAATTAACTGTATTTCATTTCCCCTTAATAAAGAATTTCAGTTTTTCCACAGCTAACTGTATAATCAATTTGCTCCCCTGCTGGCTTGCTAACTTGCTGTTGGCTTTGCTTCAATAATATCAAGCCCGTAATGAGGGAAAAGGGAGGCTCTAATCACACAGAGGAGAAATAAGCAACTGTGATATAACGTGGAGTTTAGCTGTGCAGAATTTTGCTGCCTCTTTTATCGTTGAAGAGCTCAAATATGTTTCCCCCCATGCTCATTTTACTTTGCAGACTAAAAAGCAGTGTACTCCTCCAGACTCATTAATCATATTTCACTGATTGGATGACACTAAATACTTAAATCCTATTCAGTTTTCTACAGCCTTGAGCTTACTCATTCTTCCCCGTAAAGTTTTATCTTTAAACTGCACTCGCGTAGCTGGGGTGCACTGCAGCTATGTTTTTCTGCATTTAGCACATTAATAAATGTGACCATCGTTTTGTTTCTTTCTGCTGTGAAATCCTTACTTCAGGTATACTATAACCGTAACGTTCTTGCGCCACAAGTCTGGGAGAGATTACTGTAGAGAAAAAAATACAGCATAATAACTGCAGAGTTTGTTTTTCCTGCCTTCGCCATGCCTAAAAATTATACCCTGCATTATGGGTTTGCTCAGTTACTCACTTGCAATTCCACATTTTTTTCCAACACTTTGGATATACAAGGCACAAGTCAAACATACAAGATAAACAAAGATTATCTTTAGTCACAGTATCGCCAGACAAAAGGCTCTTCTGAGCTCACAGTCCCCACCCCTACATTTCTATTTCTGCTCTTCATTCTAAATGCTCTATTTCCAGTTGCAGATAATATGCCTGGCAGAACTGTGCAAAAAGAAAAGTCTTTGTGTCAAATTAAATGTATGAGGTTTTTTTGTTGCTATTTGTCTTCAGTACTTGCGGGGAATTACTTGCTTGGGATATTTTTCCTCCTTATTATTATATAAATATATGTTTTTGCAGTCAGCACAGGGGGGAAATAGCTGAGGGGAGGAGGTGGGGTTAAAGTTCAATTTTAGTTTTCTGCGTCATTTGGTCTCATTTTGAATTGTGGCCATGTGATCAGGCAGCATTCAGTGCAACGAGATGCAGAGTGGGGGAGGCTGAGCCAGTGTCAGAAAAGCTTAGAAGAGAAGTCAAGATCATGAATTAAAATCAGATTTTATTTTGTTTTCTGCTTTTTTTTCTTTTTTCTTTTTCTTTTTTTTTCTGATTATCAATATATAATTACAGAAACAACACATTGTAGCTTTCCATGGTGTGCTGGAATTTCCCATGTACAGAGTCCTGATGGAAACAAAACAAAACAAAAAAGTGCTTTTTTATTGCACAGGTCAATATCTGACTACTTTCTATGTTATCAAAGAGTGTGTGGTAAAGTTGTCATTCCTAAATATGTGTCCTGATTGTAATAATAATTTAAAGAATAAAACAATGTTGGTGTAAGCAAAGCAATGGAGTTTGCCACTGCTTTTATTGCTGCTAATAATTGCACAAAATGGTTGTATTTTGAGAGGAGTGGAAGTCCTGGTGGTCCCGCAGCTGAAGGTGCATTTCAGGAGTAAGCCGAATAAATATGCTTATTTTGATTATCATGGGGAATGGCCAAAAGGAAGAGGCTATAAGGAGTGAGGGATACTGGATATATAACACTGAATCTTTTCAGTATTCTGCCTTGGGTGCTGGCTGGGTTGAGCACATCCAGTCACTGCTTTACTTTTTCTTGTAAGCTGGAGCCCAAGATTTACAGGGCGTGTGAGGCTTTCTGTCTTGGATCAAAAGGCAGAGTTGCATTGCCTTTTGATTAATCTTATGATTCATGGTTTTCAAATCTGAGTGCATAAAATTAAGAACGAGGAGCATGTTGTTTTGGTTTTAGCACTTCAGAAAGGAAAAAATAATACTGATTAAAATTTACATTTCTCCTTTTGCATTAAGCAGATGGGTTCATTTTACATCATGACTCTAAAGTTTCAGAGAATAACAGTAGCAGTGATCACTTTAGTGGGGAAAGATGGCATACAAATCCTACTGAAGCCTTACCAGTTGTGCTAATATTTATCACAAACTAGGCCTGAAATTGTCAGTGATCAAAGAAGTTGTCAGTTACAACCTTTACATTAAGTGTTGGTTTTAAGAGAAGAGCTGGAAAACCTTGAAATAGAGATAGGGACAGCACAATTTAAAGGAAGTTTTTGTGGCATGAGGAAGTACCAGGTCTTCTGGTAGTTGTGCTCTGTGAAATGGTGAAGTTTGTGGTTTTCTTCAGACAATTTAACCTGATTTGAGTGCCATCTTTCAGAATGACACATAATTTAAATGTTGGTCAGAATTCTTGTGAAATATACAGATAGTGAGCTACTCTGTCCTTATGATGAATATGGTTCATGAAATAAATTGAGAATTATTGAGAGAATATCTCCATAACCTCCCTGGTCATATTGTTTCAAAGTTCTGCAACACTCAAAGTAAAGAAGTTTTTTCTTTATGTTCCAGTGGAACTTTCTGTGTTTCAGTTTGAGCCTGTTGCCCCTTGTTCTGCCACTAAGTACCACTGGAAAGATCCTGGCCACATCCTCTTGACTTCTGTCCATTAGATAGTTATAAGCATTGCTAAGATCCCCCCCCCCCAGCCTTCTCTTTCCAGGCTGAATAGTTCCATCTCTCTTCGCCTTTCCTCATAACAGAGATGGTATCTTTGTGACCCTCTGCTGGATTCTCTCTACAAGTTCCCTGTCTTTCTTGAACTGAGGACCCCAGAACTGAACACAACACTTCAAATATGGCCTCACCAGGGCAGAGTAAAGGGATAGGAGAACCTCCTTCAACATACTGGCCACATTCTTTTTAAAGCACTAAAGTGGTATCATCGGCTTTCTTGGACACAGGGCCACACTGCTGGCTCTTGATCACCCTATTGTCCACCAAAAACACCCAGGTCCTTCTCTGCAGAGCTCCTTTCCAGTAGGTCAGCCCCTAATCTTTAATGATTCATGCACCTATTTGTGCTCAGATGTAGGACTGTATATTTGATCTTGTTGAACCTCATAAGGTTCCTTTCTGCCCACTTCTACCTTTCCAGATCTGCTGAATGACAGCACAGTCTTCTGGTGTGTCAGCCACTCCTCCCAGTATCATCAGCAAAGTTGCTGAAGGTGCATTCTATCCCTTCATCCAGGTCATTGATGAAGATGCTGAATAAGATCATGCTCAGTATCTACCCCTGGGGAATAGCACTTAGCCACAAGCCTCCAACTGGACTCTGCACCACTGATCACAATCCTCTGACAGTCCACCCAGTTCTCAATCTACCTCACTGATCACTCATCTATCTCACACTTCCCAAGCTCATCTATGAGGATGGTACAGGAGACAATATCAAAAGCCTTGCTGAAGTCAAGGTAAACAACATCCACTATTCTCCCTTCATCTACCCAACCAGCCGTGGCATTACAGAAGTCTATCAAATTTGTCAAGCATTTTTTCCTCTTGGTGAATCCATGTTGACTATTCCTGATATCCTCCTTCTCTTCCACTTGCTTGGAGATGACCAAGATGATCCAAAATGAGCTTTTCCATCACCTTTCCAGGATGGAGGACAGGCTGACTGGCCTGTCACTTCTTGGCTCCTCCTTTTTGAAGACTGGAGTGACATTGGCTTTCCTCCAGCCTTCCTCTCCTGTTCTCCATGACATTTCAAAGATGATGGAGAGTAGCTCTGCGAAGGCTTCTGCCAGTTCCCTCAGCACATATGAGTGCACCCCATCAGGGCCCATGGATTTGTTTGTATCAAGCTTGCCTAGATGATCTCTGACCAGATCCTCCTTTACCAAGAAGAGGTCTTATTTTGCCCATACTCTCTCTTATTTCCAGGATCTGGGATTCCAGAGGATCAGTCTTCATGGTAAAGACTGAAGAAAGGAAAGCGATCTCTAACTCTCCTCTTCAGTGTCGTTCGTTACAAGGGCACCCACCTTAATCAGCAGTGGGCCCACATTTTTCCTAGTCTTCCTTTTGCTGTTGATGTACTTAAAGAAGCATTTCTTGTTGTTCTTGACCTCCCTCACCAGATTTAATTCCAGGTGGGCCTTAGCCTTCCTCACTGCATCTCTGTATGCCTTGACAACATTCCTATCTCTCCCCCAAAGTGTCCAGACCCATTTTCCATGTTCTGTAGCCTTACTTCTTTTCTGCCATCTTTACTTGGTTTTTTACTCATAGGGATGCATCTGTATTGAATTTGGAAGTGGTGCTTAAATGTCAACCAACTTTCTTGGGCCCACTTATCTTTCAGTGCACTTACCCAAGGGATATCTCCAAGTAGGTCTTTGAAGAGGTCAAAGTTGGCTCTCCTGAAGTCCAGGGTTTCAGTCCTGCCAATTGCCTTGTTTCTTTCATGTAAGATCCTGAACTCTACTACCTCATGGTCGCTACATCCATGGCTGTCCCCAAACTTCATTTTGCTGACCAGTCTTTCCTTGTTTGTAAGGACAAGGTCCAGCAGTACACCTCTTCTCATTGGCTCCTTTAACATCTACATCAGAAATCTCCCACACGCTGCAGAAACATCCTGGACTGTTTGTGCCCAGCAGTGCTGTTTATCCAGTGAATATCAGGCTGATTGAAATGTTCTCCCTGCAATAAGTTTTAGAAGACTGATACTGTATTTTCTTTAAGCATTTTCATCTTCACTGATTGTCTTTTTTGTTGTTGTTGTTGTTTTGGTTTGGCTTGATTTTTATTTATTTATTTATTTATTTGCATTACCTCTTTTCTCAGATCCTCTTATTTTAGTATTACCTGACGTGATTAGCATGCAATTTTGTTAATGAAGATGCTGAAAGAGGCGAAGCCAGTTTCACAAACCTCCTTAAGCTTAAACACTTGGCTTAAATAAACTTAAATAATCACTGTTCTAACTTTCTGATCTTTAAAAATGGCTGTAGATGGCTTTCAAGACCTGAAAAACAGCTTGAAGTCAGCCTTTGGGGAAGATGAAGAAGACGCACCATGAACCCCCACAAAAACCTGTGAAACAGGCCCTGTTATTGCAGGATGGCAACCTGGTTGGGAACTACAGGTGTTCCTTCCATTTTTTAAAGCATTTTAATGAGATTGTACCATCAATTTTGTGTAAGTAATTGATACTTCTTTGAAGTGTGTTAGACTTCTTGCTGTATCTTACTCAGAGCAAGTTGCTCTTCTGTTGCTTTGCAACAAAAATCAAAGCACCTAAGCATTTCCTGTGTCAGGTTATTTGTAACATGTATCACAAGAGTACTCTAAGGGGTAACTATTCTCCAGAACGCACTTTCAGTTCCAGGAAATAGGCATCCAAGTGCCTAGAAGGCCAGACAGGAGACTGTAAAATCTTCTTGATACAAAGATGAGGGAAAAGGAAGATTTTAAGTAGACATAATCAGAGCTTCGTATATATGGATGTAAATATTTTTCTGTCTGATCCTAACTTTCTCCACTCTGTATTTCAATATCTTTGAGCACTCTTAACTTTTTTCTAGAAAATAACCTCGAAATGAATTAGTTTTTTGTTTTTCTTTTTTCTGTAGTGGCTATCTTGTACACTCAGGTACATTCAAACCTCTCAAAGACTTAACACATATCTGGATAAAATATAAGGAGCTTTGTACTGGTAGTAATAAAACTAAAACTGTTAGCATTTTCTAGTTTTAGAGCACCTCTATGCACTGTGCTGCTAGTACAAATACTAACACGTTATGATGGTAAAGTGGGAAGAGAGAACTTCCCCAGTTTCATACAGTGATATGCTTAGACTGTTGAATTTAGAGCCATTGGGCATTTCTGGTATTTAGTTTGGTACTTTCTGAGAGCAGTTGATGTATCTGACACTGTTTGATTTGTTAGTGATTATTCTGCCAAGGGACGCACTGGGGAGATTGTTTGTCCTCTTCATAAATGTGTTGGATTTTTTCTTCAGAACCTTATCAGATATGATGCTGTATTTTGTTTTCGTTTTTATGAGAGGTGACTTATCTGTTAGTTCTCATTTTTTGATATTCCAGGGTATTCTGCATCTGCTTAAAATTTGCACTGAAGTCAGCTAGAATGTGAATAAGCTTTGTGAGGTTATCTATTTTGTGAAGGTACTTTCAGGCCACACTTCCAACAAATTGCCAGCTACTCTATGTGCCCCAGTTTTTGTGGAAAGATTGGAGGGGACCTGATTTTTAGAAAGCATTGAGGACAGGAGAACAGACCACATTAAAATTTCAATTACCCTGAAATTACCAACAGTTAAATCTTGGCCATTACTAGATTCATTTCCCTAGATAATACTCTCAACTTTGCATATAATCTAGCATAAAAATAATACACTTATTTTTTCTTGTCAATCATTTGCTGTAGAAAGCATTTATTTAATTTAAGGAATTTCAACTGCTGTGTAATTCTTGTGGTTTACTGATTTCATAACAATTTCAACTTAATTGGAAATACGTAGACACCAGTTTTAAATTCCTCCCTCAAATGATTTTCTTACTTGTTTATCGCAATCAAATGTTTTTTGCTTTGTTTTTATGGTTACCTTGGTATTCCTGTGGTGAAACTGGAGTTGTTGTGATCCTGTTGTGTTTCTACTAACATTCATTTACTTCTGTCAAGTCTTCTTCATGGGAAATCAAAATTCTTTCACTGATCCCTGAAGAGAACATGTTCTCCTGTCCTGCACTCTGCTTTCTGCACAGTGATTTCATTTTATTTTTTTCTCTTGGTGGTGGTGGTGGGGTGTTTTGTTTTCTTTTGTCATGTTCATGTGAAGTGTTTAATGTAGATACAATTCTTTCTTTGAATTTCATCCTTGGAGTTGTGGTTTCTGGTTTGATTTCTGATGAAATCAAACATGTCAGAAAACCTGTGCTCAGAAGAAAACAAAGGTCTGCTTGGTGTCTCCAGATGATGTGCTTCACTTCTTAATGGAACTGTAAGCAAACCCATGCTACATGTATGGTTTGGTGTTTGGTTTTTTTTTTTTTTTTTTTTTTTTTTTTTTTTTTTTCCTCTATTATTTTGTTCATCTTGAAAGATATCTCAGCTTTCCATGTGAAGTTTGGAAGTTCCTTCCTCAACTAGCCTAAAAAAAAAGATGGTGCTTACTCTTAAAGATTTCAAAGTCTGGGCAAGCTAAGATAGGGAGATACAAATCTGCTTGCATGAAATTCTATACTGCAGGCCTGTATACTCTTTTCTTCAGTAGAAATGGGACTATGGCATGAGTATACATGTTTTCTTATCCACATAATTTGATGGCAGGAAATATTAAAATAAACTATAAAATAAACTATAAACTCAATTTGCAGCTTGTCTTAGGAAGGAAATTGGAATATGGCTGGGTAAAATACAGACTGCAGCTTAGAAACAAAAAAAATGTGGGTATAAAGAAATAGAATGATTACATAAGGTTCTCTGTCATTTTCTTTCAGTGACATTGAATATAATTACCTCACCATTTATCTTAGTAAATGTTGGGTTCCCAAACAAGCCTACAAGTTTTTGTATCCCTTAATAAAACTGAAGAGACTTAACTAACTGCTCTTTGTGAAGCTTCTATGTCTTAATCTATGCAATCAAATTAATTAAAGATTTTAAGTTCAGAGAAAACAGCTATTACTCTGTGGAAAATTCACTCCTAGAAACAGAATTAGTATTTTGTTAATTTTTCTTTTCTTTTCTTTTCTTTTTTTTTTCTTTTTCTTTTTTTTTTTTTTTTTTTTTTTTTTTTTTTTTATAAAAAAGGTACAGCAACGAGGGCCCAGTTTTTAAAGGTTCTGAACCTCTTCTAATTAGTTTGTAAGTGAGTTAATTGCTTATGGAAGCTGTTCTACGAAGATAGTGGGAAAGTACAAATTGAGCTGCAGGGCTGAAGGTCCGGGTCCGGGTCTGAGGCAGCCCTGCTGCTCTCAGTTTGGGCCCTGCTTTCTTCTACAAAATACCCAAACAGAGCCTGTCAGGGCTGATTCCTCCTGGGTGTGCTGCCTGCTATCTAAGCCGTCTGGCTCCTGATAAGATGCACTGCCCATTGGAAGCATGTTTTTTGTTCGTATGTTGCCATCATGTGGGGCTTTTTGTTTCTTTTTTTCCCTCACATCTATCAGATGCCCAAGTTTCATGAAAATTTCAGCAAAAGAGCAACAGAGAGTTTTCATTAGGTTTTTCTTCTTTTTTTTTTCACTGAACCGCTGTCTCTGGGTGTTATTAACAGTGATTTCTATTCCCATGTTTTTCTGGTGCTGGTGGGGATGGCGGAGGGCTGTGCAGGCCAGGCCCTGCCCCACATCCTCACGACCTGCACTGGGAAGTTAATGCTCCCCCCAGCCACTCTTGCTCAAGATGGCAGAGAAAGCGATTTCGCTGTGGAAAAGGGAGGCTGGAGATTTTTCTTAATGTTCTGTGAAAGGGGAAGCAAAGAGCAACAGAGGATCTGATGGGGGCAAGGGGAGCAGCTGGGGCAAAGGGCTGTGGGCAGAAGGTGCACGCTGCTGGAAACCAAGCGGACCTCCTGCTGCAAACCTGAGCGGTGTCAGTTGATGCCTGAGCTGACCCTTCACCCCAGAGGTAAATGAGATCTCACTGTTCTGGCTGAGCAGTCCAAAGCAATCAATTTGCTTTCTGGAAGTCAAATGTCTGTAATGCTTTTACTCACCATTACAATTACACTGGGGTTGTCAGTTTATGAGAACTGGGAAAGTTTGTTTTACACGGCCTTTTTCTTCGCAGTGGCTAAGAATGTGCCCAAGCTTAGAACCCTCTACATTTGTAACCCCCCAACACATGGACATTTTGAATGTGAGGGCATAATTTGGTACACAAAATACGTCATGCAACTGCTTGTCAAAGAGTACAGATGTAACAGGCTTTTTAATAAAGTTAGAATCTTAGTCTATTTACAGGATTTTGAGCCTTCAGTTTGGAGCTGATATACTGCAAGCTGTTTGGTTTCCATTACTCTGCTTGGAGGAACATTTTCCCTAGTGTATTATTTATACTTAAAACAGGCAATGAGTAGCAGTATCAATAGGAACATCTCACAGTGAAGAGAGAGGAATGATATTGGCTGGGGGAAAAAAAAAAACAAAACCATAGAGTACAGCCAGGGAAACGTTTCCATGGTCTTGTTTTAACATTCAAGAATTGTTTTGCTTTATGTAATTGATGTCAGTGCTGTAGTTCTGTCCCAGTTAATGAAGAAATGTAAGGATAGCACACGGCATCCATATAAAAAGGAGCTGACGCAGTGTTTTGATGCACCTGTGTGTGAACCAGTTACACCAGAACTACAAAGTATTCTTTTCCTTTTTTTTTTTCCTAAGTGATAGCTGCAGACATTGTGATTTGAGATAGGGTGAGGTCTCTTTCAGCTTGCATTTAGAATAATACTTGCATCTACAAAACACAGTGCAAAGTTGAATCTTCATGATCTCCCTGGTAGCATCTTTCTTTTTTCTTTTTTTTCCACAAAAAGCATGCGCTATTCCAATGCAGATACTATCCTTATTGCAATCCGCACAGTATTTTGTAATGTTTTGTAATGTTTTCCATGTTCTGATTATTTGAGCTGTGTGAATGAGATATGTCATTATGGTCGGTCTTGAAGGAACATAGAAAGCATGGGATGCCATTGCTTCAGGTGAAGATATATTTCCATAACTTAGCTATTCAGGAAGTTCATTTATTTTTTTAGCAAGATACCTTTTCACTTATTCTGAAGTAGCAATTTAATCATGATTTGGTTATATATTAAAGGATATCTAGTATGTGCATTTCTGTGTTTAAGAAACAACTTGGTTTTCAGTTTCACCTCTATTTGCATTTGGTTTCCAGAATTTCTTACTCCATGCACTAAACAAACATTTTGTACGTAAAGAGGAGAAATTATCTCTTCAAATTATTCTTGATTATTAGAATTTTATCTTCTCAGAAATATGCATAGCTTTAGCTTTTCCTCCTGTAGTTGCTATCAGTTTGACTTCAGCATGTTTAATTTCAGTGAGTACAAATAATTACTGCTGGTGATTTTATAAATCACATTTCATGCCTATAATGTGCATATAGGCACATCTCTACATATATATATAATGCAGGATATCACAAGTGATTAATAGAGTCAGGTGAAACTCCAAATGTTTAAATACTCTGCTTCTGAAAAATAAACAGCACTAATTAGGAATCGTTCTTGCATTACTTCTTCATTCCACTGTTTCGGGTTTGCTGGCTTACTTGATTTTCTTGTTTGAGTCGTGTGAATTAGGAATGCTTACTCAAAGTAGGCAAGCCTCCTGCTCCTTTCTCATGCTGTCCTTGCTATCCTTGGTTGTCATTTACTTTTTATACTTTTTGACAGAGTAGTGAGGAGCGCTTTGGAAGTAAGCTCAACTCTGTCTCATAATAACAACTATGGGCTGTATCAAGGGATGTCTGCATTTGTCCTTGTGTAACAGTTAAACTGCAGTTGATTTCTAAACGGTTATATTTGTCATCTGATTTTAATAGAAATACAATACAGGATTCTCTAATCAAAATTATTCTACCACAATTTACAAGCATTTGCAAATAAGGTATCAGTGAAGAGTTAGCTAAGAAACAGGCACTGGGGAATTTAACATAATTTAAAGTAAGGAATGAAATAGAAAAGGGTTACAAAACATTTAATAGAGTGTATTTAGTATTCTGCTCAGTTCTTATAAGAGCTTATGAACTGAAATGCATTTTTTCATAAAAGGGTTTGCACATGCAAAAGCATGGAAAACCAAACTGTGCATTCTCTATCAATAACTATGTTACATGACTAAATACATTATATTTATGAATACTGACATAATCAAAATCATACGCATTATACACAGTTATACAGTGCTTTCTCTAGATGGTACACATTGTACATGTTACAAAGCAAAGTTTTGTAATGAAAGATTTTATTAAAATATTAAGGGAGAAGTAATTTCTGGAACCACAAAACAGCCTTTTCTATTTGCAAAAAATATTTTCCTCAAAATCAGAAGCATTTTACGAACACTGAAGTGTTGGATTTATTCATTTCTTTCATTGATAGCTTTCATTTAAACAGGAGAAAGGATGATAAGTATCTACAAATGTCTTTTAAAATATATAGGTAGCAAATAAGTTCAAATGAAGGTATGTTTGCAAGGCATGTTGTTTTATGCATGACTCGCTCCTGCAAAAACTAGCTAGAACCAGGTTCAGCAGCTCTACACAAACACATTTCAATTTCTATCTCCAAATATCTTAAATAGACTCCTGATTAGCAAGGTACTTAGGCATGCAAGCAGTCCCAATGAGTATCCCCAGCAAAGCTCAATATATTTGCCAAATCACTTACCTTAGGGTGTCTCCTGAATTTTTTGAATTGTTGCATTGTTTACCCTGCTCTAGTTTCTACCCAGAGTGACTCAACAACAGTTAAGCAGCTGGTCGAGTAGGACACCTCTCTCTCATACCAAACCCCATATTTGGTCAGTTTCTCATTGTCCTTTTTAGCTTGAGTTTCTAGGTGCTGAGTGGGGATGGGGTTTCTAGGTTGTTCTTTTTACTTACTTGTATTTGTATTTTTAATTTCTTTTACCCACCCATTCTCTGTCTTGTTTTTAGCTTATGTTTGGTCAGATAAAAACTGTTCACAATAAATTTGGAGTCCTAAGCAAAACGGGATCCTGTTCAACAGCTGAACCTCCTAATCCTTAAAGGAGGAAAAAAGCAGTTCCCAGTTTGAACCTATAGTTAGCCGTGGCATGTATAAAAATATTTATATGTATATGTAAAACTCAAGCAAATGCGACCATCTCAGTCTCTTAGAAAAAAAAAACAGTATCTTTCTCCAGCTTTGGATGTTTGTTTTTTTTCTACATATCATATTGTTTGGCATAAAGCTACCAGTGAGATAATACTGAGACTTTTCTGTAGTGCAAGAGTGATGTCACTGTACTGACTTGGGAAAATACTGATGAAGGAGAAACAAATCAAGAGCGCTTATCTTTGGAAAATCCAGGCAGATCTACACACAAACTTCCCCAGTGTAGTTTACCATGCTGTCATTCTATGTTTGGAATTTGCTGAAATGTACAGACACTAGTCTTCAAAAGACAGCCAGATTTTTTAATAATATTGTGTAGTACTTTCTTTTAATATTTTATGAAGCAAAGACTGGGCAAGGTCTTCAGTTGAAATGCTATGTGTCAATATAATCTGTACTATTATATATATATATGTACTAAGATACATTTTTAAATTTGGGGACTTAGTTGTGGTACTTAGTGACATGGTTTAGTGGGCAAGTATACTGATGGTAGATGGACAGTTGGACTACATGATCTCAGAGGCCTTTTCCGACCTTAATGATTCTGTGATTTTACACCTTAATGTTAGAGTGGCAGGTCTGACTGCTGAACAAGAGTGAGCAATGCCATCTTGTTGGGGATGGGCATACTGGGATGCAGAGAGACACATGATGTGTTTGGCAAATGGAGTAATGTAAGATCTCAGACAAAGCAGGATGTTCAGTGTCAAAAACACTTTCTCCTTCATCAATGGAGAATGCTCACAAGCCCAGGGACCTGTAGAACAAGATATAAAAGGAGTGCTGAAAGGAACTGAGGTTGCTCAGACTAGAAATACGTATATATTTATAAACACAGTGCCAGTTCTGCACGTGGGTGAGAGACAGTAAGTAAAGAGACTCCAAAAAATCAGATCACCATACCTATGATAGATTCGAGGATAAAGCTTAAAGTGCAGCAAAAGAAACCACGTCTAAGCTTTGGAAAAACTAATGGTGCAGAGAGCAGGGCAGTGCAGTATCTGGGAGGCTGTGATGTCTTCATCACAGGTCATTAAGAACAGGTTAGACCAATGTCTTAGCAGTGAGATAGGCGTTGAGCGTCCTGCTTTCAAGGAGGGGGAGGACACAGATGACCTCCTGACCTCTTTCAGCCTCATGATCTTGTTGTTTCTTTTTTTCTGGAAAGAGAGTATATATTTAACCCACCTGGCTGCATTTAAACTAAGAGGGAATGTGATTATTTTCTGTATAGGGATGAAACTCCTCCTCACACTTTGGCACTCTCTAATGTGAAAAATGAACAGCTCTGGCTCAGGTCAGTCTATGTCTCCCACACAGAACCTTTTTCCTTCAGTGAGCGTAAGGCTGAGGCTTTGGGCAGAGGAGCATACAAAGGCTGATTGTTTTTAGACGCCCAAGTCCCAGTGGGCACAGCAAACATAACCACCACCTCTTCAAATGTGCTTTAATTCTGTAATTCTGGATCTTTGTTACTTATGAGGGTCAAAAGGCAAAGCAGCAAACTTAGGATGTAACTAGTCTTCTGAAAAGGACAGCAAGGGATAGGGGAAAGCTCTATGCCACTCATCCTCTAAAAGTTAAGGACTACAGTGGCTCTTGCAGCACATTTGTTGATTTAAACAGTGCAGGCAGAACTATTGATGGAGCCCATTACTTCAGCTGTCAGACTGGAGTCACCATACAATAGTAAGATTGAGTTGGTTAAGTTATGTGTAAGTATGCACATTGTTACATGTTGTGTTTTTCCAAACCATTCAGTGCGTTTGCATCATCTTTCAAGAACCTGATCAAGCATGTATTATCTTACTGCAAGTATAAACAGTAAGTTAATCCATTTCTCTTAGTTCCTTTTCTCTATTTAATTTTCAGTTTTTATGAAAGTTTAACATTCAGCATTTGGTTTTGCAAATACTATGATAATTGCTAAAAATATATTTCAGAACTTAAAAGTGAAAAAGTTTCCTGCTTCAGTTTTGCCTTTGCTAACCTTCGTTTCCTGATGGACCATATTTAACTTAACAACCATGTGTAATAAAAATAAAAGCAGTATTTCCAACAAAAATATATAAATAAAAAGAGAGAGATGTGAGCATGTACTATGGTATTGTAGCAACTTCAGAAATGCGAGCTATCTCATACCGATCAAGAGCAGTCTATCTGAATACCTAGGAAGGCTGGAGCAATAGCTCTGAGACTCATTTTGGTGAGATGTTAATTCTGGTGACCAGTGATAATTTAAAAGTCAACTCTGTTAACTTTTCTTCTTGTTACAAGAAAGGAGAAAACTTCAGAAGTGTTTGCTGTATGGTGAGCAACGTGTCTTCCCATCCTACACCTAGAGGAATCATGTGGTAGGAGCAGCTGCTCCTAAAACCCAGATGTGGGAAGGCTGCAAGGAGACCATCAGAACCCTGGAGCACACAGAAGTCAGTGGGCCCCAAGAGCTGCCCTGGGAAGGAAAGGATAAATGTCCAACACCTGCCAGGGAAATCTTCAACCTGTTGGCCTGCAATGTCTGGCTCACTCTTTAGGAATGATTGTTCCCCATCCTTAATGCCTTCATTTGGTGAGTCAGATGAGGCTGATGCTAACCAACTTTCAGGGGGCAAGCCTTAAGGCTGAAACAGAGGTAGTCTCAGGAAACTGAAAACTCCTGCCCTGCCATCTAGTCTGAAAAATTCTGGGATGATAACTTTTTCTTCTAGTATTTATTAAATTAAAATAATGCCATGCAAAAAAAAGCATAAAAAAAACAAAAAAACCAAAAAAAACAAAACAAAAAAAAAAACAAAAGTCAACCAAACAAAAAACATGGATTATTCTGTGGTTTAGGATTGGAAATCAAATGTGGAGCTGAGTTGTGCCAGGCTCCTCATATTTAATTCTTTACACTTTACTTTGATTAAGCATTCATAAGATCAACCTTGTGCTGCCTCTAAACCAAAATGTTACCCATGGCCTCAAGTTTGGAAAGCCATTTAACTGGTTCTGTGACTAAATCACTGTCATCTCTCCATCTTCATTTCTTCTCTTTCATAACAGCATTAAGAACTGCAATACAGAGAGGCAGATCTTAAGTCTGCTGTATGAAATATGTTACTTGTACAGACATGCTGAGTTTTTGCCAGTTAAAAACATGCTTCACCTCCTCTCTGTTGTTGTTGTTGTTGTTTTTTTAAATGTCTTTTGCACTCTAATTGCATATATATTTACATATGTACATATCTCCAGGTTTATATGATAAATGGCCAGTGGAGAACATGGATTGATCATCTGCAATGTGTAATCTTCACGGAGAATTTAGAAAGTGCATTCACCCCTTAGAAAGTTGCACAATCATTATGGTTTCGGAGGAGAACATTCTGATGTGTTTGGTCAGTGCTGAGAAGTAATTGTTAAATATTGGAGTAATTTTTCTGAGGACATCCAAGGGAGCAAAAAAAGGGAGTGTCTACAGGGGTTCTTAAAATGTACATGCCAACTTGCTAATGGTTGGGTGTCTTTTAAGATATGTCAGTTCTTCCTTTGCTCAGCAGAGCATTTTATTGTCAAGTTATTGGGAAGGTTGGAAATTTTATATATTCAAGCACAGGAAACCAAGGGAGGAAGACAGTGATACACAGTTCCAAATAGAAGCTCAATTATGCTCCTTAGTGTGGATGCTCAATGACTTTGACTTTCTAGATGAAAGTCTGACTATAGGGATGAGCTGGGCTTTTTGTACTTTTGGAACAGGCCATAGGAGTATGCAGAATATGTCAGGGCATAAGTATTGCTGAGCATACACTGCAGGATGAAAATATAGAAGAGACTGGTTAGAAAAAACCTAGAAAAAAAAATAAAAAGGAAAATAAGGTCAAAAGAAAAAAGAAAATGTTAGAGAAGAGTAATAGAAAAGTTAGAAGTTAGAAGAGTAGTGTGAAATAAAGCAGAAAAAGAAAAAGCATTTTGTCTTTCACTAAAAGCATCAGAGAACCACAGAAGTCCTGAGGCTGGGAGGAACCTGCTCCTGCCAGCAGGGTCAAGCAGCTAGGGGTGTCCAGGAGCACCCAGCAGGCAGAGAGAAGCAAGCCTTCCTCTCACAGCTGGGTCTGTGCCAACAGCTGAGCAGTTGCAGTGTACAAGAAGAAATGTAGGGGCAGATTTTGTTTTTGTGGTCATGGTTGCTATGCATAGCTGAAGGAAAGGAGCAAAAGTAAGTGAGCTGAGTAAAAAATGTGTGAGATTTTAGGTGTGATACTGGAATACAAGGACAAATATACAACAGTATAGCAGTTGTGCTTGAGTTATACATATATATTTCCCTCAGCTGAGCATCTCAGCTTGAATTATTGACAAAGTAGCATGAATGACGCAAGAGTAATTTACTACTAAAAATATTTGCATAAATATTGATTAAAATTCTAATATTTTCTCTATACATTCAGAAATTTCACATGCAGATAGTCAAGCAAACCCAGAATTTTTAATAGTACCTTTCTGTAAAAGGAGTAAATATAGCAAATTCAAAGCATTTTATAACATGGAATTGTTTTCGACTGATTTCTTGTCTTAAAAAGTTGGGAGTTTTTCAAGGTTGTCTGATTAGAAAAAAAAGAAAGAACATGAAGAAAAATAACTGTGTTAATAACAGATCAAAATGCAATCAAATGTTTGATTCACCGCCTTCTGAATTTACAAGTTTATTATTTGAGGTGAAAAAAAAAATGATGTCTTAAATTTTTAAGAGAATAATCAATCTTACTTTTAGTTCTAATCCATATGCACTACATGCCTAGGATATTTTTTTTCACTGCAACATCTTAATTAAGCCAATCTATCAATGCATGAAATGTAAATGAAGCCAAAGTCCCATTGGAGAAGTTGAGCCAGATCCCAGATTCTTTAAAAGAATGTAGCACCACTTAAGTTAGTTTTACTTGGAGAGGGGAGATGTTGGTGAAGGGGTAATGGAAGGAGGATAATCGGAGTGCTTGGAGATGGGGTAGGAGCTGTAGGAACCACAAGGCATGCATATCAGAACAGGGGAGCACAGCATACTTTTGGAAGGTCATGGTGACTGGATGAGGCACATGGTGACTGGAAGAAGGTAAAAGTTGCCTCTGTTTTCAAGGGGCTAGATTTGCAAAAGAAGGGGCCAGCCAGTCTGACCTTAGTCTGTGGGAGGATTAAGAAGGTGACAGGGGACAGGCAGTAACAGTTTACAAAACATAAGTTCTGCCTGGCCAACCCAAATCCCTGCACTGGGAATGGTGAAGAGGAGAGCAGTGCATATAAATTACCTTGACTTTTCCAACGCTTTTGAGACAATCACCTGTAAACCTCTTTTAAGCACACTGCAGGGGTATGAACTAGGTAAGCAGCAGGTAAGTAGGGCAGAATCAGCTGGACCATCGGGCTCAAAGGTTGTGATCAGAATCCAGCTGGCGGCCAGGATTCCCTTGATGTTATTGTGTAACACCTCTGTCAGTGACCTCAGTGATGAGTTGAAGGGCACCCTCAGCAAGTCTGTGGGTAACTTCACAATTGGCCCTACTTGGAGCTGGAGGTTCAACCAGAATGCTTTGACGGGTCTGCTCACCCTAGAGAGGCTGAAGATCATACAGTAGATTTTCTTGTTTTGAAAATTCATTTTGTTTTCTTTGTGGATTTAAGTTAGGTATGTACTGGATCAACAAAAATTCAACAGATTTCATAAAGGCCATGTTTAAATCAAATTGGGAATGTTAATGAGCAAGTAGGGACGTGATTCTCCATAAAAGCGGGCAGAGTGAATCCACAGAGTAAATGCAGTTGCTCACAAGAAAGACTCTGTGCACCAAAATCTGTTTTACATACAGTCCAAGGGTCAGCAGGTGCACATGAGCTTTTTTGTTACGCACTAAAGCTGCAGATGAAGCTTCAGAGACAGCAGCCATACTTAAGAGGCATACCAACTTCAAGAACATTAAACAAATTATTCATTACCTTTCAACTTATGGAAGAGCAACTTCATGGCTTATTTGAAAATCAGGCAAGAACATTGCTATGTATGTTAGATCTACTCACAGTACCCCATGTGCCAAATTTTGTAGAAATATGTCACATAGACATGATAAATGATTTTAAAGAACTGCAACAAAGATCACTGAAAATATATGGTTAAACTGATTGAGGAAACACTCTTACATTCAGATTCCCCTTTTCATGGTGTTGATTTGTGGGGAAAAAAAAGTTATGATGACGAAATTTAGCCAAGCTTCACTGAAAATTCTGGGGAATTAAAAGCTTCTCTGTGTTAAATTTCACACCAGGAAAGATTTGTAGATCACAGTGAATAATCAAGTGAATGTATAAAGTGACAGTGAACAAAATAGCCAGCAAGGGTAGAAGTATAAATGGGAGGAGTATCACAGAGTAGCAAAATCACAGAATGGCTTAGCTTGGAAGGGACATCAAGGGTTACCCAGCTCTAAACCCCTGCTGCAGGCAGAATTGCCACCCACTAGATCAGGCACGAGATCAGGCTGCCCAGGGCCCCATCCAACCTGGCCTTGAAGATGGACAAGGATGGACATTAGAGGATGGCAGAAAGTATATACTGCTCTTGGTTAGAACTGCAGGAGCTTCCATTGAGAAGCCAAACCCATATCCAGTCAGCTTAACGCAGCACTGGTGGCAAAACATTGGAGCAAGCTCAGAGAAGAGCTGGAACCCTGAACAAAATCCAGCACTGAAGTGCGTTCAGCAGACCCGTTTTCCTCTAGAAGATGATGTTGTTGCTTTAAAGAGTAGCAGTTGGGAATAACATAATTCCTGGCCTTTGCACACGATGATACTTCCAACCAGGCTTTATTGGCCTTTGATGACAATGTGTATTTGCTGATGAATTAAGAGCTTTGAACAAATTTCAGAGAACTTAAAGACATGTGTGCAGTTAGATCCCTTCTCTCACACAGTGTGACAAGGACACTCTGCTGCATCAGGGTGGAGATCCTGTCAGTGCTGAGCCCTGAACTTTGTGACACATGGGCTGTCTTTGTGTTTGCACCCAGCAAGGTGAAGGGCTGTTCTGATGAGTGCAGGTAATCATTTAATGAATACTTTTGGTTGCATTAAAGGATGTGTGGGGTTGGAAAAAAGTCAAGCATTCATGTGTAAGAAAGACTGGAACTAAAATTACTTGCGCGATTCTAAATTGGACTGCTTATGGTTATAATATCAAAGACGTTACATTATTTTTTCCAGCAGACCACTGTCTCATTTAGCATGGGAAAATGAACGGATCATGACCGCGAGGTAAATAAGATTATTGCCTGTATAACTGTTAGCTTATTTGCTACAGAAATTTGCACAGATATAACAAATGAGACCAGAGGAAAAGCTCCGTCCCTTTGCCCCAGGCTTTTTTCCACATACAAGCTGCTCTCCTTTGCCGTCTTATTTCAAGGTAACATTAGGATTTCTCCACACTTTGAGTGGCCCTTCTGTCTCCTGGCTGCTGCCCATGCTGGAGCCAGAAGCACCCTCCAAAAGAGTGACATCTGTGGGAAGTAGGATCTCTGGTGCAAAGTTCTGGAAATGGGGGATTTGGAACAGACGACCCTCAGAGGTGCCTTCCAACTCAAACGATTCTGTGATTCTATGATTCTAATAGACAGACTACCCCTGCACTTCCTGACGAAACTCAATTTGACAGATTTCTGATCACAGAGCCATAGAATCATTAAAGTTGGAAAATTCTTCTGACGGCCACCCTTACTCCAGTTCTTTCTCCAGAAGTTTTCAATGATTTCGTTGCACTGACATTTTTTGAATGCGGTAGTGGGGAAAGAGTGGTGTAGAAAGCTTACCTTATATTTGCTCTGAGAAACAACTGAGCTATTACCGTTCAGTGAAAGAAAAAGAAAACAGTAAAATAATCTGAACCAAACACGAGCATGGGAAACCAAAGGCATAAGAGTCAGTATGGCAAGAAGTAACCATCTGAAGAACAAGGGTTATTGTCCTAGCAGTACTAGAAAAGCTTGAGCCAAGCAGAGCTACCCATACCAGCAGTGACAATGTGTAACCCCTAGACGACCACCAAACACTTGGGGCTGCACGTCCCTCAGAAATAACAATTGTTACCACCGCTGAGTGCAGCTTGCCATCACTACCGCTTGTAAAAACAGAAAGCCCTTCTGCCAAGGTGGGACTTCTGCCCCACGGCATTCACGCGGATTTGAAGGGCAATGGTCAACAGTCACCCCTCAGCCCTTAATAATCTTTAACTCTTCTATTCAGTCCCTTCACACTGAAAAGACTGCATCTTCACCTCCCCGTCGCGTGAGACGCAGCTGATGCCGTGCGTTCGTACAGCGGTGTCACGCGTTTTCTTTCTTTTTTTTTTTTTTTTTTCCCTCTTTTTTCTTTTCCAAGGGGCAAAGGGAGGCGGTAAGGCTGTCCTCGCGCTTGGGTGAACGTGGGCCACTGACACTCGCCCTGGGGCAGCGAGGGGCCGCGCTTAAAGTCTCTCCCGCTGAGGACGAAGGACTTTTCATCCCCTCTTTCCTCTCCCCTCCTTCCCCCGCCGGAGCGCGGACGGCTGCCATTGTCCGCGGGCGCCGAGCGGGGCAGCGCCGCGGGAGCACCGGCTCGGCCCCCAGCGTGGGGCCCGGCCGCAGCCGCCGCCGTGCCCGGGGGCAGAGGGTGTGCCTTGTGCCTCCCCCCGCCTCCCGCCGCCCGGCCCTCCTCCGGGCAGAAGGGGAGGAGGAGGAGGAGGAGGAGGGCGAGCGGTGGGAGGGTCTCCATTGAAATAAACAAGCAGGCAGTTATTAAAACGGGAACATGGCGGCCGCAGCCCCAGCTTCAGCTTCATCTTACAAAGCGAAGGTCAGCGCCGGCGGCGGCCACGGCGGGAGGCGACACTGACCCCGGTAACGGCTCCCGCGCGCCCCCTCGGCCCCGCCGCGGCGGGGGGTGTGCCCCGGCCCCTGCCCGCCGGGAGCGGAGCGGTGCGGTGCGGAGAGCGGCGGCGTTGGCGTGCGGCAGGGCGGCCGCGCCGGGGCGGCTTCCCCCGCGCCCGGCCGGGGGGAGGAAACGGGGAAAGAGGGGGGTGGGGGTGCTGAAGAGAAGCCGGGCGGCGCGGGGGCCGCCCCTCGCCAGGCACCGCGCTCGGGCTGCGGGCGGACTTCCCCGGGACGGCCCCGCCGCTGCTGGGCCGGGGGGGGTCGGAGCCGCCGGGGGAGGACGGGGCACAACTGCGGAGAGGGGATGGTTGGGAAACTTGCAGGAGGCTCCGCGCCCGCCGACAAAAGAAGCGATCCGGGAGCAGGGCGGTGCTCGCCGCTTCCCCGTGTGACACCAGCGCAGTGCCGCGGCCGCCCCGCTCCTTTCCGCGGGGAAGGCGGGGGCACCGCGGGCAACTTCTGTAACTTTCTGCGC
>NW_024884253.1:31028882-31091532 GCF_019232065.1 Centrocercus urophasianus
CTCTCCGCGGGTACGGCGGGGGCACCGCGGGCAACTTCTGTAACTTTCTGCGCGGGGGCGGCGCGTGCGTGCGCGCGCCGGGCCGAACCGCGGGGGCGGGCGGTGGGGCGGTGGGGCCCCGCGGTCAGGCCGCGGCCGCACGGCGCTGCGCAGCCCGGGGCGCCCCGCCGCCGCCGCCGCCTCCCCGCGATCCGCCCGAGGAGGGGAGGGGTGGGGGCCCGGCCGCCGCAGTGCCTTGTGGCTGCGGGTGTGCGCGGGGCGGGGAGCGGCGGGGGAGGAGGAGGAGGAGGAGGAAGGGGAGGAGGAGGAGGAAGGGGTTGTGGCAGCCGGCGGTGGGCGCGGGGCCGGGGTCCCTGGGCGGGTGCCGTTCGCTCCGGTGTCGCTGCGGAGCGGGGGGGAGGGTTGAACGCGCGAGGGGGGCGGGGGAGGGGAGGTGCCCGCCGCTTCTCCCCCGCCCCGCCGTGTGCGCGCCGCGGGGACCCCGCCGCCGTGCTCGTCCCAGGCCGTGGGGCGCGGCGCTGTCGGGCCTGGGCGCTGCGGGTGGGACCGTGCGGGCTGCGTGCGGGAGGCCGGCACGGCGCGGCGCGGGAGCTGCGGGAGCGGTGGCGGTGCCGTCATGTGGGCCGGGGCCGGGGCTGAGGCGCGCTGTCCCGCGGCGGTCGTTGAGCCAGGAAGCGGTGCCCTGGTGGGAGGAGGACGGCTTTGCTCCTTCGGCAGTAACTGCTGCTGCGTGCCTGGTTTTTAGGAAGCAGGTGAATGGGCTGTGTAAGTGACCCGGTAATATTTCTGTGGTGTTGAAGAAGAGTTTGAGCTCAGCGCATTGTGTTGGCAGTTCCAGCACGGCTCTGTTGCTACTGAAGATAGGTGAACGGTTTAATGCTGCTCATCCTCTTATTTCCAGAATTTGCTGCCACAGTGGCTGATAGCGTTCATTAACTTTCAGCCTTTTGAGTTTGCATGGACCAAATTACAAAGCCACTCCTCTCCTGTTCACTTCTCCTCACAGCCCTACAGTGGCACTGGGCCCTGCTCTGGGGGAGCCTT
Organism: Centrocercus urophasianus; assembly: GCF_019232065.1. NCBI lineage: Eukaryota > Metazoa > Chordata > Aves > Galliformes > Phasianidae > Centrocercus > Centrocercus urophasianus. The sequence goes on from NW_024884253.1 coordinate 31,029,927, forward strand.
GAGCAGCTGTGGGGCATGGAGAGCTGCTGAGGCATTGCACGGTCCTGAAGAGTGCTCAGCCCAAACCATTATCTGCAGAGCAGCACTGCTTTGCTTCCCGACAGCTATGGGCCCCTGTGAATAGGAACTGTGTCAGTACCAACCTCTTACAGAGTTTTCAGGACTATTTCTTGTTTATATCAGTGGTGGTATCACACGTGAGGTACACAAAGCCCGTGCAGATCTGCACACGTATACATCTGCAGGCATGCATGCGTGCTCCTGGTTTTGTCACTTGGAATACAGCTACTCGAGGGCTGTGTTGGAACTGAGCACAGCAGTCAGCTGCGCTGTGTCACAGGGATAAAGCAATGTGTAACTGTACACCCGTGGTTACTCTCCAAGTCCACAAGTGCCACGGTGAGCTCGGTGTTCGCAGCCAGCCCTGGGATCCGGCACCCTGAGCAATGCTGTCATGGCATGGCCCTCAGAAATACTAGGAACAGCTTTAGAAAGAAAGGTTAATCCTAAATGCCAGACAAATATTTGGGGGATCAGATAATTTTTCGTATGTTTGTATCTCATTTTGGTGAGCATTGCACAATAAAGTCCTGGTGAAGGTACTGTCATTGTGTCAGTTTTCCAGTCAGCAGGTTCTTTTATTTTGCTTAAAAACTGAAGTTTTCTCAACTTCGTATTTTCTCAAGCTCGAGGCCTTTACTGGCAAAAAGGCCCACACATTGCACTGTTACTTCGTAGGCACGTATACTTCATACTGCAGCTTCTGAAGATGCTGTGTGCTGCAAAGTAGGGTGTGAGCATCTGCCCTGTTCTTCTTTGTGTGTCCTGGTGGTGTCAGTGCTCTGTGAAACCCAATACATCTCAGTGAGGAATACTTTATTCCTATCAAGAATGATACTGTTGCAATAAGACAGTTGTATTTAAGTTTTTAAAGCACAGCTACATTTCCCTATAGGGGAGAAAAAAAAAAAAAGAAAAAAAAAACAACCACAAACACTGAGGATGCGTTTGCATATAATGTAGCGTATTGTATTAAATTGGAGCAATAAAGGTTAGTTACTTGAGAATATTTGTGTTTTTATAATCCTGAAGGTGCAGCTTGTTCAGTGCAGGGCTCTCTCCCATTGTGGACGTGTGCTGTGCAGCACTGCCCCGTGGCTGAAGGCAGCTCCTACCCAGTCCATCTGCAGTGCGAGGGCTTTCGGCAGGAAGAATAAAGTCCTTGGGAAAGACAGCTGCAGTGACAATGCCCACTGTCTCGTGGTCCTTTTCTTTGTTGCTGATGTCACTGTCTCATGGGCAAAATCTGGGGTTCGGTGCTGAGCTGAGTTTTGTTAGCACCACCCGGATTGCGATTCTGGAAACTGCTGAGGCTTGTGAGATGTAAGCCTTGAGGATACTGTCAGTTCGTTTAGGAGAAAAGGCTGAACGAAAGGCTGGTGCCAAATTCAAGTACAAATGTAACTCTCTTTGTCTGCTCAGCACTAATAGGCTGTGCGCTGAAGGAAGGCAGTGCTGAGCCAGTGCTGTCTCTGTCATGCTCATTTTTGCACACTTGCCATGGTTGGCTTCTCTAAACAATGCAAACCATTTCCAAGTGCATATGAAGTATTTAACGAATCCCATGCATTTCTGTAGTATTCTTACCAATGTCAAAATGCTTGGTTTACATTTATTTCTGCATTTGGCTGCTGAGGTCAAAGGTTGGGTGTTCTGTTACAGAGTATGTGCCCTTCTGTGTGACTTAGCTTTTTGAGCTAGAAACTGGAACGCTGATATTTACTTTGTAGAAGGGTATATGGCAGCATCCATTCAGCGCTCGTTTGCTGCTCTCAGATCATGTAGTTACAGATGGCTACTCTGGCAGGAGCCCCTGTTTTTATTTTTAAATAAGGTGAAGTTCAGTGCACCACTTTATTTGTGTTAGTTGTTAAAACATTCTCATGCTCCTGGTGGCAGATAATGACAAATCTCTCAATGCGATGCTGGGAGCAAGGGGGGCGGAGAGGGAAACAGGGAGGGACGGAGGGGGGGGGGAACCCTCCTGAGCATATGGAGACATCCAGAAAAAGATGTGCATCGTCAGCTGTGATTCCATTGTGTGCTGGCGGACAGGATCTGAGCCTCTCTTCTCTGGGGGATTTAAGCCTCACAGAAGTGTTCTTCGACTTTTAGCCGTCAGGTTAATCGAGCTTAGATAACGTCCACTTCACTTATTTATTATAGATGGTATTTTGATAAAGATAGTATTTTGATAATGTTTTAAGATTTCAGGCAAAATATGCAGTTGCGAGGATTCCTGCTGTGTGTTGGAATAACATTTTGAGCAGCAATGCATGTCGCTGAAATGGTAACTTGGAGTAGTAAGAGTAATTCATATTATGACATCAGCGGTTACGTGCTACTAAAACAGCTTACCACTTTGAGGTTAGTAGTTTGTCAGCAGTATTTGCATTATGCAAACGCTCCCTGTTTTAATGATTCAGTATGTTTAGCCTTCTTAAGATATACCAGGTAGGAATGCGACGTGGGAAGTGACAGCTTGTGTAGTTGAATCAATGTAGGGTGCAACGTTTAAAACAAAAACAAAAGAGAATATCATCATGATGTATTTTTAAATCAGGACTTAAACTAACAGAAAGCCCGAACTGTTTTGTCAGTATTGTGATGTAAGTACTTAGAAATAGCATTAGCATGAATTTACCTGATGGAAAAAAAAAGCTGAGTGGAGGAAATTAATTTTCTGCTGCTCAGTCCTGCATTTACTCATTACCTAGAACAACGTTTCCTCTCCTGAGCTTTTAGAATATTTCTGCTGCTTTTATAAAATTACTTTGAATTGATGAATAGTTCAAGAAAATAGATGTTGAATGTGGTGGATTCACTGCATTACATTTTGCTATTGTTTATGATTTTTCAATCTTGTTCCATGGAAATAAGATGTTATTCAAGTTAAGTGTAATAGAAATTTGCTTAGTTTTAAGGAAATCATATAGGTTCAATTCCTACGGAAAGTGTACGGTCGCGGGGGTGGTTGGCTTTTTGAAGTTAGTTCATTAATTTAGATGTCTAAAGCTGTACAACAACACATTAACATTGCACACTTTTTTTTCCTTCTGCAGCTGCATCATTATACCATTCCAAGCCATGCATTTCCTTAAATGGCTTCCATAACAATCTCCCATTAATACAGTTACTGGCAGATATTATTCTTTCTTTGCTGTCATTTTTAGCAGTTATAACTGATAGTAAATCTCACTCTTTCTGTGAGCATGCTCTGATTAGGTTTTTTCAGGAGCCTTTTTGTAAAATGCACTTGATTTTTGCAGGTAAGGTGCCGAGCTGTCTGTGCAAATCCCAATTGTGGTTTTTGTGTTGTTTTTCTTTGTTGGAGAAGTTACTTGCTACTTGGAAAGGTTGATGTATTTTGCTGAAGTAGTAAACTTTATGGAAACTGTTCATGTATTAATGAAATGGCAAGGGATATAGGTGACAAATTAAAGATGCATACTGAATGTGTTGCTTTATCTGTAATTCTTGGGTAATGCAAATCACATGAACTTATGTGGGGGGATCCTGGGGTGTACTGAGATGATATATCTGATGTAGCGATGACTGAGCGGTGCTGTTTTGATGCTTTTTTTAGTGAGCTACGTAAGACATATTGTTGCTCTTTGGTAGGATTTATAGTGGGCATATCACAATTGGCTGCTTTATTGGCTGCCTCCTGGAAAAGACTGGGATTGAAGAAGGGGCATGGAAAGTGAAGTATGTTTTACTTGCTAGGTCAGAATTACTTCACAGATGGTGTAAGATTCCATAGTAATTCATCTGTATGTGAACAAATACAGTTTTTCATTGCCATTAGTATTGATCTCTAATGAGTCCTACACAGGGATTCTGAAGAAAATTGCTGCAATTAAAAACAATGCAGTACGTCACTTATTTGTACTCACAGATTATGGAGGAAGTATTGAAGTGCATTTCAAAAGGAAACTTTTGTGAGGAAGGAGGAAATTCTGCCTATGAATAAATTTGATAGTATATCCTGACACTTATTACAGCTATTTTTATGGACTCACAAATACATCATATGCCTCCATGACAGAATCAAATTTAGAAAAATAAATCAAGGTCATATGCTTTTCATTCCTTTTGCAAGTGAGAGTTCAGGTATTACCTGATCTACAGTGCAGATAACTTTCTTTCAGATTTCTTCCACCAGACTTTGAGTTTGCCAGCTTTTCTGTCCCTGAAGTAATGTCAGGGGGTGTGGACCAGCCACATTTGTTATTCTCAAAAATAAATGTGATTATTTCAACTAATTTCACTTGCTGCTCTTACATGGATTTGTACCTTGGTCTTCAGAGATACGAGCTATGTCATTCTCCTTTCCTATCAATTTCCTAAAATAGTTTCTTTGAGGAGGAAGAGTGAGGTTATACAGATTAATATATTATTTATTTTAGCAGATTACAACTCCTGCTTCAAGAAGAGCTCTGCAAATCCAAGTCTGCATGTTTTGAGTATTTTTGTCTTTTTTTCCCTATAATTGAAATTTACAAGCGAAAGTATGCTGTTTTGTTTTAGTAGAGCTAGAACACTTATTGCCTTTATCTTTCATTGTTTTTTTTTTTTGTTTGTTTGTTTTTTTTTTTTTTTTAAGCCAACCTGTTGATGCTCTCAAGTGTAGCTTTAATGACATAGGTTAAAGCTTTTCTTTTTTTTTTAATTACTTTTAACTATTTTTTTTTTTTTTTTTTTTTTTTTTTTTAACCGACTTGTGTTGGCAGTTGTGTTACAAATGTACTTCTGACTGTTCTGCTCTTTTTTGGGGAGGGGAAGTCATGGCTTGCTTTGATACAAAGATACTGTGTTTCAAGTGACCTTCAGTTGTTTTCTTGCTGCAGTTGTGTATGAGATTAATCTTAACTGTACTGTACGAAGATGACTTGTCTTCATGTTCTTCAGATTCCCTCTTATACTGTGTGTAGATGGTCAGAAAATACATCCGCTAAGCTTACATGCACTAAGTAAATGTCTTTCTTACGTATGTCTGAAAGTTGTCCTTCACTCTTCTCTGGTATGCTGTAGTTTGTCAGGACAGTGTTGTTTGTTTTGTTTGCAACTTGTAGTTTTTCTGAGGCAAGGAGGTAACACAGCTTTGACACTGGCATAGGTAGCTAGAATACAGATATCTCTTTGCCCTTTGAAAGAAAGAAATTACTGTGAAGGAACAGAAAATGAAGATGTCAAGTGGCCTGAAGTCAGAGGATGTTGCACTGTTTTGGGCCTTATCAATTGCACCTAGCCTTGAACCTTGCCTTTAAAAGATTCTTTTTTTCCACTTTGGAAAATGAAAAATTGATTGAATGGTGGTATTGGAAAATGACGAGTGTGAAGAATAGTAACTGTGATATATTTCATTTTTGTGTCATAGCTAAAGCGATGCAGGGACCATTTCCTCATGTATACTTTTGTTTGAGGCCTGCATACAGGCCTTTGAGCACCACCATTAACAGTACTATATCACTGTGAAAGCTGGCTTTATGCAAGGGTGCTTTCTGTTGAGTTTCCAGAGGCACCCTAAGGACCTTGTGATTCTTGTGGGAATGATTAGCATGGGAATAGGTGCTAGTGGTGCAGTTTCCTACAGTGTTGCTTTTCCTTTGTACTTCAGAAAAGGGCCTGAAAAGGAAAGCAAGGACTAATAGGTGATGTCAGTGCCCAGTATTTGTCGCTTTCTTCAGAGGTGCTGTAGTTTAATGAAAAGAATAAATCTGGAGTACCCTGAATGATATGTGTTTGGGTACATCAGGCTTGTCGCTAGTTGCGGTACAATTTGAGGCTTAGAAAGAAAAATCTTGTTAGTAGTGTTCTGAAGATAGTATTTCTGTATGAAACTGTCATACAGTGTCTTGGCATTCAGACAGCCTGGTTATTACTGTTTTTTAGAAAGTTTTACTTATAGAGCAAGTGGAAATGACAAGTTCTGGAGAGTTTTTGTTGTTGCTGCCCTATGTTCTATTAACTAGCCATTGGGAATCACATTAGCTCGGTGCAGACTTTTTGAGCAGTGATACTGGAAGGCCACATAGATCAGGAGGGGAGGACCTAAAATATGTTAGCAATAGCAAAACACCGGCTGTGCTGGTTGTTGAGAGATGAAATGGTATGAGAGTAGTGCCCATCCTCCTTTGCTGACCGACTGAAAGTCAGGCACGAGGAAGAGGATTTGGCCCTGGGACTTGGAAGATGAATGGAAAACACTTTTGTGTATCCAAGCTCTTGTTGTCGTTGCTATCCTATGGAAAAGGGCCTCCCCACCATGGCTGGGGCTGCAGCTCTCATCCTCTGCCTTTGGCATGAAGGGCACTCAGCACCCAGCCGTCTCATCTGCTAGTTGGGCAGTGGCTTCTCCTTGCTGCCTCTTTCTGTGCTACAGGTGTCTGACAGAAATTGTAATCCCTGTGAAATTGCCACATGATCTGGTGTTCTACTGAGAATTTTATTCTAAGACAAGATGATGTTTTCCATGAATGCGAGCAAGCTCCAAAGCACCATATTTGTGATTTGTAGGCCTCGTATACTTAGGCATTCCTGAGGGGATAATGTTTGTTTTCAGATCTCCTGTGTATATATTTTATGTAAGAATACTTTTTTGTTAGTGGGCCCTTTGGCAGCTTGCAGTGGTATTTTGTCTAACTAGAAGAATTCAGGCCAAGTTTATTTGAAGAAGGTTTATGTGAGGTGGAAGAATTGACAGAAATAACATCATTTTAAAAATCCATTTTTCTTGAGGCATAATTAGTGCTTTATGTTGTTGTTGTTGATAACTTATGGCTCTTCATGTTCTACTCTTCTGTTAGTCAGAATGACGAATTAAAAAACTCTTTGGTAGCCTGCTTGGATACATTTTACATAAAGTACTGCTTGATCTACAAAAAAAAAAGTCCTAGTATAGTATTTTTTGTGGATAGTGCTGTGCTAGTATTACCCTCCTGTTCCTCTTCCCTGAATCAGTATACATTGCTTAGTGATGTGTGCATTCTGCTATTCTGAAATCCTAAGTTCTGTGCTAATGAAGAGATTAGGTATTTGTTGTTGTTGTGTTTTTTTTGTTTGTTTGTTTTTTTTAAGTCATTATAATACTATTACTTTATTATTGTGTTAATTTTTCCGCTGATGCTCATTGCTGAGGACAGTTGCCTTCTAAGTGAAGATTCAAGGAATGTGGTTCTACACATGCAATTTTTAGTGACAGTTGAGAGACATTTTATAAAAACACCAGTTTCTCCTTTTTAAAGACTTGATTATAAAGTCAACCAAAAAAAGGAACCAACCACTTTCACAGAGAGTTACCACAGATTCTTTTCTGAAAATGAGGACTGTACTTTGTGTAAATTAGTTCAAACATCGTAGTTGCTATCTGCAGATTTGCAGGAGGCAGCAGGTAAAGAGGAAGTTGTGTGCCTATAGTGATTATGCAACTGGAAGGAAATTATTGTTGTGTCTGGGAAAACAGTTAATACTCTGCAAAGTGTATAATGTTTCCCTTGTTATGTTACACTTAAAATTGTCATATTTTCATTTCTTCTATGCCTACCTCCAGAAAAAGGCTAATTCTTTTTTTCTCAATTTTGTTCACAGCACACTTGAGATGTGTCTGAGTGCTGGGGCTCCCCATACTCACAGACTCTGAAACTCCTTGCCTGCCTCGCTGAGTCTCGGTGAGTTGACTGTTATTGTGTTTTGTTGGACTGCTTTTGTTCTTCCTCCTTCACCAAGAAATTTGATGTGAGATGTCTTAAACTGATTACGTGGATACAATGCAACAAACGTGTTCCACTGTGTGGTGGAATGAGTAAATGTGGTGTTGCAGTCAGTAGAAATATGTACACCTTAGAGACTTTGAAACAGTAGCACCCAAATTGGTTATGGAAGCAGGGACCTTGCTTTTGTGCCAAGACCAGAAATGGGACTCTGTGCTGAGAAGGGCTGAAGGAGATCAATGTGATCTTCCTTCCCTTGAAGTTTGTTTGATACTTGATCCTTTAACCAAGGAACTGATGTTTTTCAAATGTGCTGATTATGGTCTGTCTTATGGTGAAGGTTGAGTATCAAATAATACAGGCTTTTTCATCCAACTATCTGCACTAATAAATTACTTAAATTGAGGGTTGAAATAAGTATAATGACACTTGATGACTTAAACTGCTTGTTGCTCAAAAATTACTGTCTGATGGCTACATCAGGCAGTGCTGTTCCTGTTCAGCACTGCTCAGGAGAAGGGATAATGCCATTGAGAATTAGGAGAAGGGACCACTGCAGATTGTTTAAATGCATGCTAGTAATAGTTTGGTAGAATAGTGAAAGAAAGTAAAATATAACTGCTGTATCTTTATTTTAGGCATGTTTAATATATCAGTGTACTTACTTGGTATAAACCTTTTACAAATAAGCGTTTGAGATTTTATGTGAGAACCTTTTCAGAGTACTCATGAATAAATGTTGTCTTTTAACACATAGAGTGACTTATTAAGGTCGGAAATATGTATTTTTGAAGCTTGCACACTAAATATAGAGGTGGGGAATGAGCCAGCTAAGAAGGGCTTTAGTTGTTTTGGGTCATAGCTGTTTGTACAATGCTGTCCATTTATGGATTAAAATTATGTATGCCTACCTGCCTACCTCAAGTATAATTTCCTCCTTTGTTAATTACATTGAGCGACTGTTTTTTTGGTTTTTTTTACAAGCTAGCAACTCTTTTCTTTAAACTTACTCCATTTTCTAACATCAGTGAATGAAAACAGGTTTAAGATGCTTTTCTGAGCTTCTGTTTTTCTGCCTTTTTTGGTGGCTGTACTGATAACAAAGATTTGCAGTTCATTGCATTCAATAAACTTTGTAATATTGGTTGAATAGTTTGTTTGTACAATGAATTAACTTGAAAGTGCTGTGCCACGTAGATGTTGTTTATTGCTTGCTTATGTACACTTATTGCTTACACGGTATTATTTGTTTAAAGTACTTCACTGAGCTGCATCATGTTTGTAATGTGTGCATGCAGGTTTTCTCGTTAATAAGCTGTATTTGTGATCATTTAAATTAATTGTTTAAGAAAAGAATATTAATCTCAAAATATCTGCTTTTTCTTCGAGGGAAGAAAAGACTCGTAATAAAATGAGTTGGGTATGACTAGTGAAGAAAGAAAAATGCCATTGCCAAAATTCCCCCAAAGAGAACATGAAATTTTGTTGTCAAATTGATAGCGTGTTTGTTTTCATTTCAGACATCTTGATTATAATTTTCTATTAAACAAGGAATATGTTAGGTTAAAACTGAGAAAGGTAAATACATAAAAAGCAATTGCATATAATTACCTTTTTTTTTCGTAATTAATCTGAGTGGGGGAAAAGAAAAACACTAAAAAGGCAACCTTTCTTTTGTTTAGTGCTGCTAAATTCTGCACCAAACTTCTGAATTTTTGTTGTTATGGTACCAGATTACTTTCTGGCACTTCTACAAATACTGACTAAAACATGGTTGCTGTTCTTGAAAAGTTCACAAGTTTTAATACGAGCAACTAAAAGGTAAAATGTGGTATATAACGTGTAAATAGATAATAGTGAAGAAGAAACCTGTACAACATAAAAATGGATGTTGTGAAATGATTCAAAAGGCAAGGAATCTGCCTCTGCCTGGAAGCAGAGAGGCCATTTTCCCAAAGAATATCCTGATGCTCTAAATGGAATGCTTATCCATGTGTGCCCATGATAGTTCAGTGAAAGAGAGCTGCATGAAACATGGAGCAGTTTCAAATTTTGGTTCCTTTGAAGTCTTGGAATTGATATCATCGAATTCTGAAGTCCTATTGTTTGACTTATTCAGATGCTCTCCCTCTATAGAACAGTATCAATTAGAAACGAATTTATGTTAATTAGTATGTGAAGTTAGGAAGGATATACCAGCTGGAATCTCCTAAGTCCTGGCCTTGGCTTCTTAATGGGAGCTGCCTGTGGAATAGGTGCTGCGTTTCACTGGCCATCGTGAAACTGGGCTGTGCCATGAGTGTGGCTGAACTTGTGTTCACTCTGCAGCTGCTGTGAGCTTTTCAGCAGGTGAAATTCTTGGTGCTGATTGGATCTATTTTGAATGTGATACAGTGCATAAAGGTTTGAAAGTTGGACATGATAAATGGCTTTAGAGCATACGTGAAGAAACACATGGAAGTAATGTGAATGCTGGAATTTGTGACCACACACCAGTGTGTGTGGTGGCTAGGGTAATGCAGGGTAGCTGCTGGGTGCTACCAAGGTACTACATGCAGTTAGAGATGGCAAGAAGGACAGACTTGCAAACCAGCCAAACAGATAAAAGTGTGAACTTGACTTTCCAGTCTAAAAATTTCCAATCAGAAAGTATCTTCTCTCTCATTTTCTTTTTGTATTAAAAGTTTTCTTTTGCAGGGAATGTTTCTCAGGGAAAAGAAGAGAATGTAGATTACAGGAATCTCAGTTTTCTGTCACTTTCAATGACGCTCTGTTTCAATCCAACTTTGTAGTGGCTTCATTGGCATTTGTGTTGTAGTTAGTGTCAAGTGTGATACATAGGAGATACTTGTGTCTGTTTGTTATGAGTTATAGCACTCCTTATTGTTTCTCACAGCAGTTGTAGATAAAGAAAATTCTGACAGATGTCTCACTTAAGATGGAGTCCTCCGAATACTTGTATGTGCGAAAGGAGTGCTGTCAGAAAGTGAAGCATGATACTGAAAATATAGGAGTACCTCACACTGAAACAAGTTTTATGAGTCTTTACTATTAATTTGAAGGTGCGGGGAAGAAAAGATTACAATAGGTTCCAAGTATGAAATATAAATGAGGGAGGGAGAGAGCTCCCTTCTGTCAGAATTCAAAGCCGTGCTGGGATGGAGCCCACCAAGAACTTAGGTGTAAATACACAGCACCTTGACTCCTAGAGGAGCAGTATTTCAGAAAAAAAAAAACTGAAATAAAATAGTTATTGATCATGGGAACGGATAATCTTTACTGACTCACATCTTCTCATTTGAAGCAGAACTTGTGAACGATTTTTAGCCTGGTTTGAATTGGTTTGTGCTAAATAAAGAGAATGCTCACATTCTGAGACCTCAATACCGAGTGGTTCTGTTCTGCATGAAATACGATTGGATTTTCTGTTTTCAGTCACTCCTGTAGCGATATTAGTTGATGTGGATTGGCTATAAAGGTGCCTATTAAAATAGATTCTTGATTATAGTGAATTTAATCCAGTCAGGGTCAAAATTGTACTCCTAATCTGAGAGTGAACACTGTGTGTGGGTGGTACAGTGAGAAATGAGCATCTATTCAGATTTGTGAGATCTTTTTTCTTTTTCAAGTTGGGAATGGTGATTATGGAAATTTTTCATTTTTATTGTATGGAAGAGGTGAAATTTGCACAAATGCAGTATGTTGCTTTGCCTTTAAAATTAATGAAAATGGAGAATTCAGAGAAATCTCATCATCCTTACTACTAGTAGAACTAGATTTGTTAACAGTGAAAGCAGATTTCAAGTACTTCAGTATTTTGAGGCCACAACATTCAATTTCATTCGAAGTCTGAGGTAAACTTTCCTTAAATATGTAAAACTCATTAATTACCTTGAATGGATTTAAATGGAGTGCTCTGTCAATGAAATTCTTACTGAACTGATAGAATCAAACCCCATTTATCAAGTCCTGTTGAAAACACTATCGTTCAATTGATTGAAATTTGTCTTTTGTAGCAATATCCAGGAAGATTATTTCTAACACTTCAGTTTTAGTGAGATATATAAAAAAAAAAATATTTAGGAAATGAGATAGCTAACTTGATTTCATTCACTTCTTAAATATTGGTCTTGACTTAGTGATGGGCTTTGGAAAGATTTTTTTCATTTCTTAACTTGATAGGAACCTTTTTATATCTCCAAAGGTATAGTATGTATGCATTTTCAGAAGAAATAGCTGTCATTATTGTCTGTGGAAAATCAATATGTATTTTAAATATGGATTGATGACATTCTACTACCAGTATTGGAGCCTGGGAATTCTAGAGGGGTCAAGAACAGGACAACTGAGCACTTGTATCATCAAAGAAGATGAGATGCATTTATTCGGGCGAATTTTCCTCTGGGCCTGCCTTTAACCCCTGCATTGGGAAGAGTGAAATATTTACCCAGCTCAGCTCTTGACAGTAAATAGTATTAATTAAATACAGGGCTTGAAAATGACACTGGTATTTCAGTTTAAGGATGGTAGATTTTGCCTTGGCTTTCTGAATATTGAATTCCAGTAGTCTGTTTATTTGACAGCATTATAGTACAATAATTTGAGGATCATAGATATTTCTGTACATTAAAGTGGGTGAATTTTTATCATGCCACAATGCTGGGATGTTAACTCTGAAGACTTATGTGACAAGAATAGTAAGTGAATTTGCAACTGGTTGATATAAAGCGTGGCACAGTTTGTTTTCATCTGACTAATTTACCTTTATACTAACTGAATTGGCAAGAAATTTTAACTTTGTTTAAACAAACTTTGGTTATTGAAAATGCAGTCTTAGATAATATTTCATTTATTAATATCTTTAACTGTCTTAAATGTTTTAGAAATATCTCTCCAACCGTACACAGCCTAACAAAACAACTCATTTTAGCAATCTGCAGAGAGAGAAGGTATTTGAATATTTTCCTTCCCCGGAAAAGACAGCCATTTGTGGTTAGCTGACTGCACAGGCACCAGATTTTAGTATACGTGTTTAGCAACTGATGATCCAGATGCTTCCTCTTTCTCATTATCAGTATTTTGTTCCTCAGTAATCCCAATTCAATAAACTACAGTGTTCAGTATACACCAAGCTCCATATATTTCCCAATGACAGCAATAGGTGATCTAGGAGCATTTAAAAACAGAACTGAGAAGAGTTGCATTTGTAGTAGGTATTTCAAGTCAGTTCATCCTTGAGGCAAACGGTGTCATACTGAGTTAAAATGTTTCCATTCATTTTCTTTCAGCATGCTTTTCTCCTGCTTTTGTTGATACTATGTAGACCTTTAACTGTCCATACCCATTGAAATGAGGATTCTGTTTTGCTTTGGGTTCCTTTGTCCTTCAATCTTCAGGCACCTGTTTCACAGCTATGAGAGAGATGTCTGCTGCATTGCTTTGATCAGGGTGTAAGCTTGAAACTCTGCTTTGTGGTGCCACAGTTAGTAGTATTTTGGAATGGGATTGAAACATAAATTTCTCTGAATGTAGGTGGCCAACATGTATGAAATTTCACTTGAGTTAATTTTTATGGCCTTTCAGTTTTCAGTTGTGGTTTTTCGCTTGGCTTCTCTTCACAAATCCTGCTTAGCTCTATTTTTACTGCTTAGAACAGCTGGGGAGACCATACAAAAAAACCTTCCCTGTCTGGAATTGTAGTGTGTAACTACCTGAATGTATTCTACGATAGAACAGAGTATGTATGATGATAGCTTCACGTGTGAATACTGATGTTTAAAGTGCTTGTCTGTGACTATGATGCTGGTCTTGGGTTCCTCATGAGCCCACTCTTGTCATAACTCAAGTTCTCATCTCCTGATCAGCTCTGAAATATTTAGGGAATCAATGCATGTAAGTCTACTGTATAACACTTAAGACATGCTTGATACAAATTGACAGAAGTTTTAAGAAACTGTTACACAAAAAACCAACCTGCAATACATCATCTTATATGAAAATATCTTATGCTGTTCTGCTGCTGTTATATACCAAATGTGTTACCACCACTGTTGTACACTACAGGAGGTGTGCTTCAGCCTAAACTGTTACATGTCATTTGTTCTGTTAATTTTCTGCTTTCGCTGGTTAGCATCAGACGTGCTGTGTGTATATACACCTGTGTAGTATTAACTCATTTTTGAATATCAGCCTAGAACCAAGCATATGGTGCTCTGCTCCTGTTTTAGGGCACTATTAGAAAGAAAGAGAAGAAATGTAATAGCCTGCTGGTGGTGAATTTATTTCCAGTAATGACAGTTCAGAAAGTTCGGCATCATCTGACAACAGTGATAATGCTTTGGATAGTACATACTTGTCTGCTTGGTTAAAACCCCAGGGCAGGGGAGATGATGTGTGGATCAGGACACTCTGATCCATGTGAAACTGCCATAGGAGAGGCTGGAGATGAGTCGGTCAGTCCCTCTGCTTCCCAGTGCCTGTTACCGTTCCACAAGTGCTGCTTCCTTTATTCCGTGGGCCTCACCAGTCCCTGGACACCTGCAGGACATGTCTCTTGCCACAGCCTACATTACCTGATGTGGTTCACGGGCTGGGGAATGCTGTCTTGGGCCCACATGGACACCAGTGTGCATGGTCAGGGCCACACCTGTCTTGAGGGGAGAGAGGTGGGAGGGTGCATCTCTATATGCTGCCTCAATTGGAACGTGCAGCAGCATGGAGGAGGGAGTCGTGGTGCTCCTGCTGCACAGCAGGGTGCCCAAGTGGGAGGATGCTGCCTCTCTGGGCTGCTGATATTCCCTTCTATCTATCTCTGCCTCTGAAACATTTGTGCTTCTTAGTGCTGCTTGAATACCTTGTTGGAGAGCTGGATTTCTCGTGTCAGCTGTGAGTACCCTAGCTGCTGTGCGTGCCGTCCAATAAAGGACGGGAGTTTCTTCACTTTGCCACTTCTTTTTATTTAATTTATTTATATGCTACCTATCAGGTTGTCTTTCCAGGCAAGGTACTGCAGAGGAAGCCAAGGTGTACATTTACAGATATATCTAGCAATTAAATTCCCTTGTGGTTGCTTGTAATGCTTCAGGATAGCTTACTCTACTGTGATGTGAAGTAAACTTTCTGAAACAAGGGCATTTTTGCTGGCAAACTGAGGATTTGTGCAACTTGAAACAGTTTTGGAAATATGTTAGGTTTTGTGTTGTTTGGGGGTTTCTTTTTTGTAGAGACTGAAATAAAAAATCCACTCTAGGGACAGCTCTGTTCCTTATAGCAGTGGTGTCTCTGTTTCTAATTAAATGAATACATTTGACTATGAAGATACATTACTAATTTGATTTTCCCATAGTTGTCACTGCATATGCCATCTTTTTTCCAGATACTTTGATTAGACCAGTGTGAAGTATTTTGCCATGAGGAATTCTTGGAAATCTGAAAAGATCAAAATCAGCATTTTTAGATCTTGCATTAGAGTAATGGAGAAGTAAAAAATATGAGCTGTTCAGAAGGCATCTCCCAGAGAGATATGGAATTTCCTTCAGGGAAGAGGGTCCCATGCTGGGTAAAACCTTGTTCTGTTAATTGAAGACTTTTTTCATTTGTATGAGCTGAGTGTACAGAAGATATCACCTTTCACTGTTTTTTAAGTGATTTTATTCCATTGAAAGAAAAGGAAGTTGGTAATAGCGTAGTAGCAACACGTGATTATTTTTTTTTTTTAAGGTATTGTAGTAATTGAATGCTTTTGTTTGTTTCTATATTGTAATTTGTATTGATTGTATTACCAGTTCTTCGTTCTGTCCTGTTGCTTTGTTTAGAGTATCATGTAACTTTAAGAATCTTTATGCCATGCTGATGATGGTCTCTGTGGCTCTTTGTGTGAAGCATCTGTTAATCTCATATGGTGCTGAACTATCAGGTTTGTTTGTTTGTTTGTTTTTAAACTTGAGACCAGAGTCAGCAATGAAAATCGAACTTAGTGATAGTTTGGACAATTCTTTCCTAATCAACAGATTTGGGTGAGGTGGCAGGAACTGTCTGTAGAATTTGACGGCTTACAGAGTTCATCCCAGAATGAATGGATTCTGTGGTGGAAATTTAAGACTGCCTATGAGAATTATGATACCTGGGTAACTACAGCAATGGGATTATCCTCTGGGTTTGTGCTTGGGAGCCAGGAGCTTCTACTTCAGTGTCGGGGTGGTGAGAGGTGTTCTGAACAAGTCACCTGAGCTGTAAGCCCCTTCTCTTCCTTATCTGTAAAATGGACTCAGTTCTCATTATTTTCTCCATATACAGAATATTGAAGTTTGTGGACTGTTCATAGAAAATAAAAGCATTTGTTTTCCTCAAATATAAATAAAATGTCTGCTTTTTGTCTACCCGTATTGTGATATATTAATGAAGTTGTAAGAACTGCTGTTCAAGCAATGGCCTTTTTCCACTTTATTAAATGACCCAAATTGGTTTGAATTAACACTATATTTGGCTGCTTGTGTTAGGAGATAAAACCAAGCGTTGCTTTAGCTGTGCTTTTCACAGAGGAGAAGAATTAAAAACTATCGCTGTGTGGTGACAATGGAGTTATTCTTTGAAATTCTAATTTAACACTTCAGTAATGGGTCAAGCTTTCTCTGAATCCTCTGTGGGATTATTTGATTTGCTGTCTGGTTGACCTCAAGGAAAATGGGATGTCTTTAAATTACAAGAGGTGCCATGGCTATCGCCTTATAATAGAGCCGCATGGGAGAGTTTGTTGTTTTAAGTGAGGATTGTTGCCTAATGACTAAGGGATTATATGAATGGGGCTTATTGCCAAGGACTACCTGGAGGGGAAAAAGCTGTATTTTTAGAATGATTTTATTTATTTATTTATTTATTTTGTAGTTACCATCAGATGTATTATTGAAACTGGTGTGTTTGAGAGATAAGGGGAAAATACACTTACCTGAAGGGGAGGTTAGGATGGGATTAGGGTTTAGTGTCTGTTTTGTCTTCAGCATTATTTGTGCATGGGCGAGTTTTGTCTTTTCAGATTCTTTTTTATGCCTCAAGAAGAATTGCTGCTATTTTTTGTAACAAAATTGTTATTAAATGGCGTGCACATGACTGTGGAATTGGAGGGAGAAGTTCTGCTTTTTATAAGCAGACAAAGAAGCAGCTTGAATGTTTTGCAAGTTCATGCGTGTCATGTTTAGCCTGCCAGAACCTTCACAATTAATTTGCAAAGCACTGAAATAAAGAACTCAAATGCTTTGTGCTGTGTCATACATAAAGGGAATAGTTAGAAGTTAATTTGTAACTGAATTTTAAGGGGAAAATAAAGGCAGGATTTCAGTTAATAATGAATTCTCTCTGAAATTTCACTTTTTGATGTTATTTATGCTAGAGGTTCTGTGCATATCACTCTTTCATTTTTTTCAGCCACAGTTCACCTTTAGAAGCCATATAACATACCTACTCATATTTTAGCAGGTTACATATTTCTCCGTCTTATAAATTAAATTGAATTTTTAAACATCTATGGTTTGTGATGTCATAGAGTATAAATTAATACAATGAAAAGCTCAGCGGAATAAATCACTTTAACTGCACTTAGTGTCTCTTCAGGATTATTGAATGGAGACGAGCTGTGCAGTGTGCATTGTATATATTGAGAAATATCAGAAGACATTTTTGACAAGAGCTTTGGAATGAGTTGTGGGCTCAACTCCAGCACTGCTGTGTGCAGCCCCTCCTGCAGAACTTTCCACTGCTATTTTGTCACAGACTGCATGCCTTTATTTCAGCTGAGATTTCTGATTTCAGTAACTCCAGCTCCATGCTAGTTGAATTGCATATTTGCTTTGAATTGCACGGTTGAATTTATTTAGTGTTGCTTCTGATTTTTTTTCTTAATTTACTTAAGAATACAAATGTATTGGTTCGTGTAAAGTTCGATTTATATCAGTTTGAATTAATATGTTGTGGCAGGTTTCTGAAGTTGGCAATAGCTGTGGAAATGTAAATATTGTAAGATGTTGAGAAGGAATATTGGGTAAAAAGCAGTGTAGTCATCAGTTTTGTATGTGTATGTAGGGGAGGGAAATTCTTTAGGATGTGAACGTTTCTCCATAATTTCTAGTAACTGACAGCGAGATGTAAATAACATAATACAATAAGGTTTATAAAGATAGAAAGTACACAGATTTATTTCTCTATATTTCCATTAAGGGCTTGTTTTCAAATGCAAAACCTCCTCCTTCTGTCTTCTGTATTAAAATGTATACAGTGAAGTGTTAGTTGCAGCACAAGCAGCTGGGCCTTGCTCACGAGCTTCCATCTGACAATTTGGTAGCATGTTAGAATTGGGCTGGTTTGCTGCTTCAAACGGGTATCCTGCTCTTGATAGGAGGGGTGCAGTTACCCATTTGCTAATAAAAATAATACTGCTGGAGTAAGCAATAGCATCGCACACGCACACACAACCCAAACCCAACAACAACAAAACCCTAACCCACAATTCCAAAGCCCTGAACAGTTCAGCAACACTTCACACACCACAGTACACGGAGTCATGAGCCACATTGTCTTGCAAGTCTAGCTGAATGGACAGCCTCTGTCTGCATTGTGTCCTGAAAATCGCCTATTGGGACTATTTGGATTTAGAATCATAGAATGGTTTGGGTTGGAAGAGACTTTTAAGATCATGTAGTTGCAATCCCTGCTCTAGGCAGGGATACCTCCCACTAGACCAGGTTGCTCAAAGCCCCATCCAGCCTGGCCTTGAGCACCTCCAGGGAGCGGAATTTATTTTATTTATTCATTTATTTTAAAGAGCTTTTGCTTTTGTAGGGGATGTTACATTTGCTTCTGTACTTCTTTTTCTTAGAGGGGAAATATAAACTCAAGTTTGTCTTCGGACTCCAGCTCTAATAGGGGAGTGTGGGAGTTTGCGGAGATGAGTTCCAGACAGAAACCTCAAGTACACTGCAGACTGAAGCTGTACAGCACTGTGTAGGGATGCCATGAAATTTAGAGCATTGTGGTTGTGGAAACAATGAGAAATCTTCCAATCAGGGCTCTATCACATGTGGAGAAGAGTGATTTTATTATTGGTAGATGAAGCGCATCTCTGTTTTTCTTCCTTTTAACCCTGATGTGACCCTTGTAAAAGGTGAAAGGTGGTTCAAACTCCTATTCACTGAGATTTGGAGATTTCCTGAATATAAACTTAGCGGTTGTGCCAGATTATAGGGCCACAAATCATCAAGCTTTTTCTAGAATTTTGACTTTGGTTGAAGTGAGAGTTCAAATAAGGAAAAAAGTATAGCACCTCATCTCATAATTTATGCAGATGGTGATGTAGCATTTTGCCTTTATTAACTACTGCTCTCTCTGTGCTGGTGTAGACTTTCATAGCCATCTTCTTTTCCGTATGTAGGCAGAAAATACCAATAAAAATAAGGGAAAATATACCATTGTTTTTTTTTTTTTTTATTTAAAAGCTTGCTTACAGCATATGTAGGGAAATGAAAAGCATGTTCCAAGTCCTAATGGAAAAATGTCATGATATGATACAGAGCTTTTTCTGAGTGGTGGCTTAGAGAGATCATGTACCGTAAAAGAACGAGTCACTTGGCAGATTTTCCACCAGTAGTTTGTGTTGTATTTTGGTAGGTAATACACAAGACATCTTTGTGATCACACAATTTCTCCCCTATGGCCATGACAACTACTTTCGTGGGAAATGAGTACATGAATTGATGTATTCTGAGTTTTCTTAACTGCAATTAAACATCTGGAAGCAAGCAGAGCTGTCACCATAGGACCAGCCAGCTTTCTACAGAATATCAGGAATACTCCATGGGCCTCTCTTTGTAAATGTCTGCTGCAGTTATCTGGTGTCTGTTTTTCATTCAAGGCAGCATACTTAGTGCTCTGTACTCATTGTCAGGGCCAGCTTGACATCTGACCAGTAGTTCTTGATTACTATTAAATACTTACAAACATGCTTGTTGTTTTGTGTGAAATAAACATAAATTTGGCTCCACTATCATTTTGGAAGATTGGGATTGTACTGGAAAGTCAAAGGCAGAAATAAGAGTGAGAGCATAAACTGTGTCTCTTCTAGATGTTAATGAGGAAATCAGTAGGGTGATAGCTGGTTGGAAATAAGGTAGTAATAGCTCAGTCTAAGTTTTATTTGTAGAAGTACACTGGAGTGAGAATTTGGATGCCTGAATACAATCTGTGTAAATAATCTCTATTGTAGTGAACTTTTTGCCTTCAAACCTGTGCTCTGTATTAACAGAGTCTTAAATACAAAATATGTGAATAAGAAGAGTAACTCTCTGGCCACGAGTTAGGTGAATAGTTGATAAAGTGTTTAAGAAAAACAATATTGATTTTCATCTCTTTTCCCTTTACCTCTCTGTCTTCAGTCTCTGCTTCCTGGTCATGTCCAGCTAAGATAATACAGTAAATGTCTAAGCTCTGGCAAGTAAGGCTGTCACATTGATGTTTAACTGACTTTGAAGCAGTGCAGCTGTAATGGGGAAATGAATTCTGTTCTCTGTCAAAGCCTGTAAAAGAGTGTTTGTTTTAGCAGCTACTGAAGATGGAAGTGTTTATTCCATGACTGCATTGGTTGTCAAAGCTGGACATATTTTCCTGTATTAATAATATTTGGAATTTTTCATTAGTTATCATTTCCTGCTGATTTCTCAAAAGGACTATTGAGATTCTGATCACTGTTACAATCTTTTTAGCTTTGCTTTTTGTATTTGAATGGGAATCTTGGAATTCCATTTCTGTGTGTGTGTGCATGCCAGCATGTGTAAGTGCATATTATATAAAATTTTAAAAGCAGTCATGAAACTCTGATACTTTTCCATCCAAAAATGCAATGGATTTTTGTACAAGAAGCAGAAGGCCAGTTTGCCAGGTGGTAGAATAAGGTGCCTAACACTCATGAAACACTGCTTACATGTATTTCTTTTTTTCTTATGGTTTCTGTCACAGGCTTTTGCCTCTGAAGCACAGAACCCTCTCTTGATGTGAGAAGAACAACCCGCGTTTGGTTGCCAGCTTTTATTGGAATGTATGATGTGCTGTGTAATTTATTTCAAAAGTAACATATGAGGTGCACTTAACAAATGTTAGCCATTCACTATAAACAGAATCGTCCTCGAGTGTATTTGGCACATTGTGGCTACAGTAAGAAGAAATAGTGAAGTGATGAGGTTAGAGTATTTTTGGTTTGTTTGGCTCTTTAACATAGATTGTCTAGAGCCAAAAAAACTTAATTAACTATAAGGATTTGAAACTGGAAGCAATAACCATGCTAAGTAAGCCTGTCACCATCTTGGCATAGCTAGCACAGAGAGCAAGCGGCAAGGGAAGCAGCATTTTGGACTGGTATTGATTACAATTGTATGCAAGTCACTAATTATCTTTGCTGTAAAATGCTTGGTAAACAGCCAAAATGCAGCTGCTTTGAGAAGATTACACTTCCTGATGTTTTTATAGGAATTACACGGATACCAAAATGTTTCCTAAGCTTCTCCGTGATGATGAGTGAGATGTAACAGGGAAGAATGACCCAAAATCACAGTGGAAGTGAGAAGGAGAGAGAGAAAAAGGTGTGAGAACAGAGGATTATGATAGCTGCGTGTTTATGCACCTTCCTTACTCTCCTCGTTTCAATCTGATGTCTGAAGGAAATAAAACTCATGTGATTATGACTGAGACAAAACATGTTGATGTGCATTTGTGTGGCTGCGTGTGCTTGCCGCTTCCTTCCTCAACCCCCAGAGAAACTGCTCCCACAGGCTGCATGAGCATCCGCGCACAGGGAGATGGTGGTGACAGAAAGTATGCTAAAACCTATTCAGCATCAGGAGGTCCTTGTTGGGTGGGCACCACAGTAGGTCAGTGAAGGCAGCAAGTTGCTCAAGCTGCTGGTGCGGTTGTCCTGCTCCTTTTTCGCTTGCCTTGCTGCTGCTTCTTGGTAGCTGGAGGCTGCATGTCTTCTGATGCAGAGGAATTGTGAGGTTTAACACAGCCCTATCTTAAAAATCAGAAGGTTTTATGTCAAGGCACTGTTTCTTGTGTTTTAAAGTCTGTTGCTAGAAGTTGTTTACTTGTGCCATACTGGTACAACAATCTGAGATACTGATAGGATACTCTGTGATATGTATAAGTGATAAATTCCCTGTTTTTAAATAAGCCGATTTTCAAGGTACTGGCAGGCAGAAAGCATACAGTGCTGTATGGCAGAGGGGCAGGGCAGGCCTTCATTTGTCCTTCCCCTTTTTCTAACATAATGATTTTGGCTATCAGCACTGCAAGTTGTTTGCTTCAGCCTCAGATAATCAATCTGATTAAGTGTCTTGGCAGTATTTGATATTGTACAGAAAGCATTTGGAATGGTTGAGAGATATTTCACTGAGCTACTACTCATGTGAAAGGCTTCATTTTAATAGTCTTGGTGATAACAGAACTAACTGGAACAAGAGAAAGATGGAAATAATATATATTGGAACATATCTTTTAGAGTGAGTGATTGTAGACATAAACCACTATTAGAACTTCTTCCTCTGTGCCTAGTTCCCGTCTGGATGAGTGAAAGCAGTGAGACTTATGTACTTAGTCAACTTAAGGTGTTGCTTAATAAAAAAGCTGAGGAAAAAGTTCTCTGAGTAGTAACATGTTAAGCACAAGTATAATGGACTCAAGCTGTTAACGACGGGCTTCAGGTTCACCAGAGGTAGAACACTGCAGGGTGGAAGGTGCCTGTGGCTTGGGTCTGAACCCCCTGGTGAGCGCAGCGATACTTCAAGAAAACCTGAAAATACTTCTTAAATGCCCCAGAGAATTTCCAGCATGGCTGCGAACCAGCTTTAACTGGGCCTTGGTTAATTCCTGATTGCAGTATTTGAATGGCTTTGCTTCGGTGTATCTTGCAAAATGACCCCTGATAATGTGCTTATTTTCTATAAGGTTTTCCTGGAGAAGCCTGTCCCCTAGGAGCTCTGAGAAGTGTTTCACAGAGCTGGTCTGGTCTGAGCCATCATGTCCAGTGTGTGCTGCAGCATCTCTGCCAGCCAGTGCTTGCAGCTTCAGCCACTTTACACCTGGCCTTTCTCACTGCAGTTGGTATTAGAGTGGCCAGATCTTGACTTCCTAAATACTTGACAGAGGGAGAAGAAGAAAATGCACACAAACACGTACAACCGAAGCAACAAAAAAACTATAATCTAACCATCAATAAACTTGCTTTGTAGTGAAAACTTGCTTCATTCACCTTCCTCAGTGCTAAAATTGACATGGCACAGTGGGCCTCCTCTGTGAATGAATGCAAGCCTGATTTAGCTTCCTGACTGCAATGAAGAAAAGAATAGAGACATACTTTTTAAGGAATGGTTATTCAAAAGTAATGTGTTTGGGTTTTTGTTTTTTGGGTTTTTTTTTTTGCAGCACAATTATATATTTAACAGGAAACTAGGCTGCAGTCTTTATGAGTAACTCTTATTACTACTGCTTCCTTGGTTTCCAGGAGATGATGGCTATATAAAATTTTAAAGCATGCAGCATCACCTTAGTCAATTTTCTTTTCTGTCTCGTGGTATTGCTGCTCTGTTATTTCATCAGGGAATGTGTTAAATTCAAAAACTGCATGAATATGTTTTCATTTTCTTCCTTCTAACTCCTTGTTGTTGGTTTGAGTGGATTGAAGGAGCACCATAATGGAACCACATCCTGAGGTTTTACTGCAGTTTTTGCAACTTCATATGCACAGGTACAAAGCGCATCTGAAACCGTTGTTTTGCATAGAGGAAAACATTTGCTTTTTAAATTGGCATAACACTGAAACAATTCTTTTTTTTGGGGGGTGCACAAACTACTTGGAAGACTTTCTTCCTATTACATATATTTAAAAAAAAATTAAAAATATAAGTATGTAATGGATGGCACTTCTCAACCTTACATCATTGGCTGCCTGGAAACAGTATTTACTTATAATAACTAATAATAACTATATAAATGATCACATGTGGGATTGCACAGAGTTCCTTTCTCAAAAAGGTTTGTGTGGGGAAGAAACAATTTGGGATCTGTGCTGCAAAGAATTCCATTAGAGAGTCAGAAGTATTGAGCATTAATTTATTTTATTATATATTTTTTTTAAAGGACCACCAGCCCTGTTCAGTCAGTTTGGTAGCAGTGCAGATATTTTTCATCCAGCTGCATGTATTTCGTGATTGTTCGTTAAAATACTAGGAGTGTTGCTGTCAGTGTGCCTTTTACCAGTGTGTATTAGCACAGTCTGACAGCTGGCAAAACAAGCAGGCATAGACTGACACTTGTGTCAGATGTCTTTCATTATATATTTTTATTGGCTTAATTCTTTGTATGTGTGCTTTATATTGGTAGCTTTACTTTTTTGTGTGTGTGGATGAAGCTCAATAGTCTTTCTTTTATGCATAATTATATTTTAGTACATTAAAGTTTCACCACAAAATGTGATTTAAATTTGTGTGCAAAAAGTAAAGGCTTGGCTAGAAAATGACCTGAAAAGGTCTGACCATTCTTCAGACTTTAGATAAAGGAGTGAAAAGCAGAAGCTTTTGACCACCTGAAGACCTTAATGCTATATTTTTCATTTCATTGCCTTATGATGGCTCTTAAGAAACTTCTGTGATGCTGCTTTAAGGAGCAGACAGAATCCCGCTATCCATAATCAAGTGTAGAACTTAAATTATTGTAGAGAGTTAGCTAGACTCTGATGATACAGATTTTATGGCAGTCTCTAAATCCTTGACAAATAAGTAAGGCAATACTGAAGCTTAAGTTCTCACTTTGGCCCTTGAGCCATTTCGTTTCCTGATACATCTGGGAAGCATCTCCTGAGGAGATAGAGGTCCTCAGTGGTCTCAGAGCTCCTGGGATGCATTCACACCAGCTGTCAACCCCTTTTCGTAAAGTGTATCTGAGGAAATGGGTGTGAATGGTAAGACAAATGATTCAAGGCTTTAGCCTGTGTCAGAAGTTAAGCAGGGTAGAGCTAAAGCAGATTTTTTAACTTTCCTTTCCCAAAAATAGTGAGATATCTGATACATGCTTGTTATATATGAGGATGAGATTAAAGTTTCAGAAGTGTTTTGCAGACTGTGCGGATGAAAGAGGTTTGGAAATAATGAATAGCCGGTGTTACGGCATTTTCCTGTGTTGACAGGGACTTGGGTTGTAAAATTGCCAGCTTGTCTGATTCAAGTCAGGGATTTAAACATCTGTAGTGAGCACTGGGGTGGTTAGATGGGTTATCTTAGGGCCATCCCCTACTGCTCACTCAAAGGTTCATCTTGAATCCTTTCTAACAGGGTTCCTAAAACTGTTATGTTCTTGCAAATAAACTGGTTTTGATCGGTTAGTGTATTTTAGATGCTATTTCAAAGAAAATGTACTTGCTGCTCATCTGAAGCTGAGTGTTCTGCAGCTGCACAGGTGACCCCTTCTCCCTGCTCTGTTGTGGTGGGAAAATGTGGAGAATGAAGTGGAAGCAATGGAAACTTACCTCGACGAGTTCATGGTCTTCTTCCAGATGAGACTTGATTTTGGAGAAAAAGAAACTGTGGGGAAAAAAGACCAGTGGTCATAGCAATAAGATGGTGTGGGAATCCAGTACAGCCTGCTTAGCGCAATGGAACCAAATTTTCATGGGTATTCTTAAAACAATAAATGTAATTGTGGACTCATTTATGTATTTCCTTTTACATAATGTCCCACCCACATACAGACTTGATTTTGTGCCACTATGCTTTATTAGATTCTGTATTTGTTTGTAATAGAGCTGCTCTAATCCTGTCCTCCCATCTCTTAATTTCTCCCTTAAGAACTTTCAAATCATGCTGTGAAATGTTAACACTCCTCTTTTTCAAAAATATCCTTCAGCTTTCAGATGAGTGCCACTTTGAATTTACTTCTGACACTTTGATTTTTTGTGCATTTAAGAAACCAAGTGGAATGTGCTGATTCTCTGTTTCCTCTTAGATAAACAGATATCATCAAAAAGAATAGGACCTAATTTGTGTCAGCGTTACAAATTTGGTAACGCTGTGTATGTATATTAACAGCATTCTGATTTTTAGTTTTATGAAAGTTATTGTTTCGCTTCCCTTTACCAATGCAGAATTGGGTGTAACTTAGGCATGGACATGGGTAAAAACAACTACATGGATGTAGAAGGGAATAAAATGAGAAACTGGATTGTGACTTGAGTAGAATAAACAAAGTATTTTAGGTGACAAACCTAAAATACACTGGCAAATACACTGTTACGGCTTGTGAGTTCAGTTGTAGAAGTATTAATTGTTATTGTTTGGCTGTAAATAGAATGATACATATTTTGATAACTAGCCTTTAGGAACATATTTTATATTCAAATGTTGAAATCCTGAGAAAGGACTTAAATCTCTATTGCACAGTTTATATCCCTAATAGCTAGGAAATCCTAAAATAACTTATACTCTTTCACGTGCAAGTACATTCAAAGTTTCTGGTCTCAAACTTCACAAATCAAGTGTGAAAATGGCCACTTAAGCACGGACCTTTACCTATTTGTTTTAGTATAGACAGTATCTATGCAATTAAGTATAATTCTGGTAATTGTGTGCTTCCTGTATATCTCAGGATACAGTTAATGGAACAAGTTGCAGGTCTCAGGACTTAAGTAGCGCAGTAGATAAATAAATTGCTGTAAAATGTGGCAGAAATAGAAAGATTTGGCTTCTGCATTCAGTGCTATTCTGCAAATTAAATGAGTGTTTGGTTGCCTCCCAAGCATAAGGCATGAATGGATGTTACTAAAATATGCATTGTTATTACTGAGCAAAAAAGATATTCAGGAAAAAAAGGAAACTTCGTAGTAATGATTTTACTTTTCACATAAATGCATTTTATTCCTCCCTTCTTTGTTTTGTTTTCGTGTCTATTTTCTGTCTGCTGGTGTTATATCATTTGCACGCTTAGTTTTTAAATGCTCTTGTGAAAGTATCGCTCTATTACTTCCAGCTGAGTAAGTACTCAGTTGCACCTCATAAGCTTTCCAAGTCACGTCTTACAGCAGTGACAGTTCTGGTCGGGAAACAACTGAGATTTTAAAGCCCAGTTCTTGTTCTCATAAACCATGTTAGTGATGCTTGGAGTTGATTGTAGGCCTATCGATGAATGACGATGCAGTAATTTCAATTATTCCATTCAGTGGTAATGTAGATGCTGATCGGTTTTCAGATACGAATCCAGCAGTTGGCCACATGCGCTAGCTTGTCCTATTAAAGACCAGCCCTCAGAGAAAATGAGTCCTGAAATGAGTCCTGAAAGAACAAGGCTGTAGTTGAGTCGTTCCCTATGTAACTGGAAAGGAAAGTAAAAATGGGTGGATAATTTCAAAGCAGCGATGAGCTATCACTGGCCTAACGCAGTGAAAATAAAACATCAGCCTTAAGTGAGGCAAGGTAAAAGACTCATTTCTTCAATTCTCTTGTGCTTCAACTTTTAAACAAAGTTCTTGGTTAATTCAAGTGTTCTCAAAGGAAAAAATGTAGGAAGTGTACGCCAGGCCGTTTTTATTCTGGTGCCGTTTCTACAACTCCAGATTAACATCAACAACTTTTGTCACCAGGAATGCAATATAACCATTAGCAGAGGAAAATCTGTCCAGCCGTCTCGGGATGATTCCTCTGCTGTTGTAAATTAGCTGGAATTCTTGTGAAAAGCTTTCCACATCATGAATGCTTTGGAGAGTATCTGTGCAGGCTTCAGCTGGTTTTAATTTGCCTTACTTAGCTGTATATTATGTCCATGTTTGCTCCTAAAAGTTGTGCGCAAATAATTACTTGTCAGTCTACAAATGGTACAACAGAACTTTGATTGCAGAGCCAGCTTTGG
Organism: Centrocercus urophasianus; assembly: GCF_019232065.1. Classification (NCBI taxonomy): domain Eukaryota; kingdom Metazoa; phylum Chordata; class Aves; order Galliformes; family Phasianidae; genus Centrocercus; species Centrocercus urophasianus. The sequence continues at coordinate 31,057,625 of NW_024884253.1, forward strand.
ATGGGCTTGGCACAAAAGAAGAGCTGCACAAGTACTTTTCTACGTGTCTAGTTTTCTTTGAAATTACTTTTTGCCGCGTTTTTTTATTCTTGCAGTGCTGTCACCCCTTGGCACTCTGTAACTGCACAGGACTACCATATATAAGGTTTAAAACCTCGTGGTAAATGATCAGCACTTGTAAGTCCATTTATTTCCATACGTTTTAATGTTTTCTGCTGAAGTATGGAGGCTTGGTTTAATTATCTTGCCTTAGCCAAATATTTTTGTCTGATTTCTGCCAATTTAATGACCTATAGGGAAGGTATGTTTAATGTAAGATCCAAGGACACTTGCGAAGGGCTTGTGCATGTGTGTTCAAAGGCAAAATGAAGAAAAAAATCCTCCTCTTTTTTCTTTTCCACCTTTTAAAAGGACAAAAGTGTGTTTTAATGTGTTTCCTCAGTACCATAACACTTTGTATGGTTTCTGTTCTACCTTGTTCTTAAACTGCTTTTCATTGTATCTTTTTTGGTTTGGCTCCTCGGGAGTACAAGAGTCAGATTTCCAATGTTCAGCTTGTTGAAACAGGTTTTACTCCATCTCCTTTCTTTCTGTTTGCTGGGTTTGTGTATGTGCAAATTTGAGAATTATCTACCTTCCCTTGATGATTAAAACATTTCATTTCTTTGCAGGGTAAAAAGCCAATACCTACTTACAAAAATCAATACAAATGTACTTCAGTTTAAGCTATAGTTCTGCATTTCCATATATTTGATAGATGCAAGCTGTTCATTTGAATTCTTGGGCAGAAGTCACCAACACTGAAAGACCTCAGCCACACCAGGTGTACATTTGAACCGATGAGGTTGGGAGTATCTCCTGCTTACAGTCAGATACTTCAGAACTGTGTTTTTGTGAATTAGGTAGGAAGAGTATTTTCTTCAGTTCTAAATCGTGTGTGTGGTTGTGGTAGTGTTTCTGAATGCTGTCTTTAGCTGACCTGCTAACGTAGATACCTGCATTCTTGATTTGTTGGGTTTTTAAAGTTTTTTTTTTTTTCTTTTTATGAAATAAATTTTGAGATGTATTTATGGTGTTAACATTCTGTATTGTCTAGAGGAAACAAAGCAAACAAAAAACATGAAGAGCCATATCAGCCAATCAAGGTATTTCATTCCTGTTGAGATTAATGAAGGAGCTAAAAGAAGTAAGAAATTCCAAGGCCACCTTCAATCTAAGAGTAAGAATTTTTTAGGCCTGTCTTCAGTAAGCTGCAATTTTTGTATTCTGAAAGACTTTGAGGAGGAATATTCCTAAAACTTGTTTATGTAGTGTTTCCTTCATGGTGTTTGTATGTGCTGTTTCCCAAGAAGTCACATCAGTTGTTCTAAGATAAGCCAGAAGTCAAAATCTGATAATGATCCATAACTACCTCAGTTTTTGCTTTATGGCATTAGCTTTTGGAGAGGTCAGAAGCATGTTTTGTATTTTGTACTGAGGTTTCACAGGAAAAAAATCCAGAAAATTGTGCCATCTTACTAAAGAGAATGTTATGTCAGACTGTGGGAAGAGTTGGTCCAATTGTCCAGTGTCTGATATCTCCCTCATGCCAACTTGTTCTGTGTGAGGGTTTGTGGTGGTTTTTTTGCTTAATGATTTGTTTGTGTTTGTTTTGTTTTTTTTTCTCTTGGAAGAATTTCCTTTTGAAGGTGTGTTCTCTTGGACCTAACAGAAGCACTAGAGAAATGCTTTTTTTTTTTTTTTTTTTTTTTTTTTTTTTTTTTTTTTTTTTGTAATAGTATCGTAATGTATTTTTCTCCTTCATGCCAAGATTCCTGAAAATGGAGGAGGCAATGGTTAATTTGTTCAGAAACTTTTAGGCTGTACTTCTGTATGTATATACTCCTTCACTGAACTTCACAACACTTCTTTAACTCAAACTTTAATGCATCAGTGAATATCATCATTTTTTTTCACTTAGGAAAGCAGGCCCATGCATATTTGTTTCTGCACTAGTATTAAGCATAAGACTTGCTGGATACCAATTCCATGCTTAGTTCCCTAGGTCTTGCTGTTTGTGCATAGATATTGATCTTGAGCATATTTAGTGATCTGTACCAGTTGCCCCTGTGAATGTTCCAGGGCTTGTCACACACTTGATGTGCTGCCCTGGTGGAGGGCTCGTTTGCCAGAAGGCTGTGTTCTCTACCTTGGGACTTTTCCCAGTGTTGTGAAGCATGATTTAAGCTTTGTAGGAATGTTCATCCTGTAATTTTGGACATCTATATTTTAATAACTGTATTACTATTTTTACATGTGATCCTGAATGTTTCCAGCTGTTATTTGAAGTCCTGGTTCGCAAGGACATGTGTTTCAAGGACTGAGATTTATTGCTTTTACATAACAAATGAAATAATTATGCTAGCACAATATACTTCTTTACTAATAGCATAAATTAATGCAAGTGCAATGCACAGCAATACTACTTTGAAGGTACATATGAAAAAATCATCTCTTTTATCATGTTTTACAGAAATGATGAATGCTAAGGTAGAGGGATTTCTGGCATAACCTGTCACCATGACATGTAGTGGGGAAACACAATTCTGCTGTTTTTATTTCTGCACAGGTCCTTTGAATTTCTTGTCTTCCTGGAATATGTTTTTTTAAATGTGTTTGGCTGTACGGCAGGTAGAAGCTGGCTTTGCACTTGCTATGGTAACCCAGGAAAAGACAGTGTGCTTGGTAAAGTGGAATCTGTGTACTCTGCTGTTAACAAAGCTTAAAAGCATGGCCAGACATCAAGCTTTCAGGCTGTACGGGTTACTTGGGGAAGGTGTGCTGGCAGAGGCAGAGTACACAGAGCAGCATTCCACAGAGCTTGTGACTTTGTACCCTGGAAGCATTTGGCAACCTGCAAAGATTGTTACAGCAAACATTTTAATTCAGTTTGCAAAAGTTACTATTACAGAAAGAAAATAATCTTTTAACCTTAAATAAACATGTTCTGAAACTTGTTAAAGAAAAAAATAGTTTGTTTGGTTGGTTGGTTGGTTTTTTTTTGTGTGTGTGTATGGTTTTGTTTCAGGGTAGACCCTGCAAGGGTTTTGCATCTGTTTTAGTATAGCTTGATCATGTTGGCTATACAGGGCAATTGGCAGCCCAGCCACAACATTTCATGTGTGGTAAAAATACATGGGTGCTAATCAAATTATGGGGAGTGAAAAAAGGCCTACAACACAACCGAGTTAGAAAGGAAAATCGGAAGTTTCGACAGCATGTTGTAAACCTGACTATTCTGGACAAAACATGGTCTGAAACATGCCAACACAATTATTGCCAGTCTTGTGTGTTTTGGCAATGTGCATTGTTTTGAGTTTTTTTTTTTAATCAAGAGGACAGTGTAAAAAGTAAAGTCAGGAGATATTAGGAAAACTAGAAGATGAATTTTGGAGTAATGAATTATTGCCAGGATATCGTTATTATGAGGCAGTAGGAAGTTTAACAGCAGCAATAATAGTGAAGTTGTTAGTGACTGGAAATCCCTTAAACCCAGCTGGAAGTGGTCAAGATGATAGGAAGGCATGCTTTTCTCTCCTGATTACCCTGAAAGTATCATCAAGCTTGCCTTGATGTCTTAGAACATCTGTCTTGGCTGGCAGGGCATGCAGGGCATCTTTGCTCCTCAGCAGTCCTTAGACAATCGGTGCAGCCCTTGATGAAGGAGAGGTGAACAGTTTTTAATAATGTTTGGTCATCTTGCAAACATTGGGTCTCTGGTTAGAGAGGGACGCCAGCTGGCATTGTGCCTGCCTGAAGGTTTGCACAGAGTTTGGCAGAAGGAGCAGCCCTTTGCCCCACTGCATGCTCCTTACATCTTATTAACAGAAAGGATTTGGGCTTGTCACCAACAGGTGTCTGAGTAGGCTGTAGCCCTCAACACGTTTTAACTGTGAAATGCTATTGTAGCATGCTGTGTTTCAGCTATTTTTGTTTTACTGCTTCTATGACTGGACATTTGAACATGGCATGATTCAGATTTTTTTTTTATCAGATTGTGGTCCTCCTGGCTTTGCAGTATGGGCCCATGCACATTCCAATGAGCGTTATGTTTACCTGGAAGGCTGGTGTGCCAGATTAGCACAACAATACGTGGTGTGGTACAGAATTGGGTGGTTCCTGAATTTCATCAGTGGAAAAAAATTAGCTATGTGTTTGGGCTGGGTTCAAGCTAAGGCATAACTTCCTGCTTGGGATCTGTGCTTGTGGGTCACATGGTAAATAAAAGTCAGCCTGTCTCTGACAAATCTCTTACTTCACATTCTCCTTTTAGTGTAGTCATTTCAGGAATAAAAAGATCTTCCAGTTTGTTTACCAACAATGGTGAGTCTGACATAGAATTCCAGTGAGTTGTTGAAACTATGAAGTTGGATATCAGTAGGGTATTGTTTCCTAAAGAGATATTTAAACAAAATACTGTCTGGGTGATGTTAAAAATACACCTTTTATTTGGCTTAGAAAACAGTTGATGATGAGCTTCTAGTTTTTGAAAAAAACCCTGTGCATTTGTTTTTTAGCTTTGAAAAAGGCTCATTTAAATGAGTAGTATGAGCAATGTGAGCCATTCAGACTGTAAATAACGCATCTCCAAAGACATCCAATTTGCAAACGTAGTTTTGATATGTTTGGAAACACTGTTCAGTAATTACTAGTTTTGAGTTTGATACTGTTTCAATAGGAACTCTAATGGCTATTGAAATAGGTATGAAAGAAAAAGTGAACTGTTTTAATTAACCATTCATGTTTGTTGTCTTTTTTTAACTTAAAATGATCCGAAGTTTTCCAGATTTTCTTAGCAATGGAGCAGCTTTCATCCTTCATTCTTCCCAAGACCAGCATGTGCTTCTAATAGAGACTTAGAGGGAAAATATTGTAAGTAGGACCACATGCCAACCATGGCCTTTTGGACCACCTTTTGGAAATTGCTGCTTTTTAATATTTATTTATTAGTTCACAGTGTTGCTCTTTTGGCTAGAGCATGAACACACATTTTAAGTGTTAGTTCTGTACAAATTGTAATGCTGACTGTCATGATTTTCATCTTAAATAAATCTTTCACTGTTATAGTATTTTCTCACTTATTTCAGATTTGATCTACTGTGTTGGAAAACGTGATTGCTCTCGAGTACATGTGGAATCATTTTAAAATAATAATAAATATATTTCCACGTATCAACTTTTCATGGGCCCTAATATTCAGAACAGTGATCAAATACACACTCTTTCTTTAAGAAAACATTTATGTAACATTTAACACAGTAACATATGCTTTGTTAAATAGGTGTATCTCCTGTGCGAGAAATCAGCCTTGCTTTTGTAACTGATTATCATAGATCTATCAGCTTGGTTATTGTAGAAGTACAGTTACAGAACTGCAAGCAGTAACTGAAAAACATTAATATGGTAAAATTCATTCTTGTGTTTGGGTTGAGAAGTGGTTTAATGAAACTTGAGTTGCTTTTAGGTTTTGGTTGATGGCTTCTTACGTGTACTTATTTGAAGACTATAAATACCGGAAGATAGCAGCAATGAATAAAAGGGTTTTATTGGTTTAACTGTGGTGCTGTTTCTGTGACAGATCTCTTGAATGGTTATGTTTATGAAGAGTTGGTGCAACTCTGAAGTGCTGTTTCCTGCTGAAATTTGTCTGTCATACACTGGCTATGAGAGCCAGCTCCAGTAGGCAGGAGCTTTGCTGACTGAAAGAAACATCACACTGTGAAGAAACTCTCTGACCCACTTCATGTATCCTCCTGGGCTGCTGGTTACTCCTTCTCCCTGGAGCATGAAGGATCAAAGATTTCCAGGTGTGGCCCAGCATTATTTGCTTTAGCAGAGCTGGCTGAACAGGGGGGATAAGAGATTTCATGAGGGTTTCTCTAAGCAGGCCCACCTCCTGTATTGAAATTACATCATTCTGTAAGGTTGTTAAAGCTGGAGGGTTGCATACCTTGAAGCCTGTGCTGCTTCCTTCATCTTTGCTGAGTGAATCAAAGTGTGACTCTTTCTGTGATGCTTATGTTGATGTCATTTCGTTCTTCTAAGAACGCGTGCTGTCTGATGCAGGTCTGAAATCCTTTACCAAGGTAATTTTATTCATATATCTCATTTCTTTATAGGAATTAAAAAAGCAGGTTTTCCTCTCTTAGCAGATTTCCTCTTTGCTTCAGTATCCCTTGAAGAAAGCTGCTTGTCAAAGGTTCTTTACTTTGAGAAGCCTTCTCTGCTGTCTTCTGTTATTGTGTAAGAAGTATTGAAGAAGCACAGAACTGAACTGGTTTGCCTCACAGAACAGTCATATTTTCTCCTGGTCTTACTGGTCAGTTCTATCCAAAGCAAAATTAGTCATCTTGGGAAGCTCTAGGAAGGCTCCAACATCTTGTTTGTTGAAGCTGTGTCTCTGCAGGAGCCAAGACTTCCTCAGGCCTTCTGAATGAGATGTTATGGGTATCACATGGGAAGATCTCTCAGTTTTCTTTGATATTCTGTGGGTGGTATTCTTAAGCTGTTCTTGTTAACGTGCATACCATGAACTGGAGCAGGTCACCATTTCCTTTCTAGATTTGCATAGAAGGTCAGATAGCAGTTAGCAGTTTTTCTGTAAAAGGTGCAAACACTTCATTCAAACAATGCAGAGTCACTAAGCTCTACCCTGTAGATAGATTATGTGAATATAAATAGAGTTGAGAAGAAGATTTGTTTGAAGGAAGGTCTTGTGATTGGTGAGGATGAGTGGCTTTGAGGCATGTACAGTCCCAATGCTGAATGAATCTTTCACGTTCTGATGAGCAGCAGGGCAGGAATGCCCAAATATAGAGTTTGGCTGGGATCATTATTGATAATAAGAACTAGATAGACTTTGGTCATTGCCTTGAGAGGTTGCACAGAGAGGTTGGGAGATGTACTTGGAGATATTCAAGATCCATTTGGGCATGCTCCGGCACAGCCTTCTTTCTGACCTTGCTTGATTAGAGAGGTTTGACCAGGTGGCCTCCAGAGATCCCTTCCAACCTAGGCCAATTAAGTGATTCTGTCACAGTGATTTTAGTATAAATTCTTACGCTTTGGATGTGAGGCTGTGATGATGAATAACTCCATGCTATTAGAAGCAGTAAGAAAGTTTCAGGTAGTATTACCTGATTGATCTTTCTTTGAGATTGCTTCAGTGGTTTGGTAGCAACTACAGCTCTGGGAAAACTCTGGGAATGCCCAAGCTCGAATCACTTTAACCTGCCAGGTACAGGTGAGGACCATGGCTGAATCCCACTCTATGCTCCCGTTATTTCACTAAGCATGATCAGCAGTTCTTTTGGGTCTGAAAATTAACCTGTTCTGTCTGAAGAAGAAATAGTGGTCTGTCCTATGCCCAGAAGGAATAGGGCAGAGACTAATAAGGTTGTGGTTGAGATTGCATGGGAGCAATTGTCAATTGTTGTGGTTTTTTTTCACCCATTCAAGAACAAGGGGCACCACATAAAATGAGCAAGAAGTGATTTCTCATTCAAAATATACTGAAGCTGAGGAAGTCCTTGATTTTGAGGAAGAGTAGGGATATAAACTGTATACCACTCTTGTGTGCTGTAATTTGTGTGCTCAAAGTGCAAACCTTTGTTCTGTGCTTCTCTATTCTGAAATGCGATGGTGGGGAATACAGTAAAAGAGTTCAAACTTGAAGTTTCCTTAAGCCAAAGCTGCTGCTGCTTATTAATACTGAAAAAGTATTCAATGTCTAGAGAAAAACAACTTAGTACCAGAAGAAGAGAAGTCTTTCTTTGGCAAGAAATGAGAGTATTCTTTTCAGCTGGAAGTTGCTACAGTGCTCTTTGCCTTGCTTGCACTTGGTTGATGCTCATTTACATGATTTTAGGACATTTGTATGTTGTTTTTCTTCACAGTGAAGAAGATAAACTTAATGAAGGAATGGTGTTATGTAACTAAAACACTCCATCATAATGTATTTGCATGATGTGGTAGAATACCCAAAGCAGCCTTGATGACTGTCAAGCCACTGATTCCCATGTTTCAGTGTCTTGAGTATGTAACCCAAATTATACTCTTGCAAAACTTGCGCAGGAGCCATCCTGGATTTAATTAGGAGGAACTAATAGCACTGTCATTTTGCAGCTGTAGTATCTTGGAGTATTTGACTGAACTAAAAAAAACGCCAGTGCCGTCAGTCTTTGATAGAGCGGATAGTTTGATTTTTAGGTTTTAAGGTGTTTGAATTCATCAGATAGTCTTGGTCATACAGTCTTTTCCCATGTTTAATGCTTAAGAAAATTATTCTCTTGTGGAAAATTGGCTGTCGTAATTAATATTGAACCTGTGCTTTGAGGATCATTGCGTCATGGTTGGTGGTAAGGGATCTGCTGACCTGCGTGCTGACTTTGGAAGGTGAATTGAGAGGACGTGGAAGGAAAGAGTTTTCTGCTGACCCTCTGAAATGATTCTGGCAATTTCATTGCTGCTTTGGTGGTGAAGTAAGCTCAGCTTTATAACCACTGGTTATGACTATGGTAAGCCACCAAAAATCTTGCAGGAGTGAAAGAGAGGAGAAAAATTTGACTTGAACAGCTTATACATCATTCAAAAGTGAGTGGAATTTCATGGGAGAAAACAAAACAGTCTTATAGTCCATGGGGATTTCCTCTGCTGAATATCAAAGATATACTGTAAACCATAGAGGTGTAGGCACTTCTGCTTGAAAAGTTTTCAAGATCCTTTATGATGAAAGGAGTTAGGAGGTTGAAGTATAAGAGTTACTGACAATTGAAGTATAAGAGTTACTGACAAGTTGCATTGAAAAGTGCATAGCAGGGTTATTTGAAATGCCCTCAATAGGTCTTTGTTTTATTTCTGTCGTCTTGTTGTTGCTTGATACTGGGACTGTGTTGAAAAGATACTGTGATTTGATGGTTTTGGGCATGCCTGACAATTTCTTCTCAGTGGTCTCTCTCATGCTGGGCCAAATTCAACTTCAGTAATTTCAGGACACTTCTTTGCCAGAAATTGCACTCCTCTAAAACCAGGAGTTTGTGTATCACAGATTCTGTGATGTAAGTCTTTTAGTTTTTAAGTGTGACGCATTTGTTTCTAATCAGATGTATTCTCTCTAGCACATGTGCATGTGTATTATGTACTTAACTGTTGGTCAAGTAATCTTTAAAAACAGATGAAAATGATGATAGTGTTGTCCAAATCTATCGAAATTCTAAGCAGATCCTTACAATAACCTGGAAAATAGCATAAGACCCATGCAGGGTGGGCCACGTTGTTATAGGATCATTATTTATATTGTAAACTTTGCAAGACAGAGGCTGCCATTTTATGTTTGTGTGGGTTACAATTCTTTAGTTCTAAATTAATTAGGTTTTAATTAAAAAATTTGCCTCTTTGAGAGCAAATGAAATTTTGCTTTAAAAGCATGTTTTGTGAACTGGAACTAACAAACTGACTCTCCCAGAATTTTTGTCCTTTGTTTACTGTCTCTTGTATCTTCCATCAGTTTCCATCCTTCTTCCCCTCACCACATTCCTGAAAAAAGAAGGCATTTATTGAAATTGTAAAAGGAAAATACAGTTGAGAACTTTGCAATGAAAGCTACTTGTTTGGTGTATTTAATCAGGATATGACTGGAATTGTGTTAATCTCATCTAGTAAGCACTTTCAGAGACTAATTTAGCTTGACTTCTGGAGCTCCTTTTCAGAGGTTGAGCTGTTAAAGAAAAAGTAATGGGGTAAGGAGAGTCCCAGTGAGGAACTTTCCAGTTTTCAGTTAAAAATATATTTTAAAAGAACCAGGATTTCTGACATTGAAAAGTCAGATAAAAAATCCTTCATGTAAATTTTTTTCCTTTATGTTTACGTGAAGTTAAATAAGTGGAGATGATAAAACATTTCTAATTGGTTTTGAACTTCTGAAAAGCTTTTGTTCCTGAAGGCTGCAGCCACTGGTAAACAAAATACAGAAGGAATGGCAGATAAATAAGCGAGTTCTTTTCCAGTAACAGCACCTTTGTTACTTTTGCAGCTGAACTGCAACAGGGTTCCACAGTTGAGCAGTGAAGAGAATTTTCATTCAGCAGCCTGGCCAATATAATCAACGTTTAAACAAATTACAGATAGCTGGATAGCCACAAGAGGATTATCTCTAATATTTAACCTGTGATCTCCAGAAGCTCAGTGTACATGAGTCACAAAAAATCAGTGGCAGTACCACACTCAGCTGGAATTTGCAAGAAAAAGTGCTGGTTGTCTGTGTGGAGCTGGAAGTGGGAATTTGTTCCATGCAAGTTGGCTGTCGGTTGCTGAAAGATGTATCTGGAATCCCTAAGCTTACCTTGCATCCAGTCAGGTGAAGCAGCAATGATATTCTTCAGCACCTTTTGTTGTCTATTGTCTGTTCTTTTAAAAAACTTGGGGTTTTTTTGAGGTGTTCTTTTTTTGTTTTGCTTTTTTAGTTCTCTACAACTTTTGTTTTACATGAGAAATGTAGGGAACTTTGTTTATATCCTCATCTGTGCACACTGCTTAAAGTCTGTACATCACAGAAAAGGAAGCATAAGGACAAGCTAAGGTAAAAACGGCATAAACATTAGTATTGTTTTAGCAGAACACATGAAAATGACAGAATACAAGAGGCATAGTCAGAGGGGCTGTGTATAAAGATTTTGGCTTCTGCTGCAGCTAGACTGACTGTGGCACAGCAAAATTACATACTGGAATGTAAGGAATTAGAAGTCATAAGATTACCAAGAGCTATAGGACTTTACTAAGACTAATTATAGAAAAAACATTTTAATGTATTATTGTTTTAATAAAAGTCAACAGTCAAGCACAATTTGCAGAAAAAAAAACCTGGAGAAATCATAATTCTTAACCAACAGCGCAGATTTTTTTCAAACAGCAGCATATTAGTAAAATAAATTTTGAATCTTTGCTCTTTATAAGAATCCAGTGATAGAGTTGTGTAGCAAGGAATAGCCCCTTTGAGACTGTGGTTTAGCAGCTAAATTGAAAAGCAAAACTTTATGCATTACTTGTACATGAGTGAAATGAGAAGAGAGGAAAGTAGTGAACTAGAATAAGCAGACTAAACTGAAGTCAAGAATCAGAATAAGGCAACTAAACTGTACATTCAATGCTTTTACTAATGTGAGTTCAGTACAGGTTCTGTGCATGTAAGGCTTTGTGCTTACTAGTCGAGCTGTCTTGTTTGAAGCTAATGGTTAATAGCTTAGAAGTTGATTAACTTGTTGTACCAGTCTCGCCATATTTTTGTTTTTCTCAAACTAGATGAAAGGTTCCTTTAAGTATGGTTACTGTAGTACTGCATTCCTGATGATGCTAGTAGTTAATGACACTCTTTGTTGTAGAAATCAGGAAATGTGGGTTTGGGCCTCTGGGATCTGCACGGCTGGAGTATGAAAATACTGTAGCCTGAATGACAGGGTATTGCAGGAACAGCTATGTATGTAACACAGCTGGTAACAGATGTCAGTAGTTTTGCGTTTCAGATGAATTTACCCTCTTGATGTACTGCTGCATCACATCTGCCCATGCAAGAACGCTCATTCTAGAACTTGAAGTCTTTCTTAATAAGACTGTTCCATGTTTGTTGCGGTGTTCGGTATTGGCGTCTGGTTTCTGTCACAAGAACTGTCTGATCATGTTGTTATTCAACATCTATTGGGCACAAAGGTTCTGGTTGGTTAAATGGGCTGACATTTAACATGAAGTAATTTCATTATACTGAATAAAACATCTCTTGTGGTATGCAGCCTTATTTCAATTTGAATTTTTAATTTAAATAGAAGGAAATTATTCATGGAAGTTTACATAATGGAATGTTTGTCATAAACTGCATCTAATATACGCCAAACTCGAATGTTCTTACTGTGAGAAGAGGCTGTGAGATTTTCTTGCCCATTTGGCTCTTTGGAAGTTTTCAGTGAAGTGTGGGTGGGGTGGAATTGGCATTGGAGATGAGAGAGATTTCTGCCTTTGTGATTAATTTCATTGAAATACTAGGATCATTGTGTTTCTGGCAAATTACATTTTGACTGTTTAATGAAAAGCAAAACTATCTTATTGAAATGATGCTGGCATTTTTGCCTTAGTGAAATACCTGTGTAGTACCTTAGGTGAAAGGTACTAGGTCCTAGAATACTTTGCTGCCCAAGGGAAAAGTCACCCATGGAAACAGAGCCACTGCCAAAGTATCTCAGGGGCTGCTGTTAAGGATGAAACCATAACTTAACCTCCTTCTCAACCTCTGGTCTCTTTACTAAGCATCATGCATCACTTGGAAACTGTATTGTATAGTGACCTGCTGTATCTAGGCGCATTAACGATCAGCACCTCAAGCATAATGACAGTGCAGGTATTTCAATGCAGCTGAAAATAACCGGAGGTACTGTAGTGGTTTGTGTGATGGAGATTGTGATTATACTCTTGTCTCTACACTGATTCCAAAGGAGCTATTATGCAGTTCCACATTCTAAACCATTTTCTTCGGTGAAAAAATATAAATGGAAAGATGTCAAAACCTATAGATTTTCAAGCCTGAACAGAGTATCATAATTATGGTGTGTGTACATGGTATACCTATTGTGCATTCTTCATTTCTTCGCAAGAAGTCTCTTAGTTCTGTCTAGCAGGATTGATCTATTGAGAAATCTTGTTAATTTTAAATTTCATGAAGACTCAAATATAAAGAAAATGTACGGAGGATTAGTGATGAGCAATTGCAATCTCTTGTAACATGCTTATCCTTTCTGGTGGAGAGTGGCCCTGCAAAGAGCTGAGAACAGACCAGAAATGTGCACTTGTCTGCTTTTGGGATTTCATCTTCTGCAGGTTTGTAAGACAATGAATAGTGAGGTCTGAGGAAAATATCCAGTAATTCTGAACTTAATGTTCAAATGCACTTTTAATATGGGAAAGAATCTGGAATTTAGTCGATCTCCTTCTGTGCCTGCGTTGGAATACTATAAAGAGGAGCAATCTTAGGATTTACAGTTCTCTCATTTATGTTCACCTACAGGGAAGTGTCACTCAGTTTGCCCACTCAAACTTTTTCATCAGTAAAATATCTATGAATGTTTTACATAAAGAAGCAGTACACTGAATTGTTGAGTAGACTTATTTATTTGGAGAAAAGGCTACAGATGATGAAGGGATGAATTTACCAGTCAAGAACTGGAAAAGTGGTTCAGTTGGAATATGACAGAAGGATTTCAGAAAGTGAATATTTCAAATTGTCTTAACAACGGTGAATTTCTTACATTCCACTCAATTTTTTTTTCTTTTTTTTTCAGGTTTAGGCCTTTTTTGTTTAAGTCATGTTTGAAATGATCTTTGAAAAGTGTGCTTGCTAACATAACTGTCATTGAATTATTGCATTAAAAAAAGCAGTGCTTTTTGCCTTCTGTGAGTGTGATGTTGGTTTCCCATTTACATTAAGCAGTTGAGTTGTAATGGTTGCAATCAAAGCTTGGCCTTAAAGATATGGCAAAACTGAAAATATAGCAGAAAGCTTGTTTTGTTTTCAGTTGACTAAAGCAATATTTTTATTTTTATTTTTTTTTACAACAAACACAATTTCTTTGTATTGAAGAGAATGAAGGTATAAGAGTGGGGCATTTCAGCTGTAGGCAGCGCTGGAAAATTGTTAGTTTTTGAGGATTTTGTTTTGAGGGTGTTTCTCGCTATACTGCACGCCAATATACCAAACAAACAAAACCATGCCAAACAAATCACCCAAAATGGGGTGATATTTTGATATTTTATCGTTACAAATAAGTTCCTTCTACTAGTAGAATAAGATGTGCATATTTAGTGTTTTTACTTTTTTTATTCTAAAATGATACTAAATCTGAGAATAAGTAAGATTGTGAGTACTGTATCTTTTAACATTTCTTTTCCTTATGTTGCTTTATATCTTGTTTAACTTTCTTTTGTTCATTTCAATCGTAGTCTAGATGTTTTCTTAAGAATTGTGAAATTATAGACAATGTTAGAAAATCTAGCTGTTTTCAAGCACTATTGAATGTAATCTAGGCATTCATGAGGCTGGAGCTGAAGTTCCATGACTTGCCAAGGCAAGAAAGATTCAGAAGTACATAAAGTTGAGTATATTGTCTTCAGGAAGGCATTGAAGTCTCTGATAAGACTGGAATTCGGCTGTTGGCTATGCAGAATTTGGCTTAGGAGCTGCATGCATACAATGGCTCTCTTGCCTCAAATCACCCAGAAATAGTACATCCTATAGAAACGATCTCTTTTGGCTATGGTTTTGGGGGTTATCTTTTTGTCTTTTTATCTTTTTATCTCTTTTTTTTGTCTTGATTAATGTGTGTAGTGCTGAAGCAAATTTGAAGGAAAATTGTGTATACAAATTTTTCCTAAATGTATCTTAGAACAATCAGGGCATAATTTTCCTGTAGTCCATTGAAAAATTGATTTCTATATTTACACGATGGAGGAGAATTGCTAACAACTTTTAGAGTATATATTTGTTAATCTGTCTGCACTTACTCCTGATTTCAGACTCTTGAAAAATTGTAGTGCTGGTTGCAAAAGACTGAGATTGGAATCTTCTTTTTTTAAAAATTTTATTTTAATTTATGTTATTTCACACAAGCTAGGGGAAAGTACTCAAAAATTGTTCAATAATTTAATTAGGTTGTAGCAGGACATCTTTAATATAAAATTAGTGCTTTGGATTGCTTCAAACTTGGAAAACTTTGCCCTTATAAGGGAGATGGTTGGAAGATGAGCCTAAAATAGGAGTCTTGGCACATGTTTAACATCTTCAGAGGGGTATGAATGTAAGGACTGTTTCCAGTAAGATATCTCTAGAAAAACCCCAGCATTTTAACCAGCTTAAAGTTTTGGACAGCAAGATTTCCCAGTTGTGTGATAACTTCAAATAAAGCTGCTCAACATCAAAAAGCTGGAGAACTCCTGGTGCTTAAAATAATAGGGAATTTTTCTGTCTTTTCTACTTAAAAAGAAAAAAAAAAAAAAGAATAAATCTGTCTTGTAAAATGAAGTAGCCTGTTCGTTAGGGGTGCTGTAATATCCTGCTGTTCTGGGATCTTTACACCTGAAGCATACAGGTTATGCTAGCTCAGTGCTGTGCAATCCTTTTCCAGAGCTACTCACTCACATGTTGCTTACAAGTTGAAGGTGTAATGAAGGCCTTTTTTTTCCCTTGGTAATTAGTTTGTAGAGTAAGAGAACTCGTGTTCTCATGGTACAAGCAAGATGTGGTTTGTCAGTCAAACCCCAGTACCTGTTTTCTGTATATCATCTCTGTTGCATGCAGCCCTTCGTGCTCCCTGTGTAATTGTGATCCAGACTTCAAAAGTCCCCTCACTACAGGGCCACATTGAGGTCCTGGAACGTGTCCAGAGAAGGGCAACGAAACTGGTGAGGGGTCTGGAGCACAACAAGTCCTATGAAAAACAGCTGAGGGAGCTGGGATTGTTCAGTCTGGAGAAGAGGAGGCTCAGGGGAGACCTCACTGCACTCTACAACTTCCTGCAGGGAGGTTGTGGTGAAGAGGGATTTGGCCTCTTCTTCCAGGCAACAAACAGGACCCGAGGAAACGGCCGCAAGTTGTACCAGGGGAGGTTTAGGTTAGATATAAGGAAAAGCTTTTTCTGTCAGAGAGTGGTCAGGCACTGGAATGGCTGCCCAGGGAGGTGGTGGAGTCACCGTCCCTGGCAGTGTTCAAGAGGTGCCTGGATGAGGAGCTGCGAGATGTGGTTTAGTGCTTGTGTAGCAATGGTAATGGGAGGATGGTTGGACTAGATGGTCTTGTAGGTCCTTTCCAATCTTGTGATTCTATTTCTCTATGATTCTATGAAAACCAGAACAACTTTGGGTAATGTCTTGTGAAATATTTCATCTGGAGATATTACAGCCAGGCCTTTGTTGTTTAAGTAGCATCGGGAGATAGTAGCTGCGTGCAATTACAAACGAGAAGTACGCGTTGAGTTTCACCAACATGTATTCACTTAGCCCAACATCAGTGTCACCACTTTTCTTCATTACGAGAGACCTTTAATCCGTTTGTGTTGTTGCACCTTGGAGGTGCTGATCCTTACAAGCCTTGTGGGACATTTGCTTGGCGGTTATGTTAATAAGCATGCTTATAAATCTATCGACTCAATATATTAGGGCTGGGCCTTACCTGGTCCAGCCTTTAGAGGTGTGATCCTGATTGATTTACCCAGCTCCATCTAATTAACACCTCTAGTTAATGGAGTTAAAGCCTAGGGGGAAGCTTAAGTATTAACTTATGAGGTTTAGCACTTTTTGAAGAACAATTGCTTTGTCTTGACAAGAGTTTTAGTAAGGAGCTAATTAGGTCAGAGCAGGTAACAGCTCCAACATCTTAATTGCCAGGCAGTGCAGTGTCTTACCTGTGCAGTCCCAGAATTCAGTCTTGCTGTGATTCAGTGCAATTTTTGTTCTCATCAGCTTTTGAGAGTTGTGGGTAGTACAATACAAATGTGATGAAAGGCATTATGCTTTCCCCATACACCAAGATATACTCAGATACCTTCACTAAGAAAGGATTTAATGACCCTTTGAAATTCAGAAGTTCAGTGTTTGAACTTGTTTTGCATTAAAAGCAATGATTGTGTTTATGCTGTCTGCTGCCTCTCTTAGTGTTTCATCACTTGTACTTCTGCATTATTAGCGCTTTTCAATAAAAATTGGCAAATGACTCAAAGGGAGGAGGAGTGAATGCCTCAAAAACCTGTATAGTAACAGAAAGGTGAGTAAAGGAGAGAGACTTTTATTAGTACCTGAACAGAGGAAGAAAAGGCATTAGATTCAAGGGAATTGGCATTGGTAAAAGTGATCTCACAGATGTCTCAGCCACGGAAAGAGTTTTGATGTGAATGAAATCAATCACTCAATCAAACTATGTCACTCTGTGCTTGCTGAATGAATTTCTTTTAGCAAGTGTGTATTCATTTTACAAATAGCTATACCTTAAGCCATCTTTATTAAACAGGGTGGCTATTGGAAGTTAGGAATTTGTTGTGTGCTTGTTGACTTAGCTGATAATATTACTTTGGATTTCAAAGGCTCATTCAAGATGCACTGCATTTCCATTGGTAAAGTCTGAAGTGATGACCATGTTAATTCTGAACAAAAATTAATTCATTGCAAATTCGTTTGCTGAAGTAATTTTATTGGTTCTTTAAAAATCATTCTGCAAGATGATGGAACATCTTTTATTTCAGTGCATTTCTCCATATGTACAGTTTTTTTTTCCATGCCATTTTTGGTCAAGATGTCTGATCATTAAGGCTGTTGTTGGTCCACTTATGACAGCGTAAAAACATCTCGGTACAACTGTAGGGGAAAGATGCTTTAGCTTTCTGGGAACATCAATCTGGGATTACGTTTAGAGACAGTATAGGAAAGTAGATGACTCATTTAAATCTTTCATATCCCTATTGTTTTGCAGAGTGATATTTTTCTTCTCTTGGAGAATATACATAAGACCTTTCCTCGAGTCTTAATGTTGATTATATCACCGATTGTATCTTATTGTTCTTTGCTCTGTGTGTGTATGTATAAAACAACAAACAACATGTACGTAAGGGTTGCATAGTGACATCTGTAGGCTGGTCTCTTTTCCAGTGCATGTGAAAGTGCTTAGCAAAGGGCATTTTTTAATGAGGAGTTTGTTTTCTTTTTCCCATAAGAAGACTGCTTCGTATTTGAAATATTATCAGTTTGTTTACATAATTATAAAGAAGTGGAATTTTCTTTGCCTGTAAATGTGTTGTCTTCTTTGTTACTTCAGAAATTCACTTGCTGTGTGATAGGATGAAGCCTTTTCAACAAATCTCAGAAAAATCTGATATCTGCTTTTAACATTGTCAGCGTTTTGGAAAGCTGTTAATTAAAAACATTTCTTGTGTTAGTCCAAAATGCAGAATTGATAAACTAATGTTGATTACTCTTATTACAATTCTAACAAAATTAAATAAAATTAAAAGCTTACAAGATGCCTTAGAACTGTTGCAGTAAACCATCTTTTAAAAATTATTCTGTTCTATTATTTTTGTTACTTCAAGACAACAGCTTCGCTTTTCCTTCTTTCTTCCCTGTGCTTGATTAATGAAAGGAATCAATGTTGTTCCTATTGCTTACATCTCTGTAGACTAGAGATGATTTTGTTGTCCTGCTTTGCCTTTTTATTCATTGTATTAATAAGAAAAATGAAGTTTAAAAGAAAGTGATAAGAAAGGGTTAGAGACTGCTTGTAATACTAATTTAATAGCACCCTTTCTATGTATGGAAGATCTTTATGTGCATTGAGAGCAATGATGCAAACTGTTTGGGGCGGGTAAGACGTGCTGTAGTCAGTGAGCAGAGATGTAGGGTTGCCAGCATCCCCAACCAAAGCCCTTTTGTTCCTAACTGATGTTGCCAGCAAACCAAAACAGCAAAGTTTTTGTGAAATCATGCCTACATTATGCAGAGAATGATGACAAAATTTATGGATTTAATGCTTCTTCAAAAACAAAGTCAGTTCCTTTGTGGAAAACTTTGGTGATGCCAGCCTTCATTATTTGGACAAACCTATGGTGCCTGCTTGCTGGTGCAGTTCTATAGCTGCGCTAATACAGGGACAGCTGTGATTAACTTGTGCTGAAAAAAAAAAAAAAACAATTGCCAATTTTATCCCTTTCTGCTTCTCATTTGATGATTTTTTTTTTTCCTTGTGTTGTGGTTGGAGTCTTCCTGTTTCCATCCCTTTCGCTTTCCATCCCAAAATAATGAAGATGGTGAAGGAAGTAGACTTTCTTTTCTAGAAGACAGCTAGGTGGAAATGAGCCAAGGATTGGGAATTGGAGGCACCCCTTTGGAAAATCCCTGTGAACTTCTCAGAGTGCTGCTTCTAGTATATGGACGTCTGTTTCAACTTTAGATTTTTCCTTCACTATGTATTTACATATACAAACAGTGCTTAGGGTTTTTGTGTGTCCGTTTAATTGGGAGTTCTTTTCTGATATACCGACTACTGAGTAGGAAATTGGAAGGCCACTGTCCAAGGTCAGTAGGTTATTGAAGATGTTTCTTAGTGTATGACTGAAGCTCCAGTTCTAAGGGAAGTGGGTATTACATGAAAAAATGTGAATGAGAGTGTAATACTTTTTACCCAGAAATTTGCATTTCAAGGCATTTGCATACTTAAGAAAAGACCTCCAAACTGACTGCTACCCAAAAAAAACCTTCTTCATATTCAGATGTATGACTGGAAAATTGAACAATCTGAAACAGAGCTAGGCATATTGAGGATGTCTAAATTTGCCAGAAACTGTGTCATTAACTATTGGTGATTTTCAAATAGCTGTGAGAGGAAATAATTTTATATCTGTTTTAAAAGCTGAATGTAAGATGAAGATTTGTTGTAGTGTGACTGCCAGATCTTTAGAAGAGATCATTGACCCTCTGAGAGCTGAGGAGGAGGGAGGCTGTCATGATAGACCTCAAGCTGAGAGTTATATTCAA
Source organism: Centrocercus urophasianus (assembly GCF_019232065.1). NCBI lineage: Eukaryota > Metazoa > Chordata > Aves > Galliformes > Phasianidae > Centrocercus > Centrocercus urophasianus. Next base: position 31,077,215 of record NW_024884253.1, read on the forward strand.
AAGACTTCTTATGGTAGTACCTTAACTCTGGAGGTTCTAAATGTGGAGATGGTGCCTTCCAAACTGAAGACGATTTGCACTGTACTCTTCAGAGAGGGACAAAATAAAGGCATTGCATTCCATTATGAGAAATGAAGATGGGTAAAGCACAAAACTTTCTCAAATGGTAAATTTGTTATTATTTTTTTAAAGTCACAAGTTTTAAGTTTCACGATTTGATTCTGGATTCTAAAAATTCAGAATTACCTAAAAATAGATGCACATAAATTTGTGCCAAAAATATAAGGCATGTGCTTTGGAAAAATGCTCTCCAGAGATCCCTTCCAACCCCTATGTTTCTGTGATTCTGTAAATCTGCCAACTGATGTCCAGTAACTTCATGGTTTATCTACACAGCTCTCTGTGCTGATAATGTTGATTGTTTTTTTTTCCCCTCAGTGTATGCAGAAAATTTAGATTTACTTGGAAGAATATTGTCTTGTTTGGGATAAGCTGCTGTGTCTTGTTCGGGATAAGCTGCTGTTCTAGACTTAATGGCCTGACTCTGACCTTAGATGAAATCTTGAAAAGGCTGACCCAGGACTTGACTACCATGAATTAGAAGAGGGCAGTATAATTAATGTTAGCTGATATAGCTCATTTGACAAGATCAGCTCTGATTTTATCTTGAGGAATGATTAGTAGTTTTCATGCAATACGCTGATACAATACCTTACAGAAACAGTGCTCAGATAAAGTTTAAATGACTGACCATGGAGATGGCTGTTCTCCCCCATCGGTATCGAGCAAGCATGGTACCGTGCTCCTTTTCTGCAGACTTCAAAAGTATTTTGTAAAGGTACAAGATTTTTTTTTGTTTTTTGTGTTGTAAGGACAGCAACAGAAGAGCACTGTGCTGCCATATATGGGGTGAATTTCACAATGACTTTTAATCAAGATCAGATGCTTTTCCCTTCAGAGAAGCACTGTTTCAAGTATTAGTTCAAAAATTAATTTAGCTTTGTGGCCTGTAATGTGCAAAAAGTAAGATTATGTGATCAGTGGATCTTGTGGTTTGCTGATCAGTATTCTCAAATGTGATCAGGTGTTTGCTTACTGCACATGTTCAGATTTACGAAAACTCAAAAGGAGAGGTAGAAAAATTCACTGCATGAAATCCACTGTTCTCTAGCATGATAAATATCTGCCTCTTCACAGGAGACTTGAATTAATTTATTATTTTTAGTTCACAGATGTCTTGAAGCGAGGCATTGTTGATAAGTTTTTCTTCCAACATTCTTATTTTTTTCTGAAATTGATGCTTTATTCTTTCATTAAATTAGAAAATATTTTATCTTTAAAAAAAAAACACAACCCTGACTTATTCATATTGAAATAAAAATTGTTATAGTCATGTTTATATATACATACACATATAAAAGCCCATTTTGTATAAACTATCCAAACTTACATAGAGAGGTAAATAAACCTCAGTATCTGGAGATTTGTGGCCTGTGAAGCTGACAAACCACAGAAAATGGGCAGAGAGTTGGAGAAACTAACATTTTAAGACAGTTATGATATTTGTAACTTCTGCTGATAGAATTCAATACAAATATGAAATCTAATCTTCAGTTGCTTTCATCTTTACTGGTTTTTCATGGTGGTTGTCTACCTGAAGCTGAATAAATAAATACTTATTCTGTGTTTTTTGATCAAGAGTCTCTGTGTTTGTGGATGAGACTGTTTGAAGCTTTAATGTGTCCCTTAACAGTTTTGTAGAGTGTGTGCTTTGGAGTGAGAATTTAGATATTCTGAAGAAAAAAGCTAGATCTTGTTGTTTTTTTTTTTTTTTTTTTTTTTTTAATTGAACAGAAGAAAATGTATTACATCAACATTTTGGGCAGGGTGTAAGTTTTAACATACTTTGGTTTCAGTAGATGAAATATCAGATGTTGTCTTTGTTGAGTTCACTTGTGCTTTGCTCAGTATCTTTTGCAAAACAAACACATGATCTACATAGGTTCTCTCTGCCCTGTTTTCCTTGCATTTCTTATCCCAATGGTGTTGTGGTGCTTGGCTGGAGGTCCAGCAGTTAACTGCAGGGCTGAGCAGGGAAGACTGGTGTTGGCATGAGGAACTGGAGTGGGCTTGGGCCGGGTAGGCTATGGCATAAGTGCTGCTTGTCATGATGGAGAGAAAGGAGGGCATGTAGTTTCAGAAAGTTGTCTGTTTAGGAATGAAATAAGATCAATAAAGCTGCTTGATGCTTGCATGTCACTTAGCATTTTAGGAGGTCGTCACGAAATATGTGCGTTGCTTGTCTATGCTCAGCTCTGGGCTGATTTGTAAAAATGCTGAGCGCTCGGTCCTCTCAAGGAGAAACTGTACTTTGACTCAAGAGATGATGTGCTTTGAATATTTAAATACACATATTTCCTAAATACTCTGTAAAATTAGGGCCTACGTTTCCATAATAACTATCTACATTTACATGCTGCCTGTTGCTCATGCTGGGAGCAGGCATAATGTAGACCCTAAATGCAAATGATGCTGTAAGTGAATCACGCTGACTTACTGGTGAACTTTATAGAGTATATAGAATATTCTCTCGGGAAAATATCTAATTCATGCCACTGAACAGCTCTGAAACCTGCAAGAAATGATGCATGGAGTCATATGTTAGTCAGTGGAAGTAATACAAAATATTGAGTATACTGAATATTGTAGTGAAGTATAGAGGGCAGTGCAAATAGAAAATGACACATGCGGTTAAATTTTCTGTTGTAATTCATCTACGTAGAGAGATGGAATTACTCAGGCAAGCTAAGTTAGGTGCTAACTCAAGAGCTTGATTTTCTGTTGCTGGGTGTTATTTTCAGAGGGATGTGCTAACGTGGAAGCTAAGTGAATGAGATAACCCTTGTTTTCACATGAAATAGGCTTTTGCTGGTATTAAGGTACTTTTTTACTTCTTCTTATTTGGTTGGTTTTTCTTGTGCTTTTTCCTTTTGTGGTTTTATAATTTAACTCTGTTAAATACTGAAGAGATTTATGAAGTTGGGAAGGAAACAGTGTCTCCACAATACATAGGTTCTAGCAGAGAGAAGTAGCCCTGGGATCATTTAATTCCACTTGCTCTCTGCAGATGGTTTTAATGGTTTTAGTCTCCTGCAGATTGTCAGTTGCACTCACTCCAAACTAACTATTATCTTGTAACTGGTTATAAATACCAGAAAATAAAACAGCTCCGAAGAAAGCTAATTTACGGTTGGTTGCAACTCTTCTCTTGTAAATATTACATATTTTGTTTCACTCTCCTGTTGGTACCGGATCAGTGCCTTAAGTATTTTGTTGGCTCTCGGGAAAGGGGACCCAAAATGCATTGCTTGAAACTAAGAGGTCTGGGACATGGCTAGGACTCTTTGAGATATTGCAAATACAACTAAGTACAGATGGCAGTGGTACACAAAACAGTGTGTAGTAGGGGATTCTATTCTGTCTGTGTGGGTGATGGGTACACATGTTGTTAAGTGTGGTGTGAATGCTTATTTTTTATTTTTATTTTTCTGTTCATACTTTAAGAGAAATCCTTTAAGCTCAGAAAGAAAATTCCTGCTTTGGAATGGAAACAAGCATTTAAGATACATAAAACGTCATATGATCTGGTTAAAAGTTGATGGATCTCTTCCTTTCCCCTCTACTAAACAGCACAAAAGTTCGTTAGCTGCAGTACTTGTGCACAAACAGAGGTGACCCATGGAATAATATACTGTAGGATATTTTCTACGCTTCTCTGTGTGAAGGAAACCTTTGTACAGGCGTGTTCAGCCCACAAGCTGCAGGTGGCCCAGCACATCTCACAGTGCTGCCCTGTGCCATCATGTCAGCAGCTCATCCCACAAAGTGGTCTGGCCAGGCCCCACAGCACCAGCAGAGCATCGGTGTGCTATGAACCCCATCTGGGCTGAAAAAAGGGCACAGGGAAGGTGTGATGCAGTGCCAGCTCTAGTGATGGCAAATAAGTTGATGCGTTTTGATACGCTGGCTAAACACGATCCTGTGAACAGCAAAAAATGTGCAGCCATGCTTTCCTTTTTGATACAGTAATTTGAGAAATTTTTTTGAGATTGCAAAAAAGATCATCAATTTTTTTTTGTTTATATACGACTCTGTTTTCTTTCACAGAAAAGACCATGTCTCTTTACCAGGCTTTCATAAGCTGTCTCTTATTAGAGAGAAATATCCCTAACTTCATAGTTTTGCCTTGTTCGTGTCATTGCTTTTAGCAGCATATACATATGTGAACAACAGTTGTTAAGAAAGAAGTGCAGGAAGAGTAAAATTTTATCCAGAATCTCTGACAAAGACCTTGAGAGCTCAGTGAGAATTGAAGCCACTGCCATTGAGCCAGATGGAGTTGTTAGTTTCACAAAAACAGTAATGTATCTCACAAGTTCTGTGTTTTTGTGGCTTTCTTTTGAATGTTTTTCAAAAAAAAAAAAAAAAAAAAAAAAAAAACATTAAAAATTGATGTGGGTTTTGCCACTTACATACATTAACTATGTTGTATATTTTATATGGGCTGCTCTAAAAATAATGCCTCCTATGATATTATGTTTGTCCATAATATCAGAGGCAGATGTTGGTGATGTGGCAGTAGAGGCTGAACCTTCTGGACAATATTCCATTGCATTTTGTTGCTGTGCGACAGATGGCAGCAGAGGGGCAGTCTGACAAAATGGCGTCTGACACAGAAGTGTGTGTGAAGCATAGGTGTGAAACTGAATTCCTCCATGAGGAAAAAATGACACCTGCTGACTTTCATTGATGCTTGCTGAATGCTTAAGAAGACCAAGCAGTGGGTGTGAGCACAGTGAGGCAGTGGGTGGTGCATTTCAGCAGTGGCAACACTGCGTTGCCTTTGCTGGTGCACATTTGTCCCGAGCACAGCATGCAGGCTTTTGTTCATTGCTGGCAAAGATGCATAGCTAATGTTGGTGACTATGTTGGAAAAGAATGTTTTGTAGCTGAGAATTTCTCTATCAAATAGTGTTACTGTGTTCTTTGTGTCAGTTGTAGTTTCTATGGAAACAATTAGCAAGCATTACTCTCAGAGAAACTTCCATAGATGCAGCTGCAGACAATTCCTCTTCATTCAAAGCTGCCCTTGCAAGCCAAAGGGTTGGGCACTCATGACTGTGTAGTTTCAGAAATCAACAGTACGCACAGTAAATAAAAATTTATGGAATATCCAAACACTTAAGTAAAATGGCAAATACAAACCAGTATCATTTGGGATGAAGTGTTTCTAGTGGCTTTCTTCTTTTGGTGGCACTTGTGTGGTTTTGGGGTTTTTTGAATTTTGAGTGTTGATGGGTTTATTTGTTTTTTGCTTTTCAATTTGGGCTCTTTGTTTAGAAGAAGACTTTCTATCTCTGTGTTTTCCACTGTGAGAAGCAGGGTGGGTGCATTTTCTTTGAAACCAAGAAATCAGTTCCTTCCCATGGTATAAAAGTCCAAATTTAAAAAAGAGGAGGTGACAGAGAAGCAATACCAGTGACAGCCTGGGAAGGGGAATATGCAGACTGGCAGAACTTCAGTTCTTTGGCTGACACTATCATACTTTGAGATCATATAATGTAATTTTAATATTTAAATTTTGCTATTCCATTGTCAAAACACTATTAAAAACACCGTTTTTGTTTGACAAATAAAATAATTTTGCTCAGAAGAACTTCAGCAAACAGACAATTAACCAGCACTGCTGGCAGAGCTATGCAAATTTTTGCATATATTACTGATAGTGACAGCCCAAAAAAGGCCTGAGTAAACAGATGGGGACAGTTGATTTGAGATAAATTGATATATGAACGCTATTCTCTATACACAAAAATATGCCTCTTTAATCCTGAAAGCAGTTTTTTGAGGCAGTTGCTCGTTCTGTTGTTTTAGGTAGCGTTACGTGATTTGGTTCTAAATATATTAATGGGTACTGCTGAAAAAATAGAATTGCTAGATTCCTACCTACCAGAATGACAGTCAGACAGTATTGGGATTCAGGGCTGTGGCATTATATACAAGTATTCTCCTTCTTGGTCTCAGTCGTTTCTCTTGATAGCGCTTCATGCCTGTGATCATGTGTTCTCTGATGTTCAGCATCCCACTGAATCTTTCTAGATGATTTGCATAGACCTAGATGCGAGCCTTTATCTACTTCTCTTTCAAAATATTGAAATAAACACGGGAGTCTTTCTGGCACTGGTGCAGATGCTTCTTGCAGGGAAAGTAGCACTGAGACAACTCAGGGTCAGCCCTCCAGCCCTTATTTGTTGATGTTGCCATCAAGTGAACTCTGTACAGCCCCACGCTCTGGTTGTGAACTCGCTGCTGTTGCCTCTGATACTTGAGCTTTCTCTTCAAGCACTGAGTGGCTTCAGCACATATTTGAATAAGGACTCAAAATTGAGTTGCTGCTTTTCTGAGGGATAGATTTTGTGCAAGGCTCTGTTGGTTTTTTTTTTCCCCTCTTCTGAACTGTTTTAAATACTGGTTTTAGAAACTGTGTACTGCTGCCTCTCGGTCAGAATATAGCCTTTTTTTGGTCCAGGTCCATTGCCAACTTTAAAATTAAAGTGAAAGTGGACATTTCTAGTCAGTTTAAATATCTTGTGGTTTTTTTAATGTTATATTTATACATATACGTAATGACCGTTTAGTTTTGCCTCCCCTTTTTTCCTATTCCAAGGAACCTCATATGGTCAGGTATTTAAAAATAACCCTCTGAGAAAAACTGAGTCCAATTTACTTGCACAAAACCCCAGCTGAGATTGGTCTGACGTTAAAACATGAAAAGCGTTTTGTTGCCACTTCCTCCTCTGATGGATCTGGCCTGAAAGCTGTGTTGATGCCATTCAGTGGTTTGCTGCCTTGCCTCCAGCCAACCTGGGGCTCTGTACCACAGCCTGCTTTTCCCAAGACAAGCATGATCGGTAGATGTCTGCGCTTGTCTGTTAGTCTGCAACACCATAGGCTTTCAAAGAACTCCTCTTCTGCCTCCTATCTGGGATGTTGCTCTGCAGCAACCTTTTCTCTGCGTGGCAACAGCCCAAAGCATAGGCAAGAGGACAGCCTTCTGCTCCAGGCCCCTGCCCACTCCTTCTTTGCAGAAATGAACATAATCTTTATAGGATTTTTGCAGATAGGGGCTGCATTTCTGGTACATTTGGTATTTAGAATGCTTAAGTGAGAGCTTTAATTACGATTTCAGGATCACTTCTCTACTTTAGGGCAATGGCTTGCATGATCTACTCATGGATGTGGAGTTGGGTGAGGGAAAGCCTTGTAGGATGGTGCTCAGAGATACTTGGGCAGGGCTCATCCTTGGGTTCAACTACTGTGATAATCTTGCATTTGCATACAGATTTCCATTGTTGTTCTTTTTTTTTTTCTTTTCCATGAATCTGCTCCGACTAATCCTCTGGCCTGTATTTCATTAGAAGTGTTGACTACAGAGTGATGGTTTTGGTAACAGATGAAACAAAACTTTTCCTTTTTTTCCTTTGCATGTACAGAATAAAAAGTAGAGGATGACTCTTTTTATTTGATAATTGAGAATGTGCCTGACTTTGTTAGGAAAGCCATAGTCTAAGAATACAATTCACCAGTCTTTTTATAAATTAATGCCAGGATGGTGTATCAGTTCTCACTCCCACTTATCCTCTTATTCCACCCCCTTCCCTTCCCCCTGCGCTCCTTTCCTATTTTTAGAGACAATACAAAGCTGTTTTGCTTCAAGCAAGAGACAAAGATTAGGAGAGTTTTACTGTTTTGCAACAGATTTCTGCAGCATACCTGAACCACACTTGTGTTTTCTGCTCCCCAAACGCCAATAAATAGTTTCTGTATTCAGGAATGCTGTTTTTATTTACTTAAAAAAAAAAAAAAAAAAAAATTACTCCTTACCTCAAAGCTCTGAGCAAATTGTGACTGAAGGCTGAATTCTGGCAAATCTGGGTATGAGCAGCACAGATTCTCTCCTCCTCCATATGAGTGCTGGTGTTGTGTAACGTTTCCTGTGCTTTTGTGCAAATAAAACTTAGTTCAGAGTCTCTGTGTTCCTGTGATCCACGAATTGCATGGCAAGGAGAGGAGCCTTAAAAAGGCCTGATTATGTGGTGGTGATAAAAGTCGCACTTACTCTCAGCAGCCCTAAAGACTCTGCAGATTTTATTAAACTGTAAAGACGGGACGTGGGTTTGTGTGTGCATCTGTATCAATAAATCTATATAATTCACATGACAGGGCCATTTTCAGAATGCTTAGGCTCGTCTGCTCTCAGATGCAGGTTTGCAGCCTTACAGCTTGCTGGCATGGATTGAGAATACTGAGCTTTTAGGCCATGCGTGCAGAATGCGTAACAACAGTTGCTTGTTTTAAGGGTGAAGTAGTTGTTTACAATATTTAATAACAAGGGAAACGTGATTTAGCTTGCAGTTCCTTTTATCTTAAAGAATGAACTGAATATGTTTGCTAAACAAAAAAAAAAAATTGAGCAAGCAGTTTTTAAAACAGTATAGTTAGATACAGAGCAAAAACATTGCAAAAAATATTTTTGTTAAACAATTATTCCATTCAGTTTTAAAATCTGAGCTTAAAAAGTATTGAGGGTGCTGTTATTCATAAACTTCTGCTATAGAAAAGGTACATCAGGATACTGCAATGTTGGGTGTTATGTATTGGAAATTGAAGTTTAATATTTTTCCTTGGATTTAATATACTGTGTACCTGATTGAATGCGATAAGTGCCTTTTTAACAGGGCTGCACATTTTAATCAGTTCATTGCAGTCACCTAGGAACCTATCCTCGTTCTACTTAAAAGCAAGTTGCTCAGTTCACCCTGGTGTGTTTTTTCCTTCCTGAAAGATCTACCTTTCTAAAAAATAATAAAATAATCTTTCTATCTAAGGTTCTCATCAGCACTCTTTCACCTTTAGGCCTTACCCTGTGTGTCCCTATGATGATTTCTGCATGCCCAACAATCACGAGTGAGGTGGTGAAACCGGCATGTTGAGTATTGTAGCTGCATGTGGCGTGTCTTGGAGCAGTCACCATCCTGAAACAGCTTTTTAACAGCTATCCAGGATGCTCATTCACCATTGTATGAGTTCTTATTTTATGTTTTTATGCAAACCTCATCTAGTAAAACATCAATGAGATCTTTAATGTAATTTGGCACTGCCATTAGTGTTGCTTTTTTTAATTTCCTTTTGTGCTGAACTGTCAGTTCAGCTTTTTGCTCCCTTTTATAAAGAGTTGCAGTAACACTCATTGGAGGATACCTGAGATTCATCTTCTGTTAAGCTGATACTGATAACTGGTTGTAAGTACTGTGGAATCTATCCATGCATGGCTGAATGGATTTGGGCTTCTACAGTGCAGGTTTGACACCCAGCCAGTTTTGATCTCTGAAGACCAAATAAATGGAAGAGATTTTTCCACTGCCGTCTCACAGGAAACAAAAGCGCAGCTTACTGAATTGGCTATTCCATGCCAGTTTAGGAGAAAAATTGTCTTTTTCTTTTCCAACTAATGAAAGTGGTAGTAATTAGTAGAAAGTACTAAAACAATCCCACATATTTTTCATCTTAAATTCTTCTTTTTTTTTTAAGTATATGGTTACAATAAGAACTTTGGAAAACTACATTTTGTTAAACGTCAGCAATTAAAATTGCATACGAAGTTCTGACTGCTCTTAAACAACAAGGATTGTGACAAAAGAATCCTTTTCCAAATTAAGCTGTGGGTTTGCAAACTCTTTCTGACATCCTCTGTGAAAGCACAAAGTAGACCTTTTAAAATTCAGAATAACTCTGTAATTGTTTTATAGGCTCCTGCACTCAAGTTGATGGCATTTCTGTCTGTCTGTACTGCAGAAGGAAGAAAAGGGGGAAGGAGGGAGCCCCTTGCATCTGGTTAGCAGGCCCAGATCCGCAGTCCTCTGCAGATCAAAGAGCTGTGTGATGGCAGCCACTAACACCTCCCAGCAGAATATCCCCAGCACCCATCCTCCTGGTGCAGCTCAAAGCTGGCCTTTGGAAAGACCTACCCCTGAATACAATGGGAATGAAGATATGAGGCGTGTGGGGGGTGGGGTGGAAGGTGAGGTAGAAGGAAGGTGACACGGGAATGCCTGGTTTTACCAAGCTATGGCAAATGAAACTTTCTTGAGAATGGAATGGGAATAAAAAAAAAACATATAGATAGATAGATAGATATACATATACATACACATCCCCAGATGGTTGGTGTGCATGCTGGGATGCTCTGCACACATGGAAAGGTGTGCTGACCATACCAAAGAGATGGCCCAGCTTGGGGGCATGGCCACACCAGGCCAGGCCTGGGTCCAGGTGTTCCCACACATCTTGCTGTGGAGTGGAGTGGCTGCTTATCAAACTGGAACATTCAGTTGTCTTATCCACAGACATTAAGGCAACAGAAAGAACGGGCCTGCCCGGTTAGAAACCAGTTGGGTAGCAAATGCATGAATGGCCCCCAGCTTCCAGAAAGGTGGATGGAAGGAGGAGACGTGCTCAGGGAACTGATGAAGTGGATAAACAAAATAGCCTGTGAAATAGTGTAAGTTGGAAACTTGGCAGGGTGTGCTTGGGGCCCTCTGTGAGGTGTGGTGAGCATGATCGAGTGTCATAACCAATGAGTGCAGATCACTCATTAACCTCTTTCATTTAAAAATAGTCAGAATTTCTTTGCACCCAACTTTGCACTGAGTAGATTGACAAAAGCTGTGGACTGCACCAAGATGTGGCTGTGGCAGCTTTTCTGTTTGCTTCCATTTGCACTTAAGGAGCACTTGAAAGAATCCAAGTATTGTCTGTCTGTGAGAGATGCAACCTCTTCCATTTGTGTTCATTGTGTTCCATTTAGTGGGAACAAAAGCACTTTGCACATTTCTTTTGGGTGTCTGGAGAAACATCTTGGAACCAAAAGAGAAAATTAGTCATAAAATCAGAGTGACTTAGATTTTTAGAAGAACTGAATAACAGGGGTTTGGCAAATAACTTTTTAACCTGTGTTAGAAAGTATATGTGTATATATATATTTATGTCTTATAATTTTGTGTATACATGCATATGTATTTCTCTATACCCATATGCATAGTACATTGGTTTTATAGTAAATTCAGTAGAATTATCTTATTTTGAGCTTCTATTAAAATGTTATACATTCATTTTGACTCATAAATTCATGTGATTAATATATAATAATTCTTTGTTTCTGTGGTGTAACTGTCACTGTCAGAAAACCGTTTTGCATTTGGGAAGATGATTTGATAAAGAATTCGTTTTACAAAACAAAGAATATCTAGGTTCCATAGTTAGTTGATGTTGAGCTCATTTAAAGAAAAGGGAAAAAACGACTTGGCAACAAATCAAAAAAATAATAGAAACCAGGCAGCTCACTTTGAACCAAAATGCTTAGTTACTGTTCTTGTTTTTTTCCACTTAGCTGAAGGAATTACAGAAAGTTTTCACAGCTTCTCCATGGCCCAGTTTGAGTAGTATGCAGTATGTGGTGTCCATAGGGTCTGCACTGGCTGATGAGAGAGGTACCTGTGAGGCCACAAATTAAGGATGGGGCTTCCTCTGGCCATGGGCTGAGTGGGTTTCTTTGTTCCTTGCAGAAGGACCCACGCCAAGTAAGTTAGATCACTAGGTAGTTCCCCAAATACTAAACCATTAATGCTAAATTATCTCACTGGTTATTGCTATAACGCAGTGAAATGTAGGCATTCGTAATTACGATGCTTGATACAATTCAGTTGGCCTAGCGGTATTCTGTAGCCCATGTCTTTTGACCATGGATTGCAGTTTGGAAACTGCTCTTTTGGGGTGTTCCCAGATTCTTCATTCTCTGTAGGAGAAACAGGAGATGCAGTATGCAGATGCAACAGTATGAGATATGGGGCTGTTTGTCAAACATGCACTCAGCTGGCAGCACACATACCTGAACACTGCCTTGGGCTATTAGGTGTTAATTTATGCAGAATGGAGAAGCATCAACAGGTGGTGAAGGTTTTTGGATAAACTGACCTAATCCGGTAGAAGAAAAAAGTTGACTGCTTCTAGAAATGAAACCCCTTTTCCCTGTTCCCTTCCTGTTTTCCAGGGCTTGGCCATGTTGTTGTGTCATATCCGCGTCTCACTGGCTGTAAAAACTTCTCTCAACCCTTTGGTGAACTAATTCAGTTTGGTAATGTACAAAAAACATCAACAATTTTATGCCATATCATTAAATTGAACAGGCTCACTTACTATAGGACAGGATTTTGTTAAGAGCACCTAGCTTTAGGTTGGCGCACTCTGGTGTGACTGCATACCTCCAGTATTTTGATCCAACACAATTTGTAATGTGATGGTTGTGGTGTTTCTACCAAAGGAAAGATTTGTGGGCTCAAATAAGAGATCCCAAAAAGGAGATAAAGTTTTACAAATGTAGCCGGAGAGGTTGGAGCCCAGCATTTAAACAGGATTTTTGTTTGCTTACAAGAGTACTTGTTAGAAAATACTTCCTGCTTCTACTCATCATGGCTTTAGGGCTCAGCACTTAAAATTCCTGGGGCTGAGTATGTTACTGGAATAGCAGGATGGTGTAAAACCTGACATTTTCTCACAGAATCTCCAAAATTAGGCACAAATACGATATTAGAGTTTAATAAACATTGTCTAATTAAAAAGCTTGTTTGTTTAGGAGAGCAATAGAATTTCTCATATTTTTTTTTTTAAATTCTCTGCTGTTTGGAGAACTTCCTTGTGTCTTTTGCAAGTGTATGCATTTTGTCACCTGTTTTTGAATTTCTGGAGCACCTAGGTGAAAGGAAAATCAGTGGGGATCCTGTGCTTCCCCAGGTGCTTGGTAAGGAATGGAGGAGGAGATAGGTATAAAAATAGGTTACTGAAGCTAAATTTCCTCGAGCTCACAGTAGAGGTGTATGGGACAGGGCTAACAGCAGAGGGTTGGTTAGGTGAGTGCTTCTTGTGTCAGATGGAGTTTGCAAGATACAAGTTTCCTCTTGTGACATTGTGCCATGAAATTATGGACAGTGTGCCATATCACTGGGAGGTTGTAGGTGGTATTGTCACTATTCGTGACTTCTGTTTCATCAGATATTTTTTTTTCTTTGTTAAACTAGCATTAGCTAAGTCAGTAAAATCGATGGAATACAGTGTAAGGCTGTTATTCCATTTTATTCTACTTTTCAGTGTGAGAACAAACTGTGAAGAGCTGTGTGCAGTGTATTGTGGAGCAGCAAACTTAGTTTGGAAGTCCGCTTATTTGCATAAGAACCGTATTGTTTCATACTGATCTTATTGCGTCATGCTATTTGAACAGATTGAAGTCAAATTGTAAACTATAGTATACATGTTGATCAATACATGAAGTAGCTTTTGTGCTGCTGCGTTATTTATTTAGGATAGTACAATTTTCATTTGTAAATTTGTTTTAGTTGTTTCTTGAAATTAAAAGGGAAATTGTGATTTGAGGATTTCTGGTGAATGAAAGTTCTAATGTTGTAGGAAACTTAATCTTTCCCCTTTACTCTGCCCTAGTGAGGCCACATTTAGAATACTGTGTCCAGTTCAAAACAGACAGGGATCTCCTAGAAGGAGTCCAGCAAAGGGCCACAAAGATGATTAAAGGTCTGGAACGTCTCCTATGTGAGGAAAGCCTGAGTAACCTGAGACTGTTCAGCCTGGAGAAAAGAAGACTGAGAGGCGATTATAAATATCTAAAGGGAGGTCGGAAGCAAATGGATGAGGCCGGGCTCTTCTCGGTGGTATGCAGTTTAAAGGACAAGGAGTAAAGGCCAAAAACTTGAACAGAGGAAGTTCTATATAATGTGCGGGAAAACTGTGTGGTAAGGGTGACAGAGCACTGGAACAGGTTGCCCAAAGAAGTTGTGGAGTCTCCTTCTATGGAGAGACCTATACAAGACCCGGCTGGACACCCACCTGTGTGACCTATTGGGTTGAGCATGTCTTGAGGTTCCTTCCAACCCCTGTGATTCTGTGATTATGTTTTAAAAAATAGCTAAACAAAATAATAGACTTAATTTTGCCACATAGAGAAGAATCCCTCATCAAATGACTCCATTAAGTTGATAATATCAAATACACTGTTTGCATTGCAGTGCGGCTTTTGTGATCATAGAATCATGGAATCACCAAGGTTGGAAAAGACCTAAAAGATCACCCAGTCCAACCGTTCACCTATTCCCAATAGCTCCTACTAAACCATGTCCCTCAACACAACATCC
>NW_024884253.1:31091632-31225698 GCF_019232065.1 Centrocercus urophasianus
GGGAACAATCACCTCTCTGCTCCTGCTTGAGGGGGTTGAAGAGTAAGGGTGAACAGCTGAAGGTTTCAGGGAATTTTTCAGAGAATATTTCAGGGAATAACTTGTACTTTAAAAACGTTGAAAACTATGTAGAGAAGAAAAAGAAGAAAAAGAAAAAAAAGAAAAAAAAAATCTTACCTTAAAATGAATGGGCTGATGGGTAGGATGTTCACTATGCTTGAGCCACCTGGCCAAAGTCCTGGCAAGGATACACTTGTCCTAAGGAAGATCAGTCTTTTTGATGGCTAGTTCTCTGCACTGTGCTTCACCTTTTTCTTCACATATCCATCTGAGTGTTTACATGTTCACAAATCTTACATAAATCCATGTGCTCCTAGAGCCATTTCAAGCATTTCTATTATCAGTGTTTTATGATTTGTTTTACGTTAAAGCTTTCCTACTTGATATAGTGTTTTAGCTCATAAATATTTATTTCAGTGACAAAATAATTAAGTTGGCTTGCGTTAACAGATACCATTTTTGGAGGTCTGCTGGATTTCAGACGAGTGTTTAGGAACACTCTATAGTGATGTGTAGGACCCAAGTCTGCTCTGATTGCGTATAGTTGTGAAACAACTACCAGTGCTGGACAATTCTCATCAACTCAGCAGAGTTGTATGAATGGGAATGCTTTCCTTCCATTTTTCTTCATTGAAAAAGCCCTTTACTGACAGCCAGCATTATATTGTGCCAAAAGAAACAGCGCACAAAATTCTGATGTCTTTTTTAGGATGAAGATTAGTGTGCTTTCTGTGACTGCACATTGAAGTAGTGAAGTTTACTTCAACTTAGTTAATATTTTTCATTTTAGCTGTAACAAGTGATAATTATTTTGTTCTTTACAGGAAAACCCAGCTTTTATAGATGCTCGACAACCAGTTTCTCTACTATGCAATAAAATTACTTCAGTTTCTCAATTTATTTTCATGAAAATGAACGTTCCAGGAATATGCATGTAGGTCATATACTATTTTTGCTGCAGTTAGCAGTTTTTGAAAATTGGGTACATCAGATGTCTCTAAATACAGTCCCACAGGAACAGTCAGTCGTTGCTTGGAAATAATTATTTCTTATTGAAAAATTGCTGTTGTAGCACGTTGAGGCTGTGCTATAATTTGCATGCAGCTGTGGACATGTGATACTTTCACTGGATCTGCTCTTCTGGATGGTGTTTGTACAGAAGTATTTACAAGAACCATGGAGAAAATGTTGACTTGTTTACCGTTATACCTGCCTGCTCCCATTTAGCCCAGATGGAGAATAAATGGGTTTGCTTAAATTATCTTTGATAGCTCGGTCTGACCTTCAGCGTGAATCGAACTAACCTGTTTTACTTCTGTGGCCCAGAAGTTTTTGGGGTGCAGTTGCAGTTGTGCAGCCAAGCAGTGGGACTGCCAGGGCACTTATGGTGTGAGCAGTGCCTGGAGGCAAGCCACAGCATTGGTGCTGGAGACAAGGCAGGCCGCCCTGGCGTGTTCCCAGCTACTGCCCCAGCTCAGCAGCTCGTTTGCAGCTTGACCACTTGATCTCAGATCTTAGTATCTGTGCTGTTCTTGTGTTAGCGAGCTGGATGTCGTACACTGCTAAGGGCTGGGAGGGAAGTGCCAGGAATTGTAATAAGCAAAGCTGCCTGATGTTTTCCTGGATAGGATGCTGGATTGATTTACTTATTTTTAATTTTATGGTGGTACTTTCTGTTTTTATAAATTTGCAAAAAATCAGTTTTTGGAGCTGAAATATTTGAAGCTGAATAGCTGCCTCCAACATACCTTTTTTTCCTATCAAAATTATTTGGCTATTTATAACAATCTGTGGGGAAAAAAAAAAAAAAGTTATTTCTCATGTCATCTTTTTGAAGAATATTTTTTTCTTTTGCAAATGCTTACATCTCCCCCCTTGAAGCAGAAACTTGAAATGGCAGTGCAGAAAGTGCTGGTGATAGGCTTTGAGGGAAGAAGAGTGGCTTATGAGTCTCTGCTTTGCCTTTGTCAGCAGTGTGAGAATCCCAGATCTAACCAAACTGTGTGCTCTTAAAGAAATCACAGCTTTTGCATGCCGTCCTGCTGCATGGTTGCAATTAGCAGCGTTTTCCATCCTGTTGAGCAAATGTGTGCAGATTGCATGTGCTGCCCCTAAAACCAGCAGAAGTACACCTGGGAAGGTGTCTCAGCAGGAGGTAATGAACAGGGTTGGCCATTCTAACTGGAGAGCCAAAAATCCCGCTTCTCTTATTCTCAGTGATTCCTCCTAAGACAGCTTTGGAAGAGAAACTGCTTGACTGGGAGAAATGAATACTCAACCAGTGGGTAGGAGGTTGATAAAATTGGGATGAGAGGTGAGCGAGCTGTGCAGGACAGAAGGGGCTGCCTGGTGCCCAAGAACACGAGCAAAGCTGTGGCCTGGTCCCCACCCCAAATAAATAATCCCAGCTGTGAGCAGGGGAGACAGAGCTGGATGTAAGGGCCCTTCCTCTTTCCCTGCACTTTGTCCCATTGAGCAGGCCTTTTCTGCCACTGTTGTCATCCATTGTGTTTTCATGCAAAGGAGCTAAGGAGAAAACAGGAGCGGGTCTGACTTTTTTGCGTGATCTGATAGTGATAGGACAAGAGGAAATGGCTTTAAACTAAAAGGGGAGATGTAGATTAGGTGTCAGGAAGAAATTCTTTACTCAGAGGCCAGAGAGGCAGTGGCACAGGCTGCCCAGAGAAACTGTGATGCCCCATCCCTGGAGAGTGGTCAAAGCCAGGCTGGATGGGGCCCTGGGCAGCCTGAGCTGGTGGGTGGCAGCCAGCCCACAGCAGGGGGTTGGAACTATATCATCTTTGAGGTCCCTTCCAACCCAAACCATTCTATGATTCTGTGAAAAGGGGTAAATCTAGGCTGAAAGAGACTGTTGAAGGGGAGTAGAAGATAGTAAGTAGCTAAGATGCAGTGCAACAAGAATTGATGAGCAGTGGCACTGAGAAACTGAGTCCTTAAGGCGGTGAGAGATCAGATCAAGAAGTGGGTGATGGATTTGAAGGAGGGTAATAGTTGATGGGATTGTCAGGGCACACAGGAGGAAGAACAAAGCAGGGGAGACAAGGGGAGAGTGTCACTGCCAGTCAGCAGGGGACAGCAAGAAAAGCTGAAAAGCAACAGAGTTGGAGTTTGGAGAGTCTTGCCCTAAAGACAAGAGTGAAAAAGGGCCAGGCCTTCAATCAGCATGGTCCAGGGGCTGTGGCTTGAGGAAAACAGGCAGAGGAGTTCTGGAAATAACTTTTTTGTAAAAATCATTCAGTGTAAGGAAACGTGTGCTTTAGTAAGAGCTCCTACAGTATATGTTGACCACTACCTATTACTAGTCCCTCGAAGAAGATTGCTTTGCCTTTGCAGTCAGTCCCTCATTTACTCACTTTCTACAACAGCCTGAAGATCTGAATTTGTGCAGGTATTGGTGTGATGCCATTGCACTGCCTATTTCCAGTAACTTAGTTTAGTTTTCCTGGAAGTGGTGATGCAAACATCTTTGCAGCATAGCGTTGCCCAAGTCAAAGAAAGACAAATCCAAGTTTGTCTTTGCAAATCTCCCTTGTGTTATCCCATCTGCTGACATGCTGTTGTTCTGCAGGACCCCTGCTTCACTGCGCGCAGGATGGACCTGCTCTGGGGATGAACCTGGTGCCTGCGGGGCAAAGGCTGTTCTCCGTGGTGGCCCAGCCTCGCTGACAGCAGGAGCCGTACGGATGCTCTGCGCAGCTGTGTGCTGCCCTGGGGATTGGGACTTTCTTCCTGGCCGTGCTGGAGTTCCTGTGTGATGCTAGGTGAGTTGGTTGATTTGGGCTTTTCTTCTGTCTTTATGCACCTTGCTTTCCTGCGCATGACTTGAGATCCTTGTATCTGATTTGGGAAAGTGCTTAGCACTGATAACTGCAAGCGAGGCAGCGGGGGTTGAGGTTTGAAAGTGCTATATAAAGCATGCTGTAATGCCAAGCACTGTGAAGAAATGAGGTCTGAGTTGTGCCAAACTGCAGACAAAGTAGTGTTCAGAACTGGGTAATCATTTTGACCTTAAAGCTGGTTTTGCTTTGGTTAGGAAGTCAGGAATAACAGAGTTATTCTAAGTTGAGAGTAACAGTGGGAGTAACCCTTCTGTTTGTTGAGCTGGGCTGCACCGTTGAATTCACAAAGAAATGATTTGTTCTGTCTTCTAGAAAGAGGTTTGAATAATGTCCAGGGGAAGGAATGGGCCTATATGGCAAATACTAGGCGGGAGGCAACTCCCCGCTTTGGTTCTGTATGCTGAGCAGAGCAGAGGTGCCCTGGAAGTTCAGTGACACAAAGCAGGGCACACTGAGCCATACAAGCAAGGGCAGAGTGCAGGTTGCTCTGAAACTTCTGGCATTTCCTCCCGCGAGTGCCTGCTTCATACATTGACTTCAGCATAGATGTCTGTATCACACAATCTGATTTGGGGTGCGGGAAGCAGGGCATTTTTTGGTGCTGTCAACTCAGATAATGTATGAACACAGAACTGAAATGACAAGGAAATTCATCGCTCATCCCCGGCACATGCCTCTTATGCCTGGTTATTGTATCAGATACAAAGCACCCAGTGTTTGTAATACTCACTATCAGAATGGCTTGAGGTCAGAATTTCAGCTGCATTTCTTCAGTCTCAGGATCTGTGTTTTCCCAGTGTGGTGTCCACAGCCGACTATGATAGCACTGCAATCAGTAGATAGTGGGGAAATTTTTGGCCAAGGCATGGTTAAGCTAAATATTGTTTTAACTTAGCTAACCTGAGTACAGAATATCTAACATTAGATCAGATTTTATGAATTAATCAAGAGCACGGTGCCTAGAAACATAGCGAGTGCGTTTGCCAGATAAGCTGTTACTCTGTGTTGCAGAAGAAGGAGGCAGTAAAAGAGCTGAAGCTTTAGTAGTAGCTAAATATTACATTAAATACACAGAGTAGGAATGCACATTCCCCTTCCAGCCTGCTCACGGGGGATCCACTGCATCTGGTCTGTGAGCGGCTGCAGCACTGCTTCAGGCACAGAGCAGGGTTTTCAGTGCTGCTTTCTAAGAAAACCTGAGGTATTTTTGTTTGACTACTGCCCTGCAGGGGAAGTGTTTATTTAAATCCTTGTGTTTCAAATATTAAACAAAAAGAAAAAGAAAAAAAAAGATGGGGAGGGGCGGGCAGGAACGACCTGCATCTTAGGAGCAGAAGTTAAAAATGAAATCCTTTGCTTTGCCCAGAGCATAGGAAATGATGTTGCAATTAGACTGATGCAACAGCCTCTGGTATAGAACCAACTCAGAGGCTGCTGTAGAGAACTGGAGCTGCAGCAGCGGGGCACTGTGCTGGCACAGCTACACAGAGCTGCTCAATGAGAAGAGGGGGGGCCAAGCAAAATGCAAACCCGGGGCTGTGGTGGGAGGGAGCTGTGTGCTATCAGCGTGCCTACTTCATTTCAGCAGCGCGTCCAAGCCAGCATGGAAAATCTTTCCTGCTAGGTGAAAGAAATAATGGAAATGGAAGCTAATCTTGGGCTAGTATATTTTGAAAGCTGCTCGTAACAGTGGGGTTTTATTCATAGCACTTTATTTTTTGCAATAGAAAAGTAAAATTCCTTTGGGTTAACTGAAACATCTGTTGAACAAATTGATTCAGTTTCACGAGTCTGTTACTGATTCTAAGAGTAGATGGTGCTTTATAAAACCAGTAGAGTCTGAGGTTTAGTGCCCATATTCCTTCATTTTTTTTTAATGTTATTATTAAAGTAGGACATTTTGAAGTGTTATGTTTTCATGAATATAGCAATACCACAGTTAATATTTTTAGTATTTTAAGTTTTCCCTCTAATGAGTTTTCTTCACTGTTGTTTTTAATCAACGTTGCTAATATCTTTATACAATTTCCAGCTTTTTGTCCAGGTCTTAGTAACAAAGTATTTGTGCAATTAAAAAAAAATGTATATAAAGATCCACTTTTTCAGTACACTTCTGCTTGTGCTTCCTTGTTTCTGTAGTTTCTTCTACTTTGTTGCGCTTGTGAAGGAAATTTGTATTGCTAGCAGTATTTTACTTGCTCCCACTGCTGTTGTCTCATGTGGGAGAGGCTGTGGACTCTTCCTCTGGAGATATTCAAGACCATCCTTACACAGGATGCTTTCCTGTGTAACCTGTAGTAGGGAACCTGCCTTGGCAGGGGTTGGACTCGATGATCCGTGGAGGTCTCCTCCAACTCATACGATTCTGTAATTCATCTCAGACTTCACAATTGTGGGAAGAATGTTGTAGGTGACAAATCAGTTCATGACTGACTTCATGTGGTGGAAGCTGAGTGTGTCATAAGAGTCAGAATTGATGCCACTTGAATTAATTAACAAGGAAACATTTGAATACAGTTTATAAGAGTTTGTTCACGTGCCTCAGAAATGCATTGATTTAATCCCATGCACATACAACATAATTTATGTTTCTCAGATATATTTCCTACCAATATAATCACTGAAGGGAAATCACAACTAAGTGTGATTTTAGTACTCAAATGAAATTATGTTGTTTGGGCTTTAGCACTAAGTATACAAAATCAGTGCCAGTGCTTTTTGGGTACCATGTAACTAGCAGTATTGTTTTAACACATTTTCCATTCATCATTGAAAGGCAAAAGCTAAGCACTGAATTTAGGCAGTGAATACATGGGTTCATTGTGGTGCATATGTGATGTGGATAATATAAGACTGCCATTAAACACATATATTCAGTGTGATCATAAACTGTGCTGTTGTCAGCTTCTTGGTCAGGGTACTTGACTACTCTTTGGAGTGACTTGGGTAATAAAGGATGTGAACTGAAGTTGATAATACTTTATAGTTTTGCCTTAATGGATATTTTCCTGTATTTTTTATTATGGCTATTTTTGAAGCAGTAATACACATTAATTATGTGGTAATTCAGCTGTTGTCTTTAAAGTAAAAGATATGCGAGTATAAATAAGAGGGACAGCAGTGTGCTGTATCATTGCTGTTGTGTTTTTTTTTTTTTTTTTTTTCCCACAAGGGATTGTTTCATTGAAAAGGAATGGAGACATATAGCTGAGTTTTGTGAAGGTGCACTGGCAGTTTAAGGAGCTGCCCTGCTGATAAGATGTTCCACGCTCCCTTCGTGTTAGCTTTGTCCTTGGTACAGCTCCCTGTAGTCTCAGATGACATGAAATGAAGCGAGGGGGAAGTTTTGTGGCTGAAGTCCTGTGCCAAGTCTTTTTGAAGCTGTATGTAACAGCTGTGCTGTAGCTAAAGAAAGACTTTCTTTGCCTCCATCATAACATCTGCATAATCTTTAACAGCGGAATTGTTCCACTGTGATGTATCTGCTAGCTAATCTGAGCTGCCTTCATTGAGTCCTTCTTTATTATTTTTTTTTTCACATTAGAAATACTCACAGTACTTTTTTTTTTTTTGGGGGGGGGGGGCGAGGGATAAGGTTGCAGGGCTGTAGGCATGAATGCTTCCACTCGGTCCAAAATAAAAATAATTTTTAAAAGATTTGAGGTTTAGAGTTTGTCTGTAGTTTGGCAGTGCTCTTAAGGTAACTGTGCAACCTTAGGCTGCACCCTGAAAATGGGATTTCTTTGTGTCCTCCCTGTTTGGAAGGTAGAGCGTGAACATAGGGTGACTTTCTGTGAGGATGTCACCAAAGCAGTGTCATTACTGCAAATCTCAGTCTCACAACTTCCCCAAGAGTGCCTTGCAACCCTGCAGCAGAGCTATTGCCCTGCCTCCTTCGTGCCAGCTGCCCACGTTTTGGCCTTGTCCAGGTATCTGGCTCTGCAACTCCTTCACTGTGTGGCTGGACCAGAGTCTGTGCAGAGGATGGTTTGGAAGGAGAGATGGTAGGTCTGGCTTCTTCTGGTGGCAAATGGGCTTATGGGCTGCTTTGGAGCCATGTCTGTGCTTGGGGAAGGAAGAAAGGGACCAAGGGAAGCGATTGAGAAGAGGTGTATGAGTTAGACTTTTTTACTTGGAAAGTTAAGAGAATTTATTACACCAGGTGTAATGGCAGTTTTACCTTTAGAATTTCTTTAGTATTTATTTTGTTTGGAGGAGCTTTTTTTTTTTTTTTTAATAAAAACTTCTTAATTGAATCTTCATTTAATCTTCTCCCAGTCTGAGACTAAGAGGTCTGTAAGATTTCTCTCACCATTAATACTGCAGTACTGGCATGTTTCACAGTTATAGGATTGGATCCAATGACCAGATCTAAGAGGCTGTGCCTTGGAGAGCAGGTAGTAAAAGTGCTGACTCTTCTCTGTATTAAGTATTTTGGAGATTTAGACTGTAAAAACCTTTATAGAGGGTACTTGAGTCTCAAGCTGTATGTCAGGAAACAAAGCTGGAACAATACGTTGTAAATTAAATGTCTTTTTTTTTCCTTTTTTTTTTTTTTAATAAGTAAGAATTATCATCATGTCTTGTCATCAGAAGTTACTGGAGATATGATTTGATATTTAATTGATCAGTCTATAGATTCTTTCCTGCTGTAATCTGTTAGAAAATTAACTGGCAGAAAAGCAGAGAGCTGATTTATGTAATTGCAGAAGTTTGATTTGAGAGATCCAATTAAATAAGCAAAGTAAGAGAAAAGGCCCAGGAAACATCCTGCTGCTTATTAGGGTTATTAAATGGCATTTTCAAAATTATCTTCTGGTCAAATAATGATATTTTTATTATTATTCATACCGAGAGGACTGTGTTACTCCACATGCTCAGTGCCTATAAAATTGAACATACACTTGCCACCATTAAGAATCAGTAGTGTACTATTCAGATTAACAAGGCTGCTATTAGAAATTGCTTGAACTATACTGTATATTGAGTGGGAAAAGACGGACCTGCTGGTGTGTGTAGTTGGAGTGCAGGCTGCCTGTCTGGTGGGACATGCAGTGACCGTCAGCCAGCCCTGTGCGCGCCCTGATGACAGCTGGGTGTTTGGGGCTCACACATGTACAGCACATGTGCTTCCTGACGCCTGCGGAATATTATTAGGTCCTAGAAATGGAGATGCTTGACAGCAGTAGTTTAATATATTGAGTTTTATCTACTCATTTAAAAATAGTAAAATAGGATCTTATGGCCGTCTTCAAAACTGAGCGCGTTTAACTTTTCTGGAACTGGAATGTATTAACGTGAACTGAGCGACAGTAGTGCAGTACTGTTGAAGTACTGCTTCAAAAACAGGAAGTGCCCACATTATATAAATCGCGTAGTTTCAGCTGTCATAAATGTGGTTTCAATGCAGTTGCAGGAGTAAAGCCCAAAGTAGTTATAACCAGCTTACTTCCTCTTCCAGTCAAAGTGCAAATAGCCATATAATTAACAATCTGTGGCTCGTTTTCTCTAACAGAATGAAGTACTCTCTTTCACGTGTTCCATCCCTGTATAAACAGGGAGCTCGACTCTTTGAGGAACGTTAGGAAACCCCGATATTCTCGCTCGTAACCAAATTCACAGAGAGGATCTTCGTTCACCCTGCGCATGGCAGCAGTGCCCAGCCTGGCCCGTGTCCAGGCCCCTCCTGTGTCCAGGGGAGCCTCGCCAAGCTGGCTGCCAGCCACCATAAACTGCACGGGGCAGCAGAACCTGCCACAGAGCTGGTAGACAGCTTCTCTCTTCAGGGACTTCCCTCCTTACATTCCATTACAAATTGGCTTTCTTCAAAGTCTTTTGTCATTAATTTTTTGAGGACTGATTGCTCAGCTGTTCTGGACAGCTTTTTCCTGAGTTAATTCACCGATCCTGTCTTTGCCTCTACTCGTGCGCTCAGTATGGCAGAAAAGCACAGCAAATACAGAAGGATAAGAAAGTTCCTCTTTGGCTCCAATAGTCAGGTCATTTCAAATATGTTTTAGGCTGCATGGGGCCTTTGAGGAGAGTTCCAGCTTCTCATCCAGAAAAGGCCTGTCATTGCTTCTCTGCCTCTGCTGCTGTCAGGCACTTGAGCAGCAAATTCCTTCTGAATATTCCCTGGTCTCTCTGCTTATTGGGAGGAACCAGAGAGGAGCTTGTCCAGGGGCAGTCAGCTCTCCCAGTAGAGCTCTGGGGAAGCCCTGCTCGGTTGCTGAGATGAAAGCACTTGCCACATAGCCAGGATCGCTAGTGGAACTTTTCTTGTTCTGACAGCCTTGGAGAGGCTTTTCATCATGTGAGAGGCTGCATGGCATTTTGCAAAGCCCTGTAAGAACCTTCAGGCTGAACTCAACAAACATTTCTCTGTCCTTCACATAATATGATGGCAAAGAAACATTTTGCTTCCCTTTCTTATCTTCCCTCTTTCACTCTCAGACAAATAGTGGATAATGCTTACCCAAGGCCTTGAGGGGCATTATGCATTTATGATGACAATTTTTTACATAATGCAAGAAATAATCCCTAAAAAGGCTACTTCATACTGTGCTCCCTAAGGTTTTCTGTTCGTTAGGAAAAGCTGGCTAACCCATTTTGCTGTCACTGGAATAACCAGGACAGCTACAAGGATGTCCAGAACCTTGATTCATCTCTCTGAATGGAATTTTAAAAGCAAAAGAAGTGTTAAAATCATAGAATCACCAAGGTTGGAAAAGACCTCCAAGATCATCTACTCCAACCATCAATATTTCCCCACTAAACCACGTCATTTAGTACAACATCTACATGTTTCTTGAACACTTCCAGGGGCAGTGACTCTACCACCTCCCTGGGCAGCCTGTTCCAGTGCCTGACCACCCTTTCGGAGAATAAATTTTTCCTAACATCCAGCCTGAGGACTTAATGGCCTCTGCATGAAAAACATTTTACCACAGCAATCGTGAAGGGAACAGAAATCAGGACAGTTGTGCTTGGAGCTTCCCAGAATTTTTGGCTGTATTTTAACAGGGAGGACAAGAGAAGACCAAGGAAAGTGACAATTGCTTTAAGACTTGTGAAAAACTGTGGTTGTTTGAAGTGTTTCTTTCATTCTAAAACTTTAAGACACAGTAAGGGTTGTAACCTATTCAGCTGTGTAGAAGATTCCTTTCTATTCTTGTCTTCCAGTGTTTTAGGAGAACATGCAGCTCCAACTCTGAAGGGAAGTGGTGACACAGCTTATATTTGAGCTTCTCTGTACTCTGTTCTATGAATCGAGTACTTGCCAGGGTTACTTTTGTGTTTCTTTGCTTAGTATGACATGGCCATAGTTTCCTTCATGGCTGATTTTCTAATCCAAGCTCAGGTGTTGAAATGTGCTCACATTGTGTGGTGCCTTCTCACTGACTTAAGTGACTGGAAGGGGCGGTGTTATCAAAGAGGGTGGTAGGACCAGTCAGTTCAATGCAGCAAATAGGTTGCTCTCATTTGTGCAGTAGTATGGTCCCAGTGGGGCCAAGACCAGTCTGCAGGAGATGTCTGTCTCTGCTTTTTGCCAAAGGAGGTGGGGAGTTCAGGAGCAGCAGATGCTGCCCAGCACCTGGACGTTATTCAGGGCTTGTCCCAGTCCGGTTTAGAGGACAGCCTCTACGGCAGTGGAGGGAGCTCGATAGAAGAGCCTCCAACCTTTTGTGGTCCAGTCTTATTTCATCACTGGCATCTTGGCAGTATATCTGGGATAATTCCTTGCGGGGTGTGCAGGCTTGTCAGGTCAGCGACTCCCATGAAGACTCAGAGATGACGTCTGTGAGAATCTGGAGGTGGGAGGAATCTATAGCCAACCACCAAAACATAATGGCAGAGTCCTTATGATAAGTGACCTCTTTTAATAGAAAACCACATCCTTCAAGACTGTTCATTAAAAATGCCTTTATCAATTACAAGCTATCGTGGCATATAAAAAGCATAACATTTGCATATGACGTAATTCAGATTCTAACTTCTAATTGCCATTTGAGAAGTCAAATAGTACTTTCTGAGGAGACATGGTATTATTGTAGATTGTTATAGTTTTTTATTGCATTTTAGGGAATTTTAAACATTGATTTGAGACAGTAACTATTAAACGTGAAAAGAGCATGAGAAGTTGGAATGGGAAAAAAAAAACAGTACGTGTATATGTATTTGTCATTGGTATGCTGTGATAGTCTATAAAAATTTTATTATCCTGAGATAATACACATACCCATTACATGAGAGCACTGAATATTTATTTAATAGATGCAGGTTGTCCAAAGCAATTACCTCTATGCTCAGTTGTGTATTTTTATTATCATAAGGTTAAATACTAAATGAAGATTTCAATTTTTTATACTGTTTACATTTTCTTTAAATTCTGCATTTTTTCCCATTGACTGTTTCAAGAATTTTCACCATTGAGTATTAAGGGGGGAACCATTATGCTGTAGTAATAACATGGAGATTCAGGTGAAAACAAAATAATACAAAAATCGTACTAAAAAGGCTTTAAGATTTTAGTTTTAAGGTCTCGGCTTTCTACGATCTTTCAGCTTATGGTAGAAAAAAACTCTAAGTTGCTTTTATGCATGTGTATTTAAATAATCTGCATTACTTAACTTAGGCACAGAGAAATGCATGCACTGTGGAAGAGGGTCGCTCTTGGCCTCTAGTCTTTTTTGCAGGTTTGTTGTTCTTTAATTAAACTGAATGAAAGCATCATTTCTGCTGCATCGCACTTCCCCGCAGTTGGTGCTCTATGGACCTACATGAAATCCAGGTACTTGTAAATCCCACCAAGTCTCATCAGGCTGCCCTGTGGTTTCTGGTCTGAAAGATCTGCTTCCTAGGAGTCATCTGTTTCTCCTTGTCAGGAATTGGGTCCTTACGAGTTCTATAGTCAGATTGCTCAGATCAGCTTTGGACTCTGCAAATTGCCCCAGTGATATAAGTAGTATCAATCATAGTAGCAATAGGTAGAATAAATTCGTGCTCTGTACCTGCAAACTTTCTAATATTTCTTTTTGAGCTGTAGAAATACAAGAAGTAATGCACTCTTAAAAGGAGCTATAACCACCTGGATTCAAATCCTGTGTATTTTTATTCTGGTGGAACTTCTACTGAGCAACAGTCTCATTTAGAAGATTTCTGTACACTTGTGACTGTAATGTTCCAGTTCTTATCTTCAATAATTTAACTGTGGTTTCAGGGCTTCTCTCAACTTTTGGTCATAAGATCTTTCCATTTTTCTTCCAAATCTGGTTTCTATTCCAGACAGACTTTGAATTTTCAGAAATCAAAATTACAGAGTTCAGGGGGAAGTAATGAAACTTCAAAAGTCTGTTTGTTTTCTGCTATGTTTTAAATTAATCTTCTGTCGTTGTTAATGGGGAGCACAAGAAAATGTAGAAAAAATTAAGCATTTTCCAAGCACATGGAGATTTATTCAAACATTAGGTTCATAAATAGATCCACGGTCCCTCTTGTACACGAGTTAGTTAAAGATTTTAGACAGGAGTGGTGGAGAATGGATTTTTCAACATTTTTCTGCTTACATGCTCATATAGAGCCATAGGAGTACCTCCAAGTGCAGGCGCTGAGTTAGAAGTACATGTTTTCTGTTTTGCTTTTTGACAGTACCTCTATGTGTTAATTTCTGAATTGGGTAGATGATTGGTAACAAAGCACAAGTGCAATAAGCATAGCTGGCGGATACCAGAGCATCAGTCTTTGTTTAGCAGCTGCTAAGTAAAAGCCTGTGGTCTTTGTAATGCAAGAGGTAAGATGATAATGGGCTGTTTCAGACAGATTTTGGTTTATATATTTAGAGTAAATTCTTCTTTCTTTGTTTTTGTTTTTTCCTTTGTTTTTATGTGAATGATTGTGACTACATAATTTTCGGTGTGAATGCATTTTAGGTTATGAACTGCTTAGAAATGATTTAATATTATTCATTTGATTATTCTCTTGTATATGTTACTTGACTGATATTTTCAGTGGCTTGGGCTTGCCTTTGTTCTCTGCTACATTTACAAAGGGTTTAGCGTGTAAGAATCAGACATGAGACACAGCTATGCAACTATTCATGAATGTCGACTTTAGTTTGTCCTTGGAGACAGAGTGCACATGCATAAATAGTGAATTTAAAAAAAGGAAGCAAAGGATCACAAATCTATCACAATTCGTAGACTAAAGTAAAATACATGTCCTTGAAAATGTATCTCTTTCTGTATAACTTTTGTTAGAAAACGTTGGGTCTGACTCTCTGCTTTCCATTGAAAACTGCCTGCCAAAATCCACTATAGGTAGATTTAAATCTCATAATATTTCTGTTAAACAGTCTTTTAGTATAACCATCTGTCTATTTTGGGCCATCTAAATTAGCTTTCTAAGAAATTATAAGAAGGTCAAATATTCTTATTTATTTTTAGTCTTCTTTCCTATGGAATGAAAGCAGACACTTGTGTACACATGCACTCGCGTCGTTCATCTCTCTTCACAGAATCATAGAATCATAGAATGGCTTGGGTTGGAAGGGACCCCAAGGATCATCAAGTTCCAACCCCCCTGCCATAGCAGGGCCACCAACCTCCAGATCCGGTACCGCTCTCTTTGGTGGCAGCTTTAACTGTTGTGGATTTTGGTCACGTCTTTTGGCAAAGCAGAGATCTCTGAAGCCAGAGCCCACACATTTTGTGAAAACAGGTATAGGTGGGATCACCTAGACATGTCCTGACAAAGGGAAAGGTTGCAGCATGAAATAATCTTAAATCTTATTAATTGCGTGTGAATCCTAGCAATGGGAAAAGATAGGCTTTTCACAAACGGTCCAGCTGTGGGAAAACTTTCTTCAAAGCTTTTGCCTTTCTTGACACAGAAGTCAACCAACCAGGGGATGCAAATCTGTGGGAGATGAGGCTTCATTAATTCTGTTGTTTGTGGGACTGCTTGTTGTGTAAATATTTTAATAATAGTAATAATATCAGCAGCATCAATGTCTCCATTCAACCTCCTGTTACGTATTCAATGTTTACATTAAGAATGTAGGGATATTCACGTGAAAATCCTAATTTTCAAAGACGCTTTCACAACAAACACCAAAAGTTAGTTGAAATGCCTGCAGAGCTTCTCCTCCCCTCTCAAGGCATACGGAGCGGTTGCTCCCCTCCCTTCCAAGCTGCAGGTACAGTGAGCTCCTTCCAACCACGTTCTGCATGTGGTTCCAACTGCACACGGCCAGAACTGCTGGAGCTCTTTACGGGGAGGATTCAGCGTGGTTGCTGGGCTCCAGGGGAGTTCACTGGGAAGAACAATATCTCTACAGTACACTTACTGAATATGGAAATAATAATTATTAAGCTAACCAACAAGAAATGTATTCTTAATAAAATGTGTGGGTAGTTTTTTCTTCAGTGTAATCATATGACTGTATAATACAAAAATTGCTTTGAGAGCAGGTCAAAGATTACACGTAGCATAGACTGCTGTGATTGGTTATGAACAAGTGAAAATACAGTAAACTTTTGACCCGGCAGCAGCAAATGGAACTGTGTAAAGCACCTACAGATGGCAGGATTTAACGTATAGTCGGTCTCCAGCCCTTTCACAGCAATTACGATCATATTACAGCGGGCACGGAGGGGAAGTCGCTTTGTAACCGTAATACAGTGTGTCTTTGAAAGTTTTGCATATGCAGTTGCATGTTTCATTTTGGTGCAGCCATCAATTAGCTTAGCAAAAAGAATCCAACTTCTGTCGTTCTTGTTTGCCTTAATGGTTTCCTGAGCAGTGTGCCAAGTTGGTTTTGAACAAAAAATCATTTGACCATTCTGAATAATTTTGATAATTCAGACTGCAGGGTATTTATTGCTAAGCCTTAAAGACGTGATGAAGGTTTTATGTGTCCTGCTGCTGCCATAGGGTTGAAGGGATGAGGAAGTGTGACTTCAGAGAGACCTGGGAAATGGCCCTACCAATAATCCCATTTGATTCTTAGGTTCTTTTTGATGCGTTTGATTTTTCCAGTTGAGTTTTGAACAGCAAGATCAGCTATGAACTACATTTATTAGAGTTAGTCTGATAAAAAAATATTATGACATGTAGGCCATTTGGCTAGGCTTTGGTTTCATTTGTACCTATGAAATTACAAATGACATCAAGGAAAAGAGCCTCGTGAATGAGAGACTGATTTCCTGTGAACTCTGACTGCCAACAAAGTCAGAAGCCCGGTTGCACTACTGGCACAGAGCGATGGTTGCAAAGCCTGCTGAGCATATTTTGTACGACCCGGGGCCTATCAGGGATCTGGCTGAGGTGGAGGATCTTTGTGTGTGCACTTCTCCCATGTTTGCCTTTCGTTGTCATGCTTTGACACGCTGGCAGTCAGGAAAAAAGTCTCCATTGTAGGAGTTGTGCTGCCTTGCATTTGTGATGCGACCACTATCTTCCTTCCCATCTCTTTGCTCTGCCCGCTGGTTTATAATCCGATGTGTGTGCCAGATGTGGAGGGGTGCAGCAAGAGCACTCCAAGCTTTCAGACCATTCCATGGAGGGAGTTATTTTATTATAACTGCGGTTCACAAAAATTTGCCTTTGGTTTTACAGAGTGGAAATTGCAAGCATATGGTAGTAAGATAAATAAGATACTGAAAAATGTTGTTTTGAAGGAAGGAAGAATTTTCAAATACTGATAAAAGAAAGGTGCTTTTTCTTTTTTTCTTTTTTCTTTTTTTTTTTTTTTTCATGTTGAAGCTTGCACTTTACATTTACTGCTGGGTTTAATTCCATTTGTTTTTGGAGACAAATGTATTCACTTTAGCCATGCCTGTACCTGCAGCAAAGAGCTGCTGCTGAAAGCTTTGAGGCACTTAAATGGCTCAGTGACTGTTACCACATGAGTTTGATTGATTTGGTCACACAGGATTTTGAAACTTTCCCGTTTGTTAAAATACAGTGAAATGAAAACTACTTGAATGCCAAACAACATACCTTATCGTCAGCTAATTCCTTCTACTGATTTTTAACTCCCTCCAATAACAAACAAACAAAAAACCCTGAAACAAACTTTGTTGTTTGAAAATACTACTCATCCATCCTTCTCTTATATTGATAAGCAGAAATCAGGTGGCAGAGACCCAGCCTCGATAGGAACTCGTGGGTTGGCAGAGTGACCCAACAGACGTTAAAGCTTGATTGAGTAATCTTGATCTTCAAGGTAGGAGTGTAATTCCTCAACGTCAAGGGCTTGTCTCTGTTGTGGCCATGACTTGCATGGATTTGCTGTTCATGTGGCAGCTATTCCACCTGAAAATAGCAACTGTTGCTGCCACATTTCTACCTTATAAGCACCATCTCTGAATTTGTCTTACTTTGGGGGTGTAGAATAGAAAGCCAGCTTTGTAGGGAAAGAATGTTCTTTAACGTATGGAGCGGAAGGGAAAGTTAATTAATAAGATGGATTGCGTATTTGAGAAGGGAAGTTATTTTAGCAACTTGTGTTCTTTCATAATCTTTTTTGAAGGACGAAAAGAAAGGTCCCAAAATGTCGTTATTGAAATTTTATTGAAATATGATGGAATTGTCTCCATAGTTTCACTGATTAAAGTAGAAATCTACTGAAGGACAAGCATACATGCTCTACTTTATGAATAATAGGCTACCTAGTCACATATAGCAGGAACTGAAGCATCTCCAACGATATCTAATATCTACTTAATGAATATGCTGTATAATTCTATAAAACATTGTCCTTTCTGAGAGTTAAATATTTAACAAATTATATGTACTTCATAGCACCTGCATTTTTCTCTTTTTCTTTCTATAATAATTTCTGGAAATAAAATAGTTAAAATGACACTTTCAATATCACTTAAAGCAGCCTAGGAAGGTTTCCATTGTAAATTGAACAAAAGTTCTTATCTACCTTTGGTAAGTAGGTGAAACTCCTGTGCACCATGTTAGCATAGTTTCCTTTCAGTGTTATCTAAATACCTAATTTAGTTTTCCTTTATTCTCACTCTGAAAAAGCAACAGACAATAGCTATCACCTTGCATACAGATACAGTAACCATTGTGTGCTTGTCTCTTAACTCTCCTCCTCTTCTGCTCCCAAAGGATAACTTTCCCGGCCTGGTGCCATTCTTTCCTTATTGTCCTGTATGGAAGCATAACTTAACTGGGTCAGTGCTTTCCTACTCTAATTCACGTGTCAAAATCGTGTTGCAAGAGAGCACCATTACTGCTGTACTGGCAATATTTAGGTCACTACAAGTGAATTATCGTCACACGAACATTCTAGATATTGAGAGGTTTTTTAGCTGTCATTAAACCATTGGAAAATCATTACAAATAAATTAGCATATAGATGTTGTTTGTCTGCTGCACGCTGAGCTAAACGTTGGCAGTGGAACTTCACAATAAAAGTAGTAATTTGCCATTTAAATCTAGTTAAAAGAACTTTTATTCCTGGTAGATTTAATTTACTAGGGAATAGTAAATAGACAAGGTGCAGGGTTAAACCTCTTTTCACAGAAAGCACCAAAATTAAGGTGAAATACTCACTACAAGAGTGAAGCTGCTGAATTTTGTACTCTTCAATTGTAAACTGGGTAGGAATGCAGAAGATCCTTGTCCTGGGGTAAGGGATCTGATGAGAGTTTTCTCTTCAACCAGCTGCTCTTGCAAGCTGGACATCGGTTTCAGACAATGCTTGAGATACGGCAAACATCTTGAAAATGAAAAAAGGATCATTTGACCCACATTTTCTATGTAAGCGGGAATTAGCTTGATGCTAGTCTTCAGCAGAAGAGTGTGCTTTTTGGGGTCTGTGTCAGCTCAGGTAACTGTTTTGACCTCATGACAGTCAATCCCAAGCACAGCCAGAGCAATATTAGTGTGCAGATTAGTGAAAGCTGATTGGCGAAAGCAGAGGCAGTGCCCATGTTTGCAGACGTGACCACTTAAAGCTAATAAGATTATAATAATTTACATAGTATCTACTTAAGCACAGGTGGTGAAAGTAGTAGTGAGGGGCGGGAAAAAAGGTAAGGAGCTTACATATAGAGAGATATGGGGAGAACTGTGGTGAAACATATCTGGCACGGGGGCTCTCTTGCGCAGGAGCTGCGTGCAGCTCTCCTTGATGCTGATATCCCTGCTTACACTTCAGCTGAATGGGAATCAAAGACCAAACTCTGCTGAGAAGTATTACTCACCTGCTCATTATATTTGGCTATTTTTCTGCAGCCAGGTGTAAATACCAAGACTTTTAACAGCTTCTCATAAAAACCCACACAGGAATTTTTGATGACATACGCATGTTTCATTTTACTGTCTGCAGGACTCCGTTTGCACGGAGGAACATATATCACTCAGTCTTCAGAAGAACTTTGTTTTGGAAGCTTAAAAAATTCTCCAAAATATCATCAGGTTGCTTTGTTGTGGACAGCTTGGTCAGAAAATAGCAGCTACCTCCCTGCCTACTTTGTGTTTTGGTACCCAATTCAGCTGGGAGAGGCTAGGAAAAAAAGAGAGGGATTTAAAATCATTTCTCTTTAATTAATCCCAGGAAAATGCTGGCAAATCTTGTCTTTTCTTACTACACGGAGTATATCTTTTAAGTTCATTTTGTTCTTATAGCACAAGCAAGAACTACTTTTTTTTTTTGTTTCAAAATGATTCTTTGGTTTGCAGTTGCCACGTTTTGGGTTTACCTCATTTTAGCACATGCAAAGGAAGGAGTGTGTGTGGTTTGAGATTTATTTTCTTCCTTCCTCCCCCTTTTTTTTTTTTCTTTTTCCCTTTTTAAAAACTTAGGGTTTTATTTTGTTTTTTGTGAAGAGGGCATTCTTGTGCTGTGTTAGCTGAATCTAGTGCTTTTATAGAATTGTGTTTTATTTTGAACTGTTACATGTCAGGGTAATAATAGTGGCAATATTTTTTTGCCTGTAAAATATGAATCTTTGGCTTGCTTAAATATCGTGCTATTTCAACAGACTTAAGTTGTCCTTTGTGGCAGATCAGTCTATGTTCTTCCTTCTGGGAAAGAAAAAGAGACAAACCAAAGGAAAACAAAGGCACAACCTCACTTTTGTTATCTCCTTTGGCTAATGCATATGGACCTTGGGTCCTGCTGCTCCTGCACTTCAGAGGGCAGCACAACAGATTAATTTGTGCCTGTTGTATACTCTTAAGTCCTCGGCAGTCTGATACAACATCAAGGCTCCACCCTGAAAAACCAGGAGTGGTCTGATCCAGTGCCAACAAAGCATTTGCACGTAATCTTTTCAGTTAAGGACATGAGTAGAGCCTTGGACTTAACATTAGGTAAGACAGTTCAGAGAATTGCAAGATTAAATGTTTAATCCAAGCCATTACAACTGCGATGTTAACTAACAAATAAACTAAACTGTCTTTTCTTCCCACAATGGTACAGTCTTATAAATATTCCCAGATGTAGGGATTAGTTTGGGGGTTGCAGTTAAACAGTTTTTCTACTGAGCATTTCTTTCATGTTTATTTCTGGTTTAAATTTCTTTTTCTTCACATTAATATCAACATTAGGAAAAAGACTGCTTTCTTAGCTCACGAAAATTGATTTCTTAGAATATCTGGTGGACCTCAATTCTGTCTTACATAACTTTGGTCCTTGCAGTATACCTTCTTCTGGTAGTTTTTTCTGGGTAGAATGAATATTTCTGAAGCAAATTATTTTCAGGTTGAACGGTTCACGAAGCGTGATGAAATCTGTATCAGAAAAATAATCTGCTGAAATACTTATCGGTATCATTCATGTATTAAGTAGACCACAACTACTTTCTTCAAGTGCAGTCTGGTCTCTGATGTGGTCTCCAAGAAATTTGCACTATGGAAGAAAGACAAATTTGTGTATCCCGGTTGAGGAGATGCTGATAGCTTTGCTGATGGAGGTAGTGCTGTTTCCCGGTACCATTTCCTAGAGCCAGTCCTTTCTTGTTTTTCCTCTTGGGTGTGTTTAGACTAATAAATTTGTCAAAGAGCTAACATCCACCGTGCATTCTCACGGGCATTGTTTTGTAGTATCTGGCTGTTTTCATAGCGTTGCTGTAGGCTGCAACCTGAGTAAAAAGGCAGCGTGCCTGGTGTTACCTACCTACGTACACCTGGCTCACAGAATGACCTTGAGTAGGTCATTTCATTTCTTTGTTCATCCTGCGATCTATAAACTAGAGATAATAAAACATATATCCACCTTTGCGAAAGCTCTTTGAAATCCGTGGGTAAAAAGTATCCCATAAGGTCAAAATATGAATTATTTATTGCTACATGATATGCACAGCATGCAGACTGTAGGGTTGTAGAAATCCTGTCTGTTCTTTTTTCCCCCGAGAATAGAAGTCATACCTTCAGAACTCCACTTAGAGAAAAAGTATTTGTTATATGGAATTTAATATAATCTTTGTGTGCATGTGATAGTATTGAAACTTCAGCATCTCCAAGGGATTGCTTTCAAGCGGGAGTGCCCAGCTTACTCTGATAAGTGCAAATGCAGTTCTCAAAATAATAAACACTTCAGAAACTAAAGAACAAACAAAATGAGATCAGAAAAGTAGTCAAAGTTCAGGGGAATACTGGATTTTGAATTTCATGAGTTCAAAACCATGGTAGGCTTACCACAAGGTGAAGGATCACTTCCTTTCAACTGATTGCTAATACTAGTAGCCATTATCCATTCAATATTTGAAATAAACTGATATTTTTAGTATGATTCCTAAGGTTCGTTGTAGGTCATACTTATCATCAAAATGTGGAAGGGGAAAAATGCTGCAGTCATTGATTACTATTTATATTCTATTCATTTAGGTATACGTTAATCAAGATCTTATATTTTTAATATGCTCACAGATCTACACACCCACACACACATATTACATACTGAAAGCAAAAATGAGTGTGTTCCAAGGGACTTTGCACTTGTGTGAACAGCTTCAACTCTTCTTGGAAATCAGTAGGCAACCAGCAAGGTTCTGAAGGACACTACTGTACATGTTCCTGCTGATATGTGCTGCTTTCTAATTGAGTTTCTCTTACGTGTATCACTTTTGGTTTGTGGATGAGTTTAAGGAATGGTCTTAGGCAGAGCACACTTGTAAGTTATCTAACA
The DNA here is from genome assembly GCF_019232065.1 of Centrocercus urophasianus. Classification (NCBI taxonomy): domain Eukaryota; kingdom Metazoa; phylum Chordata; class Aves; order Galliformes; family Phasianidae; genus Centrocercus; species Centrocercus urophasianus. The sequence continues at coordinate 31,113,704 of NW_024884253.1, forward strand.
TAGAGATCCATGACATTAGCATAAATTTAAAGTGCTTGGCCTTTAATCCAAGTCCAAATATTAGCTCAGAATGATATCCAACTAAATCCAAATAAGCCTTTAACTATTTGGGAAAGGACCAGGCTTTCTAATACTAACAATAGAGGCAAGAGGGCTCTTGCACAAACTTTAGACCTCCCCTAGCAATAACAGATTCCTGGTATTCTCTACTGAACTACTGGATGAAGTGTGGCTTTACACCTGAAATCACATCCAGTCCAAAAAACTGTTGGAAGATGTTGCTAGAACAAAAATTGTGATGGAGAAGGGAAACAGTGCTATGCTAAGTAGGAGATTTTTGAGGGGGAAAAAATAATTAAAGTGAAATTACTTCTACATGCCTTAATATAGCAAGTTTAGAAGAATATACTTTTAGACTATGGTAAACTGATTAACAGCAGTCATCTGCTCTGAAATATTTCCCTTTGTATTCCCTTCCATGTAGTCCCTCTTCTGTTGTGCTTTAGGCATCGTTTTGGTTGTTGTTTGCATTTTTTTGATACTTCCATCTAGCATTCTTCCCAGCTGTAGAGCTTGTAGAGCTTGAGGACTTTGCTGGTTTGATTTACTTATCTGCCAACTGCTCTGGCTCTGAGAGTGGCTGAGATGCTGCAGGATATACATTAATAAGTGTAATTAATCTGTATGTATTTATATAGAGAGATGTTAACCGAGTGCAATATATTGAAGATGGCAGGGATCCTATATCATGGAAGCTTTCTAAATGCCTAAAGCATAAAAATGGGTACTTTAGCACTTCCTCATCTTTCCCCTATTCTTCTCAATAATCCTCGCTGAAAATACAAATGTTAGTATCAGTGTTACATAGGAGTAAGCAGCTTGACCTTCTCTTTGCTGTGTTTCTTCCTTGTATTATGAAATATCGCATCTAAGAGCTGCAATCATGAGATTGCCTGGCTTTCTAAAATTGAGGCACTTTAATTGACACTGTTACTTAATTCCCAGTGCATCACTCATTGCTTCCACTTGAGGCTCTCCCTTCTTGCTTCTGTCAAAGTGTTCTCATATTTATCCCTTCTCAATGCCATCTAGTATAAGCCTCTATATAGCTAGCATATTCAGAATTATGTTGAATCCAAAGTCTTCAGGAAGGTGATTTCAGAAATTGCTGTTCTCTTGGCGTATAGAGGCATAGGTTTACCATTTACTTCTACTACTACTGCTTCTTTCTAAAGCAGTGGTGGTGTTTGGGGTGGTGGTGTTCTGGTGTAGATGATTGATTTATCTATCTACATGTATATATTTCTTTTGCTTTGGATATCTTTGCTTACATTTCTGGAGAGTCATGGCTGTGTGCTGTATTCACTCTTCTATAGGATTTAAAAATGAAAAAGCATTGGGGAAAAATGCCTATCTCAAGAAAAGAAAAAAAAAAAAAAAGCCATTCAAAAGGGCATGTCAAACATATTCATCAGAAGAATTACTCCAGTTGGACATTAAAACTCCCTTTAATATCTGTTGGTGGCCTTGGTTCATTTAAGCTATGCTCTGTCCACACCTGTTAGCCTTTTGTCTGAGAGAATAAATGATCATTCATGAATTTTGTTTTTGCTAAGCTAAGTGTGAAACCATTTCCAAAACTTGACTGGCTGTCAGTGTGGTAGTCAGTGGCATCTATGTCGACGTCCCAAAACAACAGCATCCCAAACCACATTTCCCATCTGTAGAAAACCAGTCCTTCAGACTTAGAGGATTGCAGCATCCTCTGCAAGTCAGTTGATCAGACTCTATCAGAGAAGCTCAATAGCACTTCGTAAGGGCAGCAGTTATTCTGTACATGTTTGACGTGGCCCTGCATGGCATCATGCTCCTCCAGAGCAGGTAGTGTGGAAGCATAGAGCATGTCAGTTGTCTGGCAGTTTCTTTGATTATCTGTTGGCTTCTGATTGAAATTATGGCTTTTGAAACATGTAAATGACGTTACATTAAAACTGCAAAATCTTCTCTGTAAGAGAGGCCTTTTTGTCTTGAAATGTCGCATATCCCACCTATTTTCCTTGTAGTACTGGCCAAGAACAAGCTGCCCAGAAAAGCTGTGGATGCCCCATCCCTGGAGGCATTCAAGGCCAGGTTGGATAGAGCTCTGGGCAACCTGCTGTAGTGGATAGCACCCCTGCCCACAGCAGAGAATTGGAACTAGATGATCTTTAAGATCTTTTCCAAACCAAGCCATTCTGTGACAAGATGCTGAATGGGAGAAAGGATCTCTTGGTTGGTCTCTTGTCAAAGGGATACTCTGACAATTCAACACAAATGGTTTATACGATAGTATTTATTGTTGCATTATTAACTTGAAGCTTTGAAAAGATGAGGTTTTTAGAACCTCATATTTTTCAAAACATATAAATAGAAATCTTGTTATTATTAAGAGTCATCTGTGAGATTTCAAGAAATAGTTCTGTGAATTGTGAAGTGTAACACTGATGTATGTGTGTAGAAATTATCAGAATGTTACAGTATTATCTACATGTTCTAAATATATCAGATGAAAATGATTGAGCTGTATGCTCTTTCTGAGCCTTTCCCTTCTGTCATACATATGTACATCCTCTGCAGTCAATTTTACAGAAAACTCAGAGGAAACAAGTTGAGAGCTGTATTTCTATTTTTATAGTTTGCTGTGTTGAACTTTTCTCTTAGAGTTAGCAATAGGCTCAAGTCCTGACATATTTCCTTTCTTATCATAGACTTACATATTCAACTATAAACACTGGGGGTTATTGAGACTGTGTAACATTTTTGTTCAAAATTAGGTCTCTCTTAGACTTCTGTGTCTCATTTCTACTGTGAATAATTACTGGCACATCTACATTTTGTCCTTTGTTCATATAAAGTGATTATTATCTTTCTTCAGACACATTTGTTAACGCTGACACTAGTAGAAAACCTGCACTGTTGTGAGAGAGAAGTCATACATCTGCTGAACACATAAGTGTCATGGCTTTAAATATTCCTGAATATTCTACATCAGCAATTACCGTTATATTAGCATAAGGTTGTTTTTTTTCCCCTTTTACTGTCTTAATTTGTAAGAGTTGAACATCTTGAATTTTCATAACATTTCAGTTAAATTTCAGTTTCATCACATCAGCTTCAGCCATTTAGAAATTGTCCTCAAGTTAATTTTATTCCCTATTTGATTAATTATTTGTTTGCCATTGAAATGAATTCCAGCTGCTGACAGTTCTCCTTTCACTTTTGTTTTACTCATTAGGCTGCAGTCTTTGGCTCTTGGTTCTCTCATCAAATACTGCTATCTGTGACAGTAACTTAGGAATATTTGTGTTTGGGTTCAGTCAAACAGGTGTCTCTCTTCCCACAATTCTGTTGATACCAAGAGAAGTAATTTTTAATAGAAAAGCTATATTTCTTTTGTTTCTCTTCTGCACCATTCTGTACCATCCAGTGATATTCTGGGTACTTAAAAATCTGGCTTTATGTCAAAATTTGACATAGCCCTGTTCTGGTAATACAACTGTTACTGTGTACTGAATTCCAAATGATTAAGACAAGAGGTCAGTCCATGGTGTTTACTGTTCTTCACTGTTTGCTTTTCATCATTTACACTGACATAGCACTTTCTGACGTTTGTAAGGTTTAGCTTGAGTGAATGATGAAACATTGAATTAGCTTATGATTTATTCTCAAATTTGCAATAAGCAGCTGTCCCAGCATTCCAGTTTCTCACATGTGAGGCCAGTTAATTCTGGTAGTTTCCCTTCTTTGGTGACGTCTCTTACAGGGACATGAAAGCCCAGAATTCTGGGCTCTGTGAGATACAGTCCATCTGTGTTTCCTTCTCGCCACTTACAAGAGCTGGCTGCCCAAATGCACAGCAATGTCTTCATGCCTCTGGTGGCTAGAAGAAGTCTACTGAGCAGAGACAGGACAGAAGATTTTTTGTCTTAGTGGGAAATGTTAGTTTTCTCTTTAGAGAGAAGTCCAGGCACAGAGACTCGCGTATTCATCACTAGACATGGTAATTTGCTGTATCTTGAACTAAAGGTAGGGGTCCCACTTGCATTAAACACAACAGCAACTTTCTATTACAAGTAAAACCTCAGGCGGTATATCAAGTCTTGCTGAGTTCACACAGCAGTGCTTTTATGGCCAGGTGGAGTGTAATGCTGTACTGCCCTGTCTGGTTAGCAGAGACCGTAACATTTCACCAAATGATTTCTTCCTTAATCTTCTACCTTGATTGAGCCATAGGATGTCGTTTAGAGATGGATTTGTCTCCAGCTGAGACTACAACAAAGAAAACCTACCTTATCCTTGGATGAAATAGTTGGATTTTGTTCCACTATTAAAAGTAAACATCAGTTAGTCTATCACGTAACTTCTGTCTAGCTTAAAATTTCACTTGCTGAATCTTGCCCTATGTTGGTATGCAGGTTTAGTGATTCTATTATTATCGGAAATCTTTTCCCCATAAGTATTTTTGTTCTGTGATTAGGCAGCTTTTGATTTCTTGAAATAAAGATATTGAGCTGTGTTTTGAAAATACACTCACTGAAAGCCACATTTTTAGTATTAAGTCATTTCTTTAAAAAATAAAATAAAATCTGGACTTAATAATATAATTTTATTCCTAAGAAGGGATGGTAGGTGTTACTATGCATGTAACGTATTGTATTAATGCAACCTATTACTTCTCTTCTGTAGTATTTCCATTCTCGTTCTGGTTTTCTCTGCTTGCTCAGCTTCCTGTGTTGAGTTCCTCTCATGTGTTTCCGACATCAGTGGAAGCAATCTGTTGTCTTGAGCTTGCCTCTCTGCGAGGTGAGACTCAACGCCGTCAGAGAGCAGCCCTCTGTGTAACCCATAGAGAGCACTGCCAAGAAACTCAAGGCAGAGGATCCAGCCTTTCAGTAGTTTAGAAGTGGAGAGACAGGTCCTAGCCAGGACATTTTTTTGGTCTTTCGTATGCCTTCTTAAATAAAGGTAAAGTGTTGAAGCAGCAGAGATTAATTAAAAAATTTAAACAAAAAAAAAAAAAAAAAAAAAAGAAAAAAACAATCATTATTCACTCAAAAAGTACGTAATAGGAGTCATCACACTTGTATTTAAAAATATATATATATATTTGCCAACAGACATGTCCATGCAGAACTTAATTGTTTTTTATAGCACATGGCACAATATTTGAGTTCTCCAGTCAAATACTGCAGAAACTTGCACGCTTTGGGTGCTGTATGCACAGTTAGAAAGTTATGAGAGCCGCAATCCGAAAGCATAAATGTTTTCATACTGCTAAGAGAAGTCAATAGTATTATCTGCGTTATTAAGAGAGAAGGAGGTTCCTGCCTTCTCGAAGTTCTCAAATGGTCAGAAGTCAGAAAGCACTTAGCAGTGTGCTGCTGTAGGTGTAAGTGCTGCTAATACAGATGCTTGTCAGAAATGACAAGTGCTGAAAATCCCAGTGGAAATGCAATCAATACGATTCCAGCAGGAGTTGGTGGTGTTCGTTGTCTCTCAAGAGAAGGTGCAAAGGTCAGGAAAACTAGATTTTATTTCTCAAACCCTCTTTATTTTAGCTCAGCTGGTAAAAGCAAAATCTACTTAGTGTTCAAGTAGTAGAGGATTAGGAGTTCCTGAAGTGGTGAAATTTCTATGTCTTGAGTCAAAAGTTTCCAGTTCCGACTTGAAAATCCTAACATTTATGTTAGTGTTCACACAGAGGAATTTTATGATCTGATATTTGAAAGCCGTATGTTTGCTTCTACATTTATGGAAAGTTAACACGTGAAAAATCATTGCACTGCCTTTATTTCTGAGCTGTAACATGCTCACTGTGCTTCCTGGAAGTCAGGCCTCAGCATCTCCACTTCTCCTTTATTGTGCTGGTGGAGGTCTTTGCCCTCCCAGCCTTTCCCACAAACAACACTTGACACAGGCTAGTCTGCTCTCCTAAAAGTCAGTGGCCTCTTGACTCGAATAAAGGCCAGAGTCAGCTCTGTCACCTTTCCAGTGCGTTTTCAAGTGTCTCACTCTTCTGCAGTGCAAACAGCTGCTGTCACTGTAACAGCAATGGCTGCACCTCATTCGGCGCGCTGCATGAGAGGATCAAAGGGTTGATGGAGGCGGGACTGGATTCTCCTGGAAGAGGCGCAGACACTAAGAGAACAAACTGAAAAGCCTTAAGATGGCTGGGGGCTGCTTTGCCAGGCCTTGCCTCAGGTGCACATGTGCTGGGAAAAGGGTGAGCAGCAGGCCCCGGCTCTGTCATGGTGCATTCTCATCTCTGGCTCTTGATTCACTCTTCTGCAGAGGAAAGAAGGGAAGAAAAAAGAGCACAAGTTCAAGAAAACTTTTATTAAATGCATGTAATGGAATCAGTTTTCTCCTTATCAGTTTCAATTATTTTACTGTGTTAAAATAGAAATTGTGAATGTTGTAGTGAAAGAACAGCTTTCCTGTGTCCCCTGCAAAGCCACTTGTGTTTGGGCAAACAAAGCACAGTATTAATGAAATATATTTCCTAGTGAAAACTTCAGCTGAACTGCTGCTGCATATGAAATGTTCGTCTTGCAGAAGAAATCTGCAGTGCCAGAATTTGTTTTAAAGGTCACGTCCTCAATCCCAAATAATTTGTTGGATTAATTCCTGTGAAACTGTTGAAAAGGAGACACAGATTCTGAGTTTTCCACTGAAAGTGTTTATTCACTGGTTGATAAAACCAAGAGCCTTTCCTCATTCTCAGCTGCATGTTTCCTTATTTATACACAGACTGCTGTTTTCTAATAGGAGTATTTTTCACTTGCTTGTTCTTTCTTGTTTTGTCTAGAATCAGTCTCTGTACCACGATGCCATACTCCCTATTCTCCACTCATTTTATCTATACTCAGTTCACTAAGCAATCTTTTTCCTAACATCTGTGTACTTTTACTTCTTTTAGTCTTTAATTCATACTGCATGACTATAATAATCCTTTTCTGTTCTCTCCTTTTTATTTACTTGCAATTCCTTCCCTAATCTTGCCATTGCTATGTTCGGGCTCACCACATTGCATTGGCTTTCAATTTTTATTTTGGGTTTCCTGCAAATATTAGCAGTAGGTTTCCTATCCTGGTATCTTGACTGGTATGCTCCCACTTTTTATGTTTTTCTTAGATTATACTTCTCAAGCAAAGTGTTTTGTGTATGTCCTTCGGAAAGCTCATTTTGCTTCTAGTGTTTGTCTATTAATTAATTTCTTGAATATCAAGTATCTGTGTGTAATCTTCACTTTTCCACACATTTGTTTTTTTTTTTGTTTGTTTGTTTTTGTTTGTTTTTTTTTTTGTGTGTGTGTGTGTGTGTGTGTGTGCTGTTGTTAAATGTAACTCAAAATAATGTTCATTTTATTTACCTTTTACATTGCGGCACTTTGAAATATAAGGATATCCTATGAAATCAGTGAAAAAATTAATAATCAGTTTACTGTGCACGTGTGTATGTTTGGTGAATATAGGGTATTATATAGTCTCCTTATTGAATCAGTTTCTTTCTTCCTGGACCTAAGGTCTTTCCCACAGATCATATCTCAAGCACAGTAGAAGGAAAAGTAGAAAAAAAGGATTTGCTCCACTTTGGAAAGGGATCTCATTCCATTTCTAGCTCCTGTGCCCCAAAAAAGTCATCTTTCCATTTGGTCAGTCCTGAAACAGCTCTGACTTTCTTCGGAGCTTTGAGTTGTCTTTAGGGAGGGAAATAAACAGAAAAGGTGAAGGGGCGAAGCCAAAATGCACAGAATATTCATTATTTCCTCATGACATCCATCTTATTTTCTTACGAGTACAACCACAGTCTCCAACACTAACCTTCTCAGTGTTTGGTAAAACCGTAAGTTTATGATCAGTCTTATATTTAAGGAGAATAATGTGGGATAATGGAAGATGATGGAAGTAGAAGGAGAAAAGAAAATAATTGTTCCCTTATTAAGAACTGAAAGGAGTCAGTGCAAAGCTGCAAAAGTTGTTTTATGGGCTTGAAAATTTCTTTAAGATTCCCCATCCAGAGCTTTCTTTAACAGTTTGCAAAACTCAGTACTGAAGTAGCAGAAAGGCTGCTGGTCTGAGCTGTCAGATTTCTGTGCATGTGTTTTTGTCTTTTGTGCAGCTACTTTGCCTTTTACAAGTAGGAAACCTCATGAGTGGTTGGGTGCAAACCAACCTGAGACCTGGTGCTCTGTGTCAGAAGGAATGGGAAATCGGAAGCTGAAAAAGCTTAGATGGGTATAGCAAAATGCTTAAGACGCTTGTCAGGGTATTGTGTTAAAGCAAGATAAATGATGTTATGTCAAAAAAAAAAAAAAAAGACAACCCCCTCCACAAAAAACACGAACAACAGAAAAAGGAAGCAGCTTGGCTGGAGGTCATATTGTGGAAGTTATATCTGTTTGTACTTTTTTTGCATTTTTATGAGAGTTCAGTGCTGGGAAGAGATAAGCCATAGGATGTCGCTAGGAGAAGAGTATTGCAGCAGAACTCAAATTACAGGCAAAAGAGTAAGTTACAGGGGAGAAGAGTAAACCTAGCATGCCAGATATTTTGTATTAAGCAAGCTTAATATTCAGTTTTGTCCCATATGACGTGTTTATGGCCAGTGTGTGTGCCCCAACAAAGGCGGTGCCTAGAAACGTATTTGTTAATTAGTTTTGGTGCAAGAAGTAGAGAGGGCACGTGCATTCCTGCCTTGCATCAGCAGCCCAATCTGCTTGTCAATGGAGGAGGATATAAAAGGATTCCAAGTGTTCCGGGTTCGGGTTTCCTCAGGAGCCGTACGCTGGGAAGCGCGGGTGAGAGGGAGGGAGTTGCTCTGTGGTTATCATAAAGCGCTGCTCATGTAGCCCGGTGCCACGTGACTGCAGAAAAGGCATTATCTCAATGAAAAGGAAACTGCTTTTTAGAGCAGCAACAGAACAGAAGCAGGAGGAATTTTCGAGTGCTCCACCATGCTGGATTGTCAAAGGGGGATCTCTCTGATCAGCAGTTAGGGAAGGATTAGCACGGCCAGTTTGTCAGCTGTCATTAGAAGCAGATGACAGAGATGATAAGCTGCTGTGTGCGCACGTCCTCGCTCAGCATGTGCTTTGGTTTACATCGAGACATAACACTGCTTTGGGATAATGGAGAGCTGATATTTTTAAGGCTGTAAATTTTCTGGTAATTGTCTTTTTTTATATATATATAAATTCTTCGTTGTTGGTTTTTTTTTGGGGTTTTTTTTTTTTCCTCTTCCGTTTTTAATAAAAAGCAAGCGTGGTGGATGAGGGATTTATGTACATCTTGATCTGAAGACACAGAAAAGCTAGTGGGATCTGTCTCGAGCTGCAAGGGCTGGAAGACAACAAGGTGTGTTTCCGAAGTGCCGTGACTTCATTGCCATTGCTGCTCTCTTCCTGCACGTCTGTATGCCCTGGGTGCGTCGGGGCTTTCTGGGTTCTGCTGGGGGTGGGGGTTGTTCTGGGGAGCGGGAGGAACTCTCATTTCTTCTCGAACAAGGGAGATAAAGATACCGTTTCTAAGTAGCAAATGTAAAGAAATAACGTAAAATTGATTCTCCGGTGTCTGTAGTTTCGCTCCTTTTAAAGGCTACAGGTGTACTTGTGATTGCATGTGACAGTTTTATGGGTTTACGTAGCTAAATATATCTTAGCGCACAGGAAATATTTTTGTAAGCAAGTTTTATGGTATCCAGAATAATATACAAATTTGTCTGTATTTTCCCACCATCGAGAGGAGGTGGAGCCCACGAGTGCCTTTTTCATTGCAGTAATTACTATTCAGCATTCAGTAATTTCTATGCACATGAAAAAGTACAGAGGAAGTCAGTCTGAGAAATTTTTGCTGTAGAGCTTTCTCTTTCTGACCACGAGCTTAAGTAGACAAAACACATGGAAACATGAGCAGTTGTTACATAACTTTCTCGATTCTCTAATCTTTATCGTTTTCTTTACAAGTCTGCGATCCTGCAAACACAATGACATTCAGTTAATCTTCAGACCTCGTATTTATCTCTTGGCTGCGCGTGTTGATGTCATTGGCTATCTTGGCAGTATTTACTTTTCTTTTAACCTTGGGAGGGCAACGCTTAATAGTGCAGACGAATTTAATAATGATATCCCCCGTAAATGTGAGGCGGTTACTCTCAGTTAGGGAAGGCAGTGAGCTGCCTCCCCTACCCAGGAAGTTCTTGAAGCTTGTTTGTTTTATTTCCTTGTCGCACACGGCATTAAGCCCAGCATTGTACTTCCCCTGTGTAGCAACAACAGTGATCCTGCACCACAAAAAGTGATAAAACGATGTGTACCAGAGCACTGATTCTGACTTCTGCACGGTTTTGCTCCTTAAGCGAAGGGCTGTCTCGCAAAGCTGAGAAGAACAGGTCATTGCTGCAGTGCTCGGGCAGCCTCCTGAGCGTATGTTTTCCTGGATACGCGTTGCAGTGGTGCTGGTGACTATCACGTGTAGGATCCTTTTAATAATTAATTAAATGCCTACAGGAAATGCCATAGTTTTATTTTATTTTATTTAGGACTTTGAAAAACTCATGCTACTTTGAGATAGGAAAGGGAAGGAAAATATTGTGTTTTCCAGAGTAATGGAGAGTGTGTTTGAAGCTACTTTACTTCATGCTGTGAGGACAGAGACAGAAAGGTAAACAAGCCAGCACTATTTATTTGCTTGTCCTCTTTTCTCTGCTGGGGACGTGAAGTGCATGGCAGAGTGCAGGCCCGTGGCCTGCAGAGCCTTTGGGCCAGCGTGGCAACCTTGTGTCTTCCCCCCAGCAAATGTGGCCCTGCAAGGACAGTGCAACTTACCCAGCCCACCACGTTGTGCCATGCTGTGCTGTGCTGTGTTCCTTCATTTCACTGGGGGAGATCCCACAAGGTAGTGGGTGCCAAGAAGCTCTCACTGAAAAGGTTGCACCGAGGTTTTGCAAACATGCAGCTGTCTGTGTGGTTGTTTCTATTTGCCTGATGCCTTTTCGGACATATTAAGGGGGAAAATTTTGAATAATATCAACTTTTGCTGTAGATTGTCCCTTTCAAATGGCTTTATGTTCTCACGAAGCTCAGAAGTTACAGTATTTCCTTTTATAAGTAATTATTTAAGTATGGCACGCGGCATATATAGAACATCGATCACTGTCTTTGAAACCCAAGGAATTTTATTTTATCCTTTGCCCACGCTTCACAATTATGGTAGCATAGCCAAAAAGGTTACATTAGTAGTAATTGAAAGATGTTGCTGTCTTTTTTCTTTCTCTTCTTTTTCTTCCCTCCAGCTCATTTGTCATCTCTGTAAGGTAAAATTCTTGAATAAGGAAGGAGGGAATGCAATAATGCATTGCAAAATATACCATGTTGTAAGAAAAAACAACGCCGCCAAAAATTGGTAAATCAGAGCTGGGTGACCACTTTGAAAATGGCATTTCACTCCAGACGTCTAACCACAGTATTTAATAACAGATGCCACGATGAGGTCAGATCACTGGTTATTTTACTGGAGCACCATTTTATTTATTTACATTAGTAATGGGGGTGGGGAGGAGGGATGAGGACGTTAAAAAAGCCTTGATGATCAGTATCTGCATCATTAATAAATTGAACAAGTTTCTTAGTGCACTACAGTAGTCTGGCCCCATCGTTATAAAGATGAAGCTGAGCTGAGGGCTGAGGGTGGGTCTGTGAGCCAGGCTGACTGAGCGGAGTGCAGGATGAGAACAGAACTGTCAGCTGATGGCTGTGTACCTGTCAGGTCAGCTTGCTGGATTCCTGGTTTGCTTTTCTTGCTCGTACCTGATTGGCTCCAACAGGCCTGGGAGAATGCCTGAGTTGAACCAAAAATTATTGCTTGCAGATAAAGCTTTAGCTCTTCAAATCTTGCTCCTCACATTCATCATCCACTTTGCACGCTGTTCCCAAACAAACTGTAAGATGCTGTAGTGCTCTGTTTTCTCATTCCTGATAGCATAGGCTGTTGTGATTAAGCAACCATAATACAAGATGCCAATTAAAGTTTCTGTTAGAATTCCATAATAAAATTATTTTAGTTGCTTTTCCTGAAGTTTTTTCTGGTTCAGTCCAGTTCTAAATGTGTGGTGCTTTTCGCTTCGGGGCTGTGCATTGCAGCCTTCTGATCCATTGCTTCTATAAATGTAGTGGGTATCTCTTGCTTGCTCTGATTATATTCCAAAATTAAAAATACATGGAATATACGCTTATTCTTTCATAGCAGTTGTGATTATTCTTTACCATAAATGGTTTCAACGTTAATGCAAATTAATTTCAGTTTATTTTTACAAAGAGAATGAAATGGATGGTGATGAACAACCAGCTTTAATAGTAGAGAACCTTGTTTTCCTTGGGCTGCAGGATGCCAGCACAGTTGTGACAGGCCTGTGGAGTGATTTATGTCCTACAAAAGAGCGAAATAACAGTTTGACATCTTCCTCTAGTAGGCTACGAGGAAAATACAGGCTTCACTGTAGTCGGTGATAAAATTCTGATTTATTTCAATTGAGTCATAATATGCCCCTTTAGAACTCTTCATTTTTTTTCCAGAATGTGATCTCTGTTGTTGAAGGAGCCTGGCTGTCTCACATGGTTTTGCCTATAACACTGGGAGGCCGAAGGTGTGTCTGTGGACTAAAGAGTAAACGAGGCACCCCTGAATATAGGTTTGGAGGGGAGGGGTGGAATATCTCAGCCATCAGGGCTCTTGACCCTCCAACTGTCTGAAACAGAGGGAAGGGTCGTTCTGCTGTTGTTCTGCACTTTTTCCCCAAACTACTACAAGCTTCCATAACAAGCCACTAAATAAATTTTAGTTTCTTTCATTTGACTCACGCAGCTGTTCTTATGTAGGTTTTATTTGGACGCAGGCTGCATTCCTTTATACGTACTTGTGGATATGAAGCTTATGTCCACAACGTTTTGCTTCTTACAGCTCCTTGCAGCTGACTAACAAAAGCAAATAGGTTTTATGAGTTATGTTTTCTTAGATGCTTAAAGATGACAGTTAAATTTTCTTCTTCTGTTATTGTTGGTTGCTGTATTTCCCTGAAACAAATAGAAGTATACAAATGAAGTCTAATATAGACATGAAGTTTGAAGTCGTTAGTAATGGTTGTTCTTGATCACAGATCATGGTTAACTTATTCGTCTACTGAGAACATACCCACTTAGGGTGTGCTGACTGCTGTTGATAGTTAAACTTCTTATCAAGTTTTATTTTTAATCTAAAACTTAATAAATGTTCACAAGACACTTCTATGTGGCTCTGACATCACTTAGTCTGTTAGTTTGGATTCCTGAGCTCAGTAACAGTGGGCACAGTTAGTGCCCTCAGTGTATTGACAAGAGTTGTACGTACATCTATGCTAAAAAAAGAAAATGTACGTCTGCATATTGGCTGTTGATACAAGTATAAGCACTCAAATACTGCATATGCAATCAACTTAGCATGCAGTTTTAAAGTACATATTAACAAGATTGTTCTTTAAATAATTAAAAAAAAAAAAAAAAAAAAAGAATTCCAAACTCTTATGCTGCTGCTCCAATGTAAGTGGAGGATACTGCTGTGGATGGGATTCAGGAAGCCCCTGCTGAAGGAGCTTCCTGCCCACACAAATACAGGGCATGGGGCTGAAGCCAGACTGCTGCTTCTCATGGCAGTGCTCCTATCACCAGAGCACCACTTGGTCTGAGGCAAGCAAAGCCACCTTCTGCTGTGAAGAACGCTGAATTTTCTTGCTTTAAATGTATTTCAAAGGCAGAGGCAATGGCTGAGCCAATCATATATTGGCTGTACTAGATGTATAATTTAAAGAAGTGCTGCAGAGCTATGAACCGCATATGGGCTCCAGCTGTATTGCTCCACTGGCAGAGGGCACCACCTAACCGAAGGAGGGCTGAGGTGAAAAGAGACCTCTGGGTCCAACTGGTCCAACACTGGCTCAAGCAGGGACACCCAGAGTGGAGGCCCCAGGCCCATGTTCAGACACAAAGTCAAATTCACCTCATAGGAAGCTGCTCCTATGTCTATGGCTACTTGCGCAGCTGAGGACAAGAATATATTTAAATTGAAGACAAATGCATTTGATTTCGATTCACTGTTAGCTTCATATGTTCTTATACATCGTGCAACTAAATGCATGCTTAGGAGAGTATCTCAGTAAATATTTTAGAAAGAGGTGTGTGAATACACAGATGTACCTTGTAGGAATGCATGGAATGGATTATTCATTAATCATGATAACATCAAAATATGTATAACTACTGTAGGGAACATTTTTAGCTATGCTTCCTGCAAAGCAGATTTTTAATGAAATGATTGGTATTTAGCACCTTGGCATTCAGGCGTAGAATGACCTGAAGTTTCATCATGCTTTCTAGTAGCAAGTGGTGGGGTAAAAGACCAAAGCAAACTCTACTGTTGCAGCTAAGTGCAAATCAGAACCATGAATTTAATTTTTGATTAGGCGTGAGAGGTTATGCATAGATATGGATTTTTAAACTGCAGTGAAAATTTCAGTAAGATTATGTGTTTTCAGTAAAGAATCAACTGCAGGAACATGATTTTGATGACCAGATTAAAGCTGTGAATGGTGGGCTGCAGAATAAGCATCTCTTGGTGAAGCTCCAGCAAGCTTGTGTTATATGTATCTGACTGGCAGCTCTTGAGTGATGTAGCCATACAGAGATGCTAAGCTTGATCCCAGTGACTGGAGAGGACTACTGTGTGAAGTCACTGAATTTGAGGTTGATAAGTGATAGAACTCAGATTTCAATATAATGGGATGGATAATTTTGTATAATATCCTGTACAACTGATACAGAAACGTTTCTGTCTCAGCTTCTGCTTTTCACTTTCTACCTTTACAGAACACAGTTTTTTGAGCTGTTTATTAATGGAATGTACTTATCTAAAGTAAACAGGCTGCTGTTTGACAGATATCTTGAGTTAAATCCTAATATAGGTATCCATGTGACATGGAGATGTATAAATGCCTTTGTCTATTGTGATCAAGTTTTTCTCGCCATTAAGATAGGCATCATGAAAATCACACCTAACTGTATAAGCTGCTGGTAGCGTAAGTAATGCGTGTGTGCACATCAGTAGTATCTGTGAGACAGCAAAAATGTACCTGGGTTTGAATTTTCACGCAGAGGCTTAAATTTGTGAGAGAGCCATAGGTTCAATCTTTTTCTGTCCGTTTTTTCCCCCCTTTGCTGCTTGGTTGTTATTTGGGGGGAATGTTGGCATGGATATTTAAGTGGACAGATAAGTTTTGAAACTGAAGTTGGCAGGAAGGATTCAGTAGGAGTCTAAACAAGCTTGACTAACTGCTGCAATAGTGCCTTCAAGTTGGAATGAAGGCAATTTAAACACAAGGTTTCCTGTGACATTTTCTGTGATGTTAGGTTTGTTTAATTTATCAGCTGTGGTATTCACAAAGATTCAAACTGCAGTAGATTTCAAATACTGCATTTCCAAAATAGTTGGTTAAGTAAAATTATGAATAGGTGTGAAGTATAAGGAAAAAAAAAATATTTAACCAATTGTCTCATGTAATAATTTTGTCCCTTTTTCAGTGAATGTTCTTGCAGTCGTAATACTTTTTTTTTTTTTTTCAGCCGTTTTTTAATAAGTATCAAATGCAACCTAGAAGATTAAATGATTTTATAAAAAGTTAGACTTTTTTATTTGATGTTTTGGTTTTTATTTTCCTTATTTACCTTTGCTTTCCTTATTTACAAACAAAAGAATGGAAGAGCAGCTGATGTATATTACAAGTAATGTTTTGGCCCTGGGAGTTTTCTTGGGTTTTTTTGATGTGATGTTTTAAATGGAAACTACCATGGGTTCTAGCTACTTTTCTTTTATGATGGAGGATCAAGAATCAGAAATAGTTCTTGATAATGTGAGAGGAGTAAAATCTCAAACTTGAAGTTATGATGCAGAACCTTGAATAGTTTTTTTCCATAGCACCACATCTGGTAGTACTGGTCAAAAAAAAAAAAAAAAGAAAACTTTTCGAAAGTAGAAATGGAGCAAAACTTTTGTATGTTAGGTAAAGGGTAATTTCTTCCAATGGTATTTTACTGTGTTGTCTTAGCAGATCTCAGTCTTGCTGTTCCTGAGCGTATTAGAGGTGGCCGATGTAGGCTAATCTGTAAGGAGCTCAGTGACTGGCTGTATTAAGAGACCTCACCTATGGGAATTAAGAAGATAGGAGCCATCTTACATTGCTGCTGTCAGGTTTTGGTGAGGTCTGAAGTAGAACTGCAGATTTCAGAAAGCTGTGGTTTTTGATTATCTGAGGGAAAGAAAAAAAAAAAACAATGCAATGTGTTAATATTTCAGATTTAGGTTTATTTTAAGGCAAGTCCTAGCAAATACCAGCCTATAACACTGAACATTAATGTTAACCATTTATTTGATTGTTAGAGCATGTGTTAAAGAGCTGCTGCTGCCCATTTGAAGCCTAATGTGTTTATTAGATGGTCTTTGAAATGGCTTCTTGACGTGTCTTTTAGCTAAAAAATTCATGAACATTATTGGCTTTCAGTCTGCAAATGGAATATGCCTTCTTGTCACTAGTACACCACTCTAAAGCTATTACACAGAAGTAAGAGAAAAAATATTGTTGAGGAAGGAGCCTTCCACTTAAGTATTTGTTTATAGTCTGTTATGCCTTTTTGTAGACTGAGCAGAAATACAAGTGGTAAGTGTCAGAGCCAGTTCTCTCAATTCTGTTCTTATACATTGGTTTTCTAATAAATTATGTTCTAGTTGAAGCATGAAGCAGCATTCAGTAAATATTACTGTAAATCTCATTTTAATGTTGCCACTACTAGCCTTTCAAATGAATTTGTATCTTTGAAGTGATAAGTACTCTTTTCAGATAGAAAAAGCTACAGCCAGATTAACCACGGGTGCAGATCAGGTTTTAATACAAGCCCTTTAAGGATAACCATTCAGTTTTTCAAGTTACTACTGCTACCTTTGTCACAGAAACTCTTCTGTTTTCACTTTGTCCTGTGTGACTGTTGTAGAGTGATGATTGTAGGCAGTTTCATCTACAGTGAAAGTAGGGACTGGGTTTCAGGAAAGCAAAAGGACGTACAGCTGGATAAATTACTTGGGATTTTCAATATGAGGTCAACCTTGCCAACTTAGGTCCTGGCCATCTTGCTTATTTTGGCAGAATGGACTTGTTTCTCTTGGGATATGTCCCAGTTCTATGTGCTGAGTGATTATGCATGAGTGTAAGAAGATGACTGTAGAACATGTTGCTTGCTTATACCAAGGTGTGTATGAAGAACAGTGGTTCAGTATGGATCTAGCCTGTTTTCCCTGTTGAACTTTTCAGTGGAGGATGTCTTGCCTTAATTTAACTTTAGTAGACAATGCAATCTTTTTTTTTTTTCCCTCCTCTTATTTCCCTTGATTTTCATCTCTGTTTTTTCACTCACTTCCAAAGCCACGTGTCTCTGAATTTATCAGAACAGCAGTGCAAGGGACAGTCAGTTCCCAAGGAGTCCAGGCATCCCCAGCCACGTGCGGAGCTGTGCAGGCACAGGCGGGCTGCCTCGGCTGGTGGCGATTTTATACTTGCTCAGTGGCAAATGCTGGGAATCAAAGCATATTTCAAACCACCCTCGTGGATTGCTGCTGCTCACAAATAAAAGGTTGTCCTTATGCTACAGTGGCCCACAGACTCTAGTCCAGGGTCTTATCCTATGCTTGACAGTGACTTCCTTTTCAGGCCTGGGAAAGTTGCTAGCAAGTGCTTACCATTATTGCCTTCTTCAAAGGAGCTGAAAATTACAGCGTATACCAGTGTTAAATATTTTCAGATTGAGGAATGCACTGAATGAAAAAGAGTGTATAAGCAAGAAAAAATGTGAAGAATCACGAGTTGCATGTGACTTCCAACTTTGCTGTGGCTTCTACCAAAATTGGTGATACACAGGGAGCATCAGTAATAATGAAACTGAGACTGAAAGCTTCTAATCATGAGAACTTAGAAGAAAAAAATAATATAATGGACATATGTTTCAGTTTATAATTAACCACAGAAATATGAGCTGTTTATATTGGTAAATTGGGCAGTTAGAGAAAATTTTAGCCAAAATTTTCATTGAGCTGTAATTTCTTTGGCCAGGAAGCTGAGTATTTCTTTGCTGCTTACTACTCACCAAAACAGTAACTTGAATAAATTGCTTCTACATGTAGCAATTGTGTCTGCACTAACTGTATGGATGCTGGAAGGGTAGCATTATGGTACTGCTACCTGCTTGCCCGCTATATGGTACGTTACCTTTTGTTTGCTACTTTTCAGACTGAAATAACCACTTTGAAGGTGTAATCCTCATTCATTCTTTAACTGCATTTGTTGGGCTTATAATAAATCTGTCAGTTTAACAGGCCTTGTTTGGAAGATGGCCTGAACTGATAAGAGATGAAAATGCACACAATCTTCTTCTACGTTAACTCTGGATGATTAACTGGATTCATTGATGCTGAGAATCTGTGCTTGAAGGTTTACTCTATATATCATGCTCCTTGATGGCATTTATTAAGACTATTCTCTTGTAAAGTACCGTGTTTACTATTGCTTCATAATCACGTTGAAAAGTCTCTCTGTGTATTCTAACTTAGAGCAGTTGCCAGTAGAGGATGTGAAGGCGGATGTGCTGTCACAATGAGAGCAGAAACTCTTGTTTTGTTTCTGATAACAAGAAAAATATGAATTGAAACCTCTTTCTGGCTCTCTTTTCAATCTCCCAACATCTGGTGGTAACTGAATAGGTCTCAATGACTGTCATTGATAATGTACGCTGTCCAAGAGATTATTCAATTAATTTTCTGTGTTGTGATTTACATTTAACAATTGGAAAGATTAGACTGAAATGTACCACTATTTTGGATGCTTAGTCCTGCAGCAGTGATATAAAAGAGAGTGATAAAAATACACCTTGAAAATATTTTTAATTAGTATATATTTTTTAAAATATAAATTTAATGTAAGCAGTTACTTATCAGAGGCGTCCCAAACAGGACATCTGTTTGAGCCTAGATTTAGTTCTTAGGTATTTTTAGTAATAATAATGCTGTTTCTCTAATTATCTACTTCCTTGTATAAAAATGGTGCAGTGAATGTATTTATCTTTCCGTTGCCCTGTTGTTCCTCACTGATGCCCAGTGGAATTGAAATTTGAGTGGTATCTGAGTCAGCATTAGAAGTTGAGTTCTTGGTTATTGTTGCAAGGGTTTTCAATAGCACGAATGGAAAAAATATATATTTCAACTACACGTAAATACATTTTCAGCTAATTATATATGTTGTTGAAAAATATGCTACTGCCAGTGAAGGCCAGATATTTATTCCACAGTGAGATAGTAAGTCTGTATTTTGGAGTGCAGTTCAACTTCCAAACATTTTATACCATAAAACAAGAGCGCCTGATCTTGCATGACAGTTAATTCTACAAGACATTCATTTTAACTCCCCTTTGTATAACAGTTTCTTTGAAATAAACATTATTTTAATTCATTGCCTGACATGCCATCTTGTAATCTTTTTTTTCGTTAACAGAAGTATTTGTCCTCTCTGTCGTCTATTCAGTGATTACTTCTGTTTTTGTTCTTACTAATTCCCAGTTTGACTTAATTCTTTTTCTAGTAAATACCAAGCTAAATAATCATTACCCACTTTTTCTTGATTTTTGCTGCAGATTGTTTCAGAAGACGTATGGTAGAGCTGGTATTTCATTTCAGTTTCTTCTGAAGCACTAAATGAATGGAACTGTTCTATTTCTTTATCTTCCTTTCTGGAAATTCCTGCAAAGATGTCTAAAAAGATAAGCAAGATCAATGCTGCTTTCTAATCTAAAGTAGTTGCCTATAGGGGAAGTTTATTAAGTAAAACTTTGAGCCTCTAACTTGTCATTGTGCAGCTTCTCTGTGGCTTCAGTTTTGAATTTTCATCTTTCCTAGGAAAATTTAGTCCTCCAGTTTGGAAGCTGCATTTTGTAGTCTGAGAAAGTTATTCTGTTTGTTTCAGGGCGATTGGTTAGAAGAATCTTGAAAGTTCCTGTATCGTCCTGTTAATATCTAAATTAGTATAGTTAGGGGTTTATTGCTAATACTGAAGAACCGAGAAAGTTCAAGGATGTGTAAATTAATTGAGAGGGCAGCACCTCAAAACCGCTACAAGCAGTTTAGCTGATCTTGACCCGCAAATGTTTGTTTTTGTTTAGATCCTTACATTCTAAAGTCATTAGATTTTTACTGTTTTCACTTGAAAAATTCCTAGATGTCTGCTCCTGTAGTTCTAAATGTCCAAAGAAATACTCTTTTCTGAAAAAAAGTGGGGCCTTAGTTTCTTGCTTTTGCTACATTGAAGTTACTGAGGCGGCTGTACTGCCCAGAAGTCTTCATCGGTTAGCATGCATAGATCTGGAACATGAATTAGCTCACACACAGAAAAACCAACCTTAAATAGCTGTGTTTTGTTGTTGTTTTATGGTTGTTTTCTGTTTGTTTTTTGTTTCAAAACAAATGATGAAATGGCGTAGATTCTCACCTTTTTGGCTCTGCTCAACCTTTTAGAGTCATTGCTGAGAAGGAAGATGGGGTGGCTGCCCTCCTCAGCTCAAGGGACTCAAACCTTAATCCCTTGCTTCTTAAAGCAATGTACAAACTACTTACCTATGAGTTGAATACGTTTAAAGATTCCTACTGCACTTTGAGAGTTAATTAATTGATTTGCCTTCATAAATATTCAGCTCCAGCAAGCTGATAGCCTATCACCTCAGGGGGCTGTTCTGCATGATTAAAAAATACAGGCTTGAAATCCCTCTGCAAAGAGGGAACTGAATCTCCATCTCTGTTGCAGTTGGTACTTAGCATTATGGAAGGACAGTGCTGCAGATTTATCCATGTTTTTTAACAGGTGATTCTTCCTCGTTTGTCCTAATTCAGGACAATTCAGCAGTTTGGCTTTTAAATCCCAAGAGAACAGTGGGAATTTATTTACCCCAGCTAGATTCTGATTTCCCTAGGAATCTATACTCCTAGTAAATGTTTGAGTTCACATCCTTTTGATTTTGGTGCTCTATTCTGGATAGTGCTAAGTGACTTTCATTTTGGCTTGTGAGATTATTTTTAGATTGCCTTAGTATCATCTATCTAGCTCTTCACTTTTCAAGACACCTAGCTTGGGATTTTGCATTCTGCTCTGGAGGACAGACACCTAACATTCAGGAACTGTGGAGCTTATAGAGATGTGTGAGGTATTGAATGCAATTTCTAGTGTAGACGTAAGGAGAGCAGAAGACATTTGTAGTGGGTGGTAGATTTCCAGAAAAACTTTATGATGAGTAAAAAGGAAAAAGTAACTCATTCTAAGAACAGACTGGCAGTGATGCTGAGAAAAAGATGTTTTGGCCCGTAAATGCAAATTTAAAAAAATGATAATTTGAAAAAAGAAAAAAAAAAATTAATAAAAATAATTAACTAAAAACTGCTTGGAATTACTGCCTGCATTTAACATGGGGAGAAGATGTTAATTTTGTAATAATGGTACCACTTTTGTTTGCTTTAAATACAGAAAGACAGAAGTTCAGATGTTTATGGTGGGACGTTAATTTTAACATGTTCTCCACAGGATGATACTGGAGAGGTAGGAAATTCCTACAGAACAGCATGGTCATAGGTGGAAGAAGAATTAGCTGTATACTGGTGGAGCTACTGGAAGAAGTTGGATTCTAGCAAAAAATAAACTCCTTTTGAAGCTCAAGAGATTAGATAGAATAACTGTGGATATCTGTTCCTGTTCCCCTGGGGCAGAAGGGGACTGAAAGGAGGTGTGCCTCCTAAATTTGATGGAATGCTTGACAGATTTTTGTGAGCCTCCATGCTTGCTTTTCTTTATAAAAACACCCAGCATTTCTCAGGTAATATTCGGGAAGCACAAGAAATGAAGGAATTCCCCAACCCAATTTTCTTCTGAAATTTAGACCACAGTCTGAGACTTGCTCGGAGATCAGATGATCTCTGGAATGTACAGCTTTCATCATGCTGCTGTTTTTGGTTTTTTTTTTTCTCACAATGGTGATCGAAAAATTTAGTCTTCGAAGCGAGGCCATCCTGAGAGTCTGGGACTGTGGGCTCCTCACAACTTCTGTGACTGTTGTCACAATTTTCTTTATGTAATCATACAGTATAGCGAGTTGAAAGGGACCCACAGTGATCATCAGGAGTACAACTCCTGGCTCCACACAGCACCACTCAAAAATCAGACTATGTAACTGAGCAAACACTCTTTGAACTCTGGCAGCTCAGTGCTGTGACCGCTGCTCTGGGGAGCCTGTTCCGTGCCCGATCACACTCACATGTGAACAATCTTTTCCTAATGCCCAGTCCCCTCCGCTGACACAGCTCTGTGCTATTCCCTGGAGTCCTGTCGCTGTCACCAGAGAGCAGAGCTCAGCGCTGCCCCTCCACTCCTCACCCCAGTGCTTGAGATGCAGCCGCACAGCGCAGTGTAGAGCCGGACAACCCCTCCACTCGCTCAGTGGCAGTGCTGGGCCTGTTGCATCTGATGGTACGGTTGGCATTCCTGGCTGACAGAGCACACTGCTGACTCAGATTCAACACGGCTTCAACAAGAACCTCCCCCAGATCCCTTTCCATGGGGCTGTTCTTCAGTATTTCATCCCCCAGACTGTACATACAACCAGGGTCGCCCTGTCCAGGTACAGAATTTGGCACTCACTCTTAAGAGTATATTTCCTTTTCCTTGGTTCTCTACTGTTGCATACTCATTCAAACGCCTATTTTCAAGGAAGTGCTTAGCTTTTTACCAACCAGACAAATGTATACATCTAGTTTTGCATTTAGGTAAGTAAGGTTGACATGGGCGTCTGATTATAAATCAGATAAGATTCATGGTTGTCAAGGAGCAGTGAGTGTGTCACAAGTTGCATTGGAGGCTTCAGCGGATGCTTTGCTCTCTGCAGCAAAGTGGGATTTAGTGTGGTGCTGGGAATGCCCTATGAGATGCAGGTTGTCTCTTTGTTATGGCAAGTCTTCTCTTGGAGAGCTCAGGTCTGCTCTGAAAATAGAATCGCAGAATCAACGAGATTGGAAAAGACATCTCAGATCAGCCAGACCAACCACCCACCTACCACCATAATTGTCCACTAAGCCATGTTCTTCCATTGCTGCAGAACCAGAGCAAGAAGGCCTTGAAGTAGGTTGTTCTCAACAGATTGATGGTATGTGCATACATGGATGTATACTTATGTACGTATAGATATTTTAAAGAAAAAGACGATCCAGATATTTTTGTAACAGGACCTGGTACCAACCGTGTACAAGGCTGACTGGGAGTTGTACTGTTCAGTGTTGATCTATTTTTTTCATGAAGTCCAATTAGTTTCAAGAAAAACAGCGCCAATTTCTCCTCAAACTGTTCTGGTTTTTTTGTTTGTTTTTGTTTTTCTTAATAGATGAAACTTTTTCAGTATACAGTTACAACTATGACTGTATCTCTGCAGAACTGCCTAGATGTCAGCCTTCAGACTGTTTGTGCTCTTACATTCATTCAGCCTGAACCTTGGGAAAACGAAGATTTACAGTATGAACCAACGCTTTTAATACCAACATCTGAAAAGAGGAAATGAAGAAGAGGATACTGCAATTCCAACCCACATCAGTTCACTTATTAAGTTCAGTGTGGCTGATAAGGTCAGCACAGGAAAGGGAGCTGGCAGAGATGATGGCTTGGAGGAGGTGGTGAACCCACTGATTTTGATATCTGACCAAAATTTCCACTTCATGACAGCATGAAGTGATCATGGAAGAGTGCCTCCAGCATGCCTTTTAGCATGGTATGAATCACCTCCTAGAAATGCTCACCTGCTCTGTTATGGCCCTCATGGTTATTTCTCTGCTCATCCTAAATAATACAGAAGCTTTCTGAAACGTCTGGAAGTGTCGCTCTGCAATCAGACTTGCAAATCTGGCAGCAACTGGACAAATGGTGAATGGTTCTGGATGGAGCTGGACAAATGGTTCTGCATTACGCAGTCTTTTTGATGACCTACATCATCTCCCTGTGCTCTTCTTCTAGCGTTTTCTATCTCTGAAACACTGCTAATTATTGAGAAATGTGTAAACTTCCACATGTTTGTAGGCACACAGGACGAAAGGGGCCAGGAGCAGGGCAGGATTTCCCTGGGCTGTTTATCACACAATTTGTAATGAGCCTGTGTTGTTTTAACACGTGATAGATTGGCAGGTTATTTTCCTTATGAGTTAGATTAATTGTGCAAAATATTTATCAGTTCTTCAGTGATCTCTAGTGTTGACAGATGATCAGTTTCTGCTATATTGTACATGCAGTTGTGCAAACATCATGTTTTGATTTTTAACCAAAGCTGTATGTGTTGTCTTTTTGTGTAGCTGTGATACATGTTTCATTTCATGTATTTCAATTCTGTTGTTCTTGTTGTATGGCATTATGGATTTCCTCACTCAACCTTGCAAAATTGCCGTGAAAATTCAGCAACTCAGGCACAAAATGTACTTATCTTCTCCTACAGAATTGGTGACAGTGGAAGAGATGAAAATGCTTTCCTTGCTCACCACAAATTTTATTCTGGATGAGTTTTGCATAGCTTTTTGTAGGATCATAAACATGGTATCTTTATTGGTACCTTTCAAACTCTTATTTCAAGTGATAGATTTGCAAAGTAAAAACTTGAGTTGGGAATGGAACAAGGAACTTAGAAACACAGAGGAACTCATGATACTTCCACCATAACACTTTCCCTCCGTTTTCTTCTTTTCAGTTGCTGATATGTGTTCAAGATGAGTGGGATGGGAGAAAATACCTCTGACCCATCCAGGGCAGAGACAAGAAAGCGCAAGGATCCTGATCAGCTTGGACCCAGGTTAGACCAATTATGTCTGAAGATACTGAAAGAAAACAAATTAGAAAAAGTTGATAAATGAGCACCTGTTTTTCATAATCCTTTGAGAATGACAGAATTGCTATTCTAGCTAGGAGGGATCAGTACCATACTGATTCAGTAATTCTGTGTCACTCAGTAACTCTGTGATGGAGGGTGGGGCCTGAAATTTCTTTCTTTATGTTTTTACTAATCCACTGTAATGCTAAAATACAATGCAATTTGGGTGATCATATGTTAGCTATGTGAAAACTTTTTTTGGCTGATCACTGGAGAGAGTCTTCGGTCACTCATCTTACCAACCTAAGAGGTTTTTTTCCACCTCTCTTGTACATCATCAGGAAATTGAAAAATATTTCACAGTTTCATAAAATTTACATTAACAACACTGGAATAATTTTTAAACTGTAACTGCTTGTTCATTTATCATATTTTCTTATGATCTTCTTGTGTAATTTCAGAAAGAGATGCAGGGAGTGTGAGTTCTTTAAATTAACTTTCTAAGCTGTTTTATTTCCTCTTATATTGTCACTGCTTGGTATTCCTTGGATTCTTAGCAACATGAAGAAGCAGACTTGTAAATGTTCAAATGTGACCACTGCCCCAGTTAATCTTTTGTGTTGAACTTCATATCCCAAATCTCTTCTGAAACAAAACATGACTACAGGGAAAAATAAATAATGTCTTTTTTAATGCTGCTTTGCTTTTCAAGAATAAACCTTTCTGTCTGAGTAACGTGTGTTAGTTTTGTAGTGAGAGAGGGCAGTTCTTTCTGTTTTTGTTAGATTACTTTCAAACCATTTAAAATCATCTTTGACCAGAAAGCAATTGAACTGACATTAAATACATTTTTATGCTCCTCTCTCAGCCCTAAAAGAAGCACTGAGAAACGCAATCGTGAGCAAGAGAATAAATACATAGAAGAACTTGCAGAGCTGATTTTTGCAAATTTTAATGATATTGACAACTTCAACTTTAAACCTGACAAATGTGCAATCTTGAAAGAAACTGTGAAGCAAATTCGTCAGATAAAAGAACAAGGTAAGAAGTCTAATTCATTGACTATTAATATTTTCTGTACTTATTGTTACTAATAGATATATATATATATTTTTTTTTTTTTACAAACTCAGTCTCTTCTGACTTTCTTTAGCAAATTTCCAAGCACTTTTTTATCATTGTAAAAAGCATTATAATGTAATATGGATGGAGTGTGTTAAGCATCATGTTCAGCATTTTAAAAGTAACCTTCACTAAAAATTCAGAAATAGCCTACAGGGAAAGAAGGTCAGTCAGACTGATGTGTGCATCTAATGTGATTGCAATCAGCTGTACTTGAACAAAAGTTGAATTAGCAGGATGAGTTTGTGGGGAAAAAAGAGAACTGATATACTTTTACGTGGATGATGATTCCACATGAAATAAGAATAATCCAGGAGAGCATGGGATGTGAAAGTATTCTGCATTCCCTCTCTTGTTTTCTTTTGTTCATATGAATAGATATTGTGACCTAAATGGTCTGTGTCCCCTAAATTCTGACATCACTTCCTGAACTACAATAGATCTGGAGCTATTCTAATCTCTAGATAGGGTCCTGTTATAAATGTAAACCAGAGAACGTGACAGTTTTCTTCCTGTTCTTTGTCTAGAAGATTAGTTTTGTATTTTTTTTTCTTTTGTTATATTTCCTATTTAAAGCAAAAAAAAAAATTTTTAGGAACTTAAAATTTTTTGAAGTGTTTTTGATGGCACAGGTCTATCTGGACAGGCATGAATAGCGCTGCAGGTGTTTGGGACCGGTTCAAGTTCTTCAAAGTGTGTGCATATTGGTTTTCTTTTAATTTAAAAGAAGATTGGAATTTCTTTATAAGCTGTATTTAAAGTAATTCCTTTGGTTTTCAAACACTTTCACTTTTTTTCACTTTCAAACATCTCTCACTTTTTCAGTATCCTGTGGTTTCCATAAGTAAATAGTGGTTCCTTTTCCATGTTGTATTTGTGAATTTATAAAACTGGAGATTATCTCTTACATAATTTAGGCGTGGATTTATTTCTAAAACAGGTAGATAAGTAGATCTGTAGTTCCAGATACAAGCCTATTCAAAGTTAAATGGAAAATGCAAAGAGTCAAATTGCTTCAGAGTCTGTGACGTGTCAGTGTTTGATTAATTAGTATCCTAAAAGTGGTTGTTGTATAGTTACAAAATGTTCACACATCAGACCTGATTATATCCGCATTATTTGTTTCGTCATGGGCTAACAGTAGTGCCAGAATTGTATCAAAACAAAAGGTACACTTCATTTTCTAAATACATATCGTTTTACTGCAAAAACAATTGATAGTAAAATTGTGAAGATAAGTTGTAAAAGCAAAGAATGCTGTTTGTTTCAACTAGGAGGTGTAGATCGCAACCATTGAACACTGAAGATACTAAACTACTCTTTATGATGTTGATCTTTTACACCGAATTCTTCAGCTGAGAACAATTAGGCTGCCTGATAACTGTAAAATTATTCTGTAGAATTTGTAGCTGATGTAAAGTAGACCTTAGTCCTCTCTAAGGGGCAGTGCAAAACATTGAGGCCTTGAGAGTGGTCACAACAGCATCTTAGGGTCTAGAAACAAGGATTATTGTATTTCAAATTAATCCCTTAAAATAATTGATATCAATTTCTATATACAAGCTATATCTGTTTGTTGTTATTGTAAATGAAAAGCGATTTTCCTTTTAAGAAAAAATTCATCTGACAGCGTATTCTGAAATACAACATTGTTTTGAAACAGGCACTTTGTTAACAAATGCAGGCCACGTATGGTAAACTTTCAAACTTCACAAACATTATTTGTTGTTCACAACCTAACCAAAGAAATGTATTGAAGAAATTATGAAAATATTGCTATTACTGTCATGTTTTGCAGAGATTTTATCACTTCATGTAGGGATCCTGCTCTTGATGTGTTTGAATGATGAATATATAAGTTCTAGGCTGTTGGAAGTCTTTCTGGTGGCTTTTCCACTGCCTAGGTATCTTCTTTGAAAGGGTAGATAACAGCAGGACAAGGAGAAATGGCGTTAAGTTGAAGGAGGGAAGATTTAGGTTGGATGTCAGGGGGAAGTTCTTTACAGAGAGAGTGGTGAGGTGCTGGAACAGGCTGCCAGAGAGGTTGTGGATGCCCCGTCCCTGGAGGTGTTCAAGGCCAGGTTGGATGGGGCCCTGGGCAGCCTGGTCTGGTATTGAATGTGGAGGTTGGTGGCCCTGCGTGTGGCAGGGGGCTGGAGATTCATGATCCTTGAGGTCCCTTCCAACCCTGGCCATTCTGTGATTCTGCACACTGTGCAATTGAAGACCTTTACAATGGTGAAACGCTGCATTATGTTAGATAGTAGGTCTTTCTAAGGCAAAATAACAAATATAATACTATACTTACATAAAGTGCCATGAGAGTCAGGTATAAAAATAATGTCTTACATTTAAGATATTTTTCCTTTTTAAAAGATATGTATATATATATATTTATTTTATTTCAACATTACACTGAATACCTGTAGGAGAAAACTTACATTGAAGGTTCTGAATGTCCTGAGAGGTTCTGCCCAGACGTGGGCAAATTGGGGTTGCTCAGTTTTTGCACAGTGGGTCTTTGTTCAAAGACAAAAGTAAAGTAGTAAAAACTTGTTTCAGTTTTATTATTTAGAAGTTTTATTGAAGAGCTTGGACTTTGTAAATAAATACTAAAAATTCTCCAATACATTTTCTTCTGTCTATAAATAGAATCACACATTAAGGTTTAATTACTTACAAAAGCACAGTCATTTATAAATACCTTGTAAAGCCACTGAAGGCAACAAGTTTTATAGCTGCCACTGGGATTTGACAAGGAGGCTTTATTCTAGGTTCTAGGAATGAAAGCGAGGAAAGAAAGAGTACAGACTGGGATTCATTTCCCATGTCAAGATTTCTGGGCTAGCAGCTGAAAAAAGTAATAGATTTTTTGCTGTGGAAATACTGTGCAATTTAATATTTTATTTTCTGGATATATTTTATATGCAAATATGTATTTACAACACATTATCCGTTATCATTATATCATTTCTCACAGTATACACTTCAAAGATTCTTTAGTTGTGGTATGTTAAAGATTCATTTTATTTCAGTTTGGAAGCAAAGTTATAAATATATGCATGTAACTGAGTTCACTAGATGAATTAAAGATATTTAGAAGATGTAACCATTGCTTGCAGTTTTTAATCTGGATTCTGAAGTGTTCATAGTACTTAGTTACTATAGTAACTAAGTAAGTAAGTATAAGTAAGTACTATACTAAGTACTATACATACAACATACACTTACATACAACATACACTACATACATACACAACTTACTATAGTTACTATAGTAAGATAAATTTCTTAAAAAAATAAAAGAAAGCTTAATTTTCTTCTGGGATCTCTTACCATATTATCATACAGCGATCTCATACACATTTGTTGTCATCCAGTGGAAATTAAAAAATGTGTTTTCAGCATAAAGATGAAAAAGAAGCTCAATTCGTGTAAATCTTAATTTGATGTTTCTATTGGAGATTTGAGAATTTTACTTTTTAAAAAACAGCCTGGTGTTCACATGTATACAAGCAGATTAAATTCGTATCTGTGCATGGTTAATTTAAAGGGCTTGTTTTAGGGAAGTGTGAAGACCTCTGGGGATAAGCGTTCCTTTATTAGCCAAGTAACCCAGAAGCTATAATTAGCTGTCATATAATCAGTTGAACTGCTTCACAGTGATCTTGTTGGTTTCATACCTATGGTACGCCCTTTCCTTGAATCGTATCCTCTGATTGACTCTCCCCTTATTTTTCTTTCTCATTATTGTTTTAGGTTGCTACATCCTCCTTTAGCTGATTTTTTTTTCCTTTATTAAGCACTGTATCAAAATTAAACCTTTGCCCTGAGTTTAAAGCTCGTTTATCTATCACGCTAACATCGGTGTCAGCAGGTAAATAGCTCACATTATGAAATAGAGACTATTCATTATATTTCACTGCTTGAACATCTCCTGGCTCAGTCTTTGAAACCTCTTTATCTTCATTATCTAGTTGTGCTCTTACCTTCTTCTCTGGGTATCAGAAGTGTGCTGGGTGACAGAGGACATGAAGACATCTCAAGCTCCTTCAGCAGTGTCTCTAGTGAAGCTGTGTTTCTGTGACCCCTCTGGTGGGAGTGCTGGAGAACATGGCCTCCCCTCAAGCACACTGCGAGGGTTTTTTCCTCAATTGACCTGAGTACCTGTTATTAAATTCCAGATCTGCATCTCTTATTTTTCCCCTATTTTTCAAGCCTTTCTTTTTTCAGAAGCCTTTTTAACAATGACGTGCACTTGGGTTATTTAGATTCGTTCTCAGTGGGATGTAACCTACTGTACCAAAGTGTCTCCAAATGCAATTTGATCTCCCAACTCTGTTTTCCTGCGGAGCCCAGCTGGTTTCTGAGAAGACTTCGTGTGCTGTGTATCAGGCTTTCAGTAGTACAGGGATATATTAGGGTGATGATTATCAGTCCAGCTGTTAATTTATACTTTTGAGTTGTCAGATCTTGTTTTCAGAATAGCGTTACCAAGACAGACCTTGAACAGAACGAATCACGATGTGAAAGCTGAACGCCACAGGGGGAAGGAATATTAGTTGATGGAAAGAGACATGTAGGAGCAATGGGATGTATGAATCTAAAAAAAAAAAAAAAAAAAAAAAAAAGCTTGTTGTTAATCATATACACTTTATTTCGCTGATTTCACCTATGATAGCACAACCAGTTTTTGCTTCCCTATAGCAGAACTACTTTGTAATCGCGGGTTTGCTCCAGCAGATATTCTTTGTGACCTGCAGCACCAGTATGCACGTAAAATTGCTTGCTAAAGGAAAACAGCGTGGTCTTAAAGGTGTAATGAGATGTTACTTTTGCTGCTGTTACTTTGAATTTATCAGATCTGAATTTAGATTCGTGCTTCACAGGATGTTTAAGCAACTGCAAAGCATGAGTAATCCCTGTTAAGTCAGTGGGCCCACTTGTAGGTTTAAAATTTTTTGTGTTAATATCTTACAAAATCAGGCTTTTAGGAGAGCATATGTGTACTACATTTTTTTGTTGGTTTTTTTTGTCTGTTCGTTTTGAAAGTATTTCAGATAGTCACTTGTACTATACTTAGTGATTATTCTAAGTTTGTTGTATTTGAGATGTTAGGAGATTTAAAATTGATGCTATCGTATACCTTATTTTATACTTTAGGAATCTTTTGAAGGAATTCTGCATGGCTATTATTGGTTATATACGCTGTGCTTTCAGTTTGATAGGATTCTAAGGCTGAATTAAGTGTCAGAGGAATTTGTACAGTGAAGTGAAGCAATTTATGCAGAACATTTACAAAAAAAAATCTATTACTGAATTTGTTTTGCTGTCTCCACTACCAACAGCTGAGAGTGATGTGCTGAAAATGGCTTTGATCTTCCTCTGTACATCGTAATGCATTTCAGCTAAATATCCTGTTATGTTGACTTAATACTTGCATGCCTCCAGAGAACTGCTGATTCAATGAAGAATTTAGACTGTTTTTAGGTAATGCAAAATGTCAGTTTCTCTTCTGGCTTGGAAGACATGTAGTCATTAGACAGCAGATTCACCAAGTGTGAAATTTCCTGAGGTCTGCTTATTTCAGTGGAGCTGCCAATCACACAGACTCATTGAAATAGGCTTTGTCTACACGTAAGTTAAAACATTTAAACTATCCTATATAGTTACTATAATCGTTTTCTATGTAAACAGTATTGTGATTTCCCTAATATGACTTATGGTAAGAGTATCTGAAGACTCTCTTATGGCATGTAGCTTGTATACACTGGGATCAAACTGGGATCGCTTCAGGAAAATGGGCAAAAATAATCACCAGACTGTTAATCAAAACTGTGAAATCAGCACAACATCTATACATATAATGAGATTTTATTGGATTGTTGTCATTTTTTGCTCCCTTAGTCATGGTTAGAATTTTATCCGCTTGTTTAGAATAAATATGACCTTGTTCCTCAAAGTTAATGAGACTGTTTATTTGTCATCTGAGTAGGAGATTTAGGTTTTTGGTGGGTTTTTTTCCTCACTAAGAGCAATAATAGAGTGATCCTAAGGATGTTGATATGTGGGCACAAACTAATCCACAGGAAATGAGGCAGCTGTTGAAAGAGCTACTTCCACCCATCTCAGCCCTCATTGTGGCCGCAAGTTCCTGTTCCTTCCCTTCCCCTGGCATTAGCAATTATGCAGTGAGCCGTGTTTTCGATTTGGCCAGGCTGTCAAAGTAGGAGAGGAGCTATTCCCCCACAGAGGCTTCGTGGGACCTCCTCTTACACAGTTATAGGCACATGAGCAGGCTGAGAGCCTGCAGTGACTGAGCCATGATCTGTCTTATGGTTACCTTGGAGCTCCTGAACAATTCTGGTTGTCAAAGATGCCTTTCTCTTAAAGGGATGTATGCCTTGTCCATTGGTGATGAATGTTCTAGGGATAAGTTTCTTGAAGTTTTAAATTGGAAAGCTAAGCTTCGACTCCAAGTTGTGGCTCAAAGTTAAAGAGGAACTGAATATTCGATCTTCACTGGTATTTCAATTAGAAGTAGTAGTTATGGGCGAGCATTACAGGAAAACTTATTTATTTTGTATCCTACTTGAATTCTGCTTTTCTTTGATTTTTGTTTTTTGTTTTTTTTTTCATAACTTCTATGTGACCAAGAGAGAAAATCATTCAAATCTAGTGGAGTGTGGTTGTTTATTTTATGTTCTGTACCTGCAAAGATGATTGTGGTCCAAGAGCTGTGGAATGCTATACAAAACTCAGGTGTTTCTGCTAAATCTCACAGGTTTTGGGAGATTTGGCGAAAGCGCTCCTTCTGTGTTTCTTGAAGGAGTATTTTCATTTAAGTTTTGCTTTTGTTAATTTAGTGTTTATAGAATAGTCAATGTGTGTTTTAACTTCTGAGAGTGTAGTAAGTATATATAAGTAAGGCAGAGGCATCTCTCCCTGAAATCTAGGATCTAAATCTTTTGGAGGCTACCTTCTCAGAAATAGCATATTCGCACGCTGCATTTAAAACCTCTACAGTTCTTCTTTTGCCACTTATCATGTAATCATTTATGAACTCTACAGACATTATAAATGCATTTTTACATTTTAAATCTGAAAAAAAATAAAACACAGTATGCAGCTCACATGCATAAATAACTCCACAATTTGAACTAAGATTTTAGCAGTTTCCCAGCAGCTGTGCCACCTGGTGTCTGGTCAATTAGAAATATTACATTTAGATTCTGAAGAAGTATTAGGAGCAGCACTCAGCTCGGTGTCATGAGCCAAGTTGCTAAGAGTGTACTAGACTCCTTATCGTTGATAAAGATGTTGAAGAGCATTGGTCCCAAGATGGACCCCAGGCAGACACCACTTGTGACCAGCGTCTACCTGGACATGGGTCTGTTGATCACAACCCTTTGGGTGCAATCATTCAGTCAGTTCTTTTTCCACCAAACTGTCCACCCTTCAAATCAGTATCTCTTCAATTTAGAGAAAGAATGTGGTGCAGGGCCATGTCGAAGGCCTTGCACAAGTCCATGTAGATGGCATCATGTGCTCTTCCGTTGTCCACCAGTGCCATCACTTCATTATAGGAGGCCACCAGATAGGTTAGGCACTATCTGCTCTTGGTGAAGCCACACTTTCTGGATCCTCTCCTCGTCTCACGTGTGTCAGAGTACTGTGTCAAAGCCTGGGGCCCACGGCACAAGAAAGATGTGGAGATGTTGGAGAAGGTCCAGGGAAGAGCCGCAAAGATGATCGGAGAGCTGGAGCACTTCTTTTATGAAAAAAGGATGAGGAAGCTGGACTTGTTTAGCTTGGAGAGGGCTTCAGGAAGACCTCATTGTGATCTTTGAGTACTTCAGTAGAGCTTACAAACAGGAGAGAGACTGATTTTTTACATGGATTAACAGTGACAGGACAAAAGGGAACAGTTTTAAACTAAAAGAGATTTACATTAGCTATTAGGCAGAAATTGTTTACCCAGAGGGTGGTGTGGCACTGGCTTAGGCTGCCCAGAGAAACTGTGGATGCCCTGTGCCTGGAGGCATTCAGGGCCACGTTGGATGGGGCCCTGGGCAGCCTGATCTGGTGGCAGCCCTGCCCACTGCAGCGTATCGGAACTGGATGATCTTCATGGTTCCTTCCGATTCAAACTTAAGCCATTCTATGATTAGTATCTTAGTGTTGGTAGTCTCTACTGCTACTGGAATATGCAGTGCAAAAGGTACTGATTCTAGGCCACCAAGGCTTGCTTTGTGCTTTAGATTAGTGCATGCAGTATGAGCAACATGTAAAGGAAGTAAATGAGGAAGGAAGCTTCATGTTACCTTGATTTTCTCTGTAGAGCTTAATTTATGGAATAGCAAATTAATTTACTGAGAGTAATGATGATACTTCTGTCAAAATAAAATCATCTACTATAAGGAACCCAGCTTGTGTTACACGGCTTTTATCTTTTCTTTTTAAAGAATGCAGCCTGAAAAGTAATAATACAATATTTACTCACAATAGAGTGCAATGCCTTTCATACCATCTTTGAATCCTGAAAACCTGTGGATTCACAGCACGTTGAAGAGGTGTTGATCAAAGGCTCCGTGTTCAAACTGAAAACAAGATAATTGCATCTGCTCTAACTCCTGCCTTTTCTTATTTCTGCAAAGATTCTGTATATGGACAGCTGCACAGTCAGTTAGAAATGGGGATCTCTTCAAATGAAATGGCTGACTATATGAAAAGGAGCTAATATTTCAGGTTTCAGTTTCTTTTATGAAAACCCACAGTGTGCAATGGGGGAAAAATATATAGGCTGAAGCTTGAAAGATGACATGGCAAACATTCATTTACTTTCTTTGTGATGTACACTGGTGCTCCTAGTGAACATCCTTAGGCAGGTGATTAGAAAGCCAAGACACACATGCCTTATGTTTCCTTTTGTCATTAAAGTGTATTGGAACATCCATATGTGTTTTA
The DNA here is from genome assembly GCF_019232065.1 of Centrocercus urophasianus. NCBI lineage: Eukaryota > Metazoa > Chordata > Aves > Galliformes > Phasianidae > Centrocercus > Centrocercus urophasianus. The sequence goes on from NW_024884253.1 coordinate 31,148,829, forward strand.
CAAGGCAGTAGGTGCTGTAGTATGTGCACAACACACACATACAAACACAGATACTCTTCCTCTTCCCTCTGAAGGTATGCTGTTCTTCTCTAGAGAGAACGTCAGTTAAGAGATGGAGTGAGGATAATACATAAATAAATTTAAGTTCTTCTAAAGTAGAAAAAAATCAGAGTAAATGCAATTGCAGATGCTCCAAAACTGGAGATGCTCCAGATGCTGCCCGGTTATCTAGAACAGTATCCATGTGTCCCTCTGAACAACCAGCAGTATCCTACATCTGTTGATTTAGGCTCCATTCGTCTTGAAGCAGGAAGGCATTTCCCTGCAAACTTTGCTGATACAAGGCAAAACGGAGCAGTGCACTGTGCCTGCCACAGAGGACTCTTTAACAGGCAGAAGCAGTATGCAGCCTAAAAGCTGCAGTCTGTGGCCAAAGTCAACTCGTATATGAGTTGCAGATTCTGAGTTGAAAGTTATTTGAAATTTGAAACAACCTAATGGAGAATTTGGTGGGTTTCATCAGCCCTCACAATCTGATTTGAATATCTTTTGAAGTGCATATTTTGCAGTGCAGTGATGGTTCTTGGCATGATGCAGAAATCACTTGGTAAAACTTTTTGGGTTCTGTTGGGAAGATCTGGCTAGACAGTTAATAGCAGTCCCTTGTCATGTGAAGATGTGTGAGTATGAAGAGAACTAACCTTTTACTGGTTATTTTTTCTTCTGAGGCACAGTTTCCTAGAAAGACTTGGAACAACCTGCAGTTCCCATGATCCTTCTGAGAGACGTCTTCCAGAGACGGGTTATTTTATGTCACATTAGGTCCGGGCCTATGTTCAACATGGGAGAGGAAGTGTGCTTAAATATAACAATTGATTCACTTGGAAATGAAAAAAGAGGAGGAAGAGATGTCAAGGTTGTTAATTCTAAATATAGGTCGGAAAACTCAGAGCGATCCTCATTTAGATTTCTCTTGTTTTGTTTGTTTTGGTGTTGCATGGAAAAATATAGAGGTGTTTTATGCCAATAACATACTATTTTTCCTGTCTTCCTTCACTTCTACAAGACCTTCTACCCTCTCAGCGTGGAGGAAATATTTGAATGTTTGAGTTGAATTTTCTACCTTTAGTTATTTTAGTTATCCCCCCTTGACTTTTCTGAACACAGTACTCCCTGATCAGCTGTCAAAAGTGATACTTTATGTAGAATCGCTCCTTGTCTCTCTGATACTGTTTTTTTCTTTTAGTGCTGCACTGAGAAATAATGAAATAATTCTAGGGAGTGTGATAAAATTTGCTAACAAATGGTTGAGTGTTATAGTGATCAGTATCAAGGATTATTGTAATTACCATGACGCTTGGGAGCGGAGTCACCGTCTCTCTAGCTGCTAGAGTTACTGATTTTAACTGGACTTTTGTAATGCAGCTTGTTGGGCTGTTTTACTTAAGGTTCAAAATACAATTGTGTTTTTACAATGGACAGTCTAAACTATGAAGATGTCCAGAAAGCTTACATCAGTGATACATGTTGAGAAGCCAGACCATAAACTTTTATGAAATGAAATCAGCTTCATTGTGAGTTGTGGTGTAAGAAGACTTTTTCCTTGAGCTCTGTGATGGTCATGGGCATTGACATTCCTTCTTTCCTTGAAGTTCAGACAAGGGGTTCTCAAGAACTTAAACCTTCCCAGAGATTTGTGGTAGTGTTTTGTTGTTGTTTTTTTAACAAGGCTTCGGCCTAGATCTACAAAAGGGCTTAGAATGTAGATTTGTAGATCAAAAAACAGCATCCCAGCATCCTGTAGAAATAACAATTGTTATTTAAAAGATGGGTGGAGTGAGAAGCAGCTACCCAAGTTTCCTTCCACAAGTAAATTGCTGACCTGAGGAAAAGGTTTGGGATTAGGACCTATGATCTGATGTACTGGCTTTGCTGCAGACCAGTATTACCAGCCTTGGTGCCAGGGAAGGGGCATGGCTGGAGTCCTTAGTCTTTAGCATTTCCTGGTTGAAGCCACAACTGCTGAGTGGAGGCATCCAGCCTGATACAGCAGTTCCCTCACAGCCTCACAACATGGAGCATCTTTTTCTGTGAGCTGCCAGTTGTCAGTGGCTAAGGGAACCCTTTGCTTTCAAAGCAGGTTGAAGTTGCTTCGCAGAGCAGAGCTGATTGAGCTCACTAAGAAAACAGAGAAAGCAATACTGTTTGTTTTTATTTTTCTGCTTATGAAATAATATATTGAATTATAGTGCCATTTAAGACTGCATGCTGATCTCTACTTCATGACTCTAAAGTAGAGAACAAGAAATGATAATGCCTGATTAATTATGTTGTAAGCATGGATCAGACTGTTGAAGGGAGCCTGTTTGTACCCATCAGATCTATTAGTAGCCACTTTAAAATCTAACAGAACAAATTAATGTAAATTGAACATTCATTGAGATGAAAAGTGAATTTGTCTGGATGTAAATCTTAGCAACCAGATAAGCCAAACTTTTCTAAGGTGATGAAATAAAATCTTTTCATTTTAAAGAATGTCTTATACTACTACCATGTTAGTAGTCATTAGCATCCTTCCTGACTATTATATTTTAACTCTGGCAGGCAGCTCAGCACCACACCACTGCTCACTTTTTCCACCCATGTGGGATGGGGGAGAGATTTGGAAAGGTGAAAGTGCAATGATTCACAGGTTGAAATAAAGACAGTTTGCTAGAAAAAGCAAAAGCTGCATGCACAAGCAAGGAAAAACAAGGAATTCACATGCTACTTCCCATAGACAGGCAGATGTTCAGCTGCTGCTAATAAAGTAGGATGCCTTGTACATTTGTCTACTTGCAAACATCACCACCCAAAGCATCCCACCTATCTCCTTCTTTATCCCAGTACTTACCACTGAACATTATGCCATCTGGTGCGGGATCTCCTTTTGACAAGTTTGGGTCAGCTGTTCTGGTTCTGTCCCCTCTAGCTCCTTGAGCCCCCCCAGCTCCTGTTTCTAGCAGGAAATCCAAGGAGATCCAGGAAACCAAAACTTCCTTGGATCTATGCAGCACTGTTCAGCAGCAGCTAAACATTGATGTGTTATCACTGCTATTTTCATCAAGAATCCAAAACACAGGCTCATATGAGACTTTATGAAGACAATTAACTCTGTCCCAGTCAAAACCATGCCACTAACATTCCTAAAGCAATGTAGCCACTGTTGGAAGATACAAAATGAATTTTGAACACAATTTCATGAAGAATTTAAATTCACAGTTTTCTCTAAGTAACCATCACTCAGAAGATGTTTTTAAGGAAGCTTTTGGTTTTTTGTTTTTTTTGCTTTTTAACTTGCAGTGACAGCAACATTTCTGTTTCTAAACTCAACTTTAAATGTTTGGCTCTGGCCTGTGCTGATGGGCAAAAAAAGCAAAAAGAGGGGCCCCAATGTCTATTTCTGAACAGTGAGCTTTTATAGAGAGAAAACTTTCTTTTCTCAGTGATTTAGAGCTTTTTCATAAAAAGATTTATCTCCTATAATCTGAGCTATTGGAAACAGTAGGAGACATGTTGTGTATGTTAGCATGGGCACATTAAATTAGACTTGTTTCTGTTCTTCCTTAGCTGTCTTCAATTATCTGTGCTCAGTTTTGGCCTACACTTCATTATGGAAACTTTTTCCTTCACAGAGATCACAGGGAGCCAGTGATCCCTCATATTTCTTTTTGGTGCGCCATATTGGGGCTCTTGAAAATTTTTGCAGTCATCTATGGCAACTTATAAAAGCAAAAAGCTCTTTGCATGTTGTTGTGAATGATCTGGTATGTCAGAAAGATTTATCATCAGCATCCTAAAATAAAGATGATATTTTGTAATCATGGTGATGTGGCATTCAAAGAAAGGGAGTCATCTGGTTCCTTTTAACAGTTGGTCAAGTACATAAGAATAAGGCTTCAAGAAATGGCGTCTGACTAGATTAATATTCCTTTGCAGTTTGTTATTTTGGCCTGAGTTTTGGAAACCTATAGGTTTAATTAGCTTGGCAATTATATTTGCCGATTCTAGTCTAAAGAGTGTTAACCATTGAATCTCTGTTTTCATAATCTTGCCTGTGATACTTATGCTTTGGAGAGCTGTTAACTTTTGTGAAGGCAATATATTGTTTCTGAGACAGCAGTGGAGCTCTGTTTTGAGCTAAATTATCAAATCCTGCCATATTTCTTGTCTTTCAAAACATCAGCTGAGCCAAAAAGTTAAAGAACATTGGGCTCCAACCATTTAGACATTAATACTAATGCTGTTTTTAGAGATGAATTATCAAAACAAGATGAGATTACTCATTAAGTTAATATCTGACACTTAGAAAATTTAAAATGCCAAAAAATACAGTAACATTTTCTGTCCTAATTCAGTACATACCAAAGAAAATAATTACTCTGTTAAACTGTGTGATGCCAAATCTTTGTATCTAGTATTTCAGTGCAGAGGTCAGTTGGCTTGGCCTTTTCATCTGGAATTCGGCCATATTAACGTAACAGATTTTAAGTCAGCATTGATGGATGTGTAACATTTGTTAGTATGCAGAAGTAGGTAGTTTTGATAAACGTTTTGAAGTATCCAAATACCAAAAGACGCAAAAATATTTCCTGAGAGAGAGAAAGAGAGCATGTAACTACAGCTATGTATATTTGAATATGTTTTTCTGATTCTGGAGTAGTTCATCAGTGAGGGAATTTTTGTCTAAGACTCTGATGGCCAATGCAATTGATCTGCATTTTGTGCTCTGTAGTTGTCTACATACTGTACTGTAGGCAATTCTAAAATATTCTAAATTGCACCACAAGCAGTCAAGGAATTTGAGCCTTCTTCACGTTTGTAGGAAGTGCAAGTGCAGAGGGGGGAAAAAAAAGCATTTTAAACAGCGTTTTGAACCAGTGAAGATTATAAATCCTTAGTGCCTTCTTGGATCTTGACCTTTTGATATGGAAGTCTCCTGGACAGGGAGCTCCTTTGATAACTTATTTGTGCTCTTTCTCTAGGCAGTCAGTCCAGACTGGAAGGATGGTGTTAGTGTATGTTGAAAGTACTCATATATTTTTGTAAGCTAAGAACTGTCTGAAAATTCTGCACCCTGTTGTATTCCTTTATGCTGGGTTTGTTGGTTTTTTTTTGTTTATTTGTTTGAAAACTTAGTGCTAGAGGTCAATATTGAAGCAGGTCCAGATGATGACTGTGATGGAAGCTTAATTCCACATTCAGTACATATTTATGAAAAACAACTTGCCACTCAGTGTGATAGTTTAGAGCAACATCACGATTTAGAATGAGGTGTTGAGTGAGAAATAGTTTCTCAATGCAGAGCAGCTCTAAGACTCGGTTTAAATTTCACTGAAATAGCAGTATGACACTTGTCCTTCTGTGTCTTTACTAATGAATAACAATACTAGAAATAATCTCAGCAGGGAAATTATTTTACTTGCCGTTTTGTTTTGTATTTTGGATGCATGTTGAGGATGGAGCAAGTTGGTAAGGATTGGGGGTCCTGGCTGGGACAATTTATTCTTCAGCTCTGTTTTAAGCAGCAGCAAGTGGGTTGTAATTTTAGGTTTTACTTCCCTTCACAACCTTAGCAGCATTTAACTGAAAGCAGTGACACCATGGTCATCTCAGGGTTGAATAATCCCTGCTGCTACGTTAAACAGTAGAAAAAAACTCTGGGCAACCTGGCATAGTGGTTGGCGGCTCTGCCTGTGGCAGGGGAGTTGAAACTAGATCAGCTTTGGGGTCTTTTTCAACCCAGGCCATTCTGTGATTCTGTGAATCTATGATTCTATGAAACGTGTGAATGGTAGCTATGTGTTTCTGCAAATAATGTTAAATCCAGCAGTTAGCAACCTTCAGAGAAGATACTGAAGTATCTTCAAAGAGGCGAGACTGAGGCTCAGTGCTCAGAAAAGACCAATGTCTTGACTGCAGCAGCTGTGAGGCTGGGGGCTCCAGCACTGGTGGATGGGCACAGCAGATGACACACTTGTAAGTAACACCTGGAATTGCAGGAAGCTTTCTTGTCCTGTTTTTTCTTTAAACTGCACTTTTTCTTCAGACTGCAAGCTTAGTTTCAAGAAGTAGACCATTGAGTTTTGTAATCATGAAAGAGAAAAGGGATTGTAGTGCAATGGCTGAAAAAAAGAAGTAAAATGGGAAGGAGAAGAAACTGAAAAAATGCAGTAAAGTACATGTTAAAGTGTTTAGCAAGAGTACATACAGAGGTACTAGGCTTCTTTCTGTCCAGTAGTTAAATATTATTTTTGGTGAGTTGAGTTTAATGATTTTTATTCTATGTCCTGAATTTTTTCCAGTTTAACTGAATGAAGGGGATTATTTCACAGACAGCTCTTCTAATGGAAGTTGTATAGGGTGAAAAAATTCTTGTTCTTCTTGGAACAAAAAAGAACAATGGAGTAAGGTCAGCATTGCTACCAGAAAGGAAATTGACTAATTTTATGTTATTAGTTCAGTTTGTTTCTACTCCTAAATCCATCATAGTTTTTCAGTGCTTATTTTACTTTCAGTGTTTAGGGAAGTGTTACATACTGGCTTCTGTCTCTGAGTTTTTGAAGATCAGACATGACTTAAAGCCCAAAAAGCACCATGAATGTTCACCTCTATTTGGTGGGTGTGTGAGCATACAGGGCTTTTTGTAGATGCTTTGTCTTCCCGATGCTTCCTTATAGCAGTGCTGTGCTGTAACCCAGCAGCAGCTCAGCACCAAACAGCCATTTGCTGTGGGTTGGGGGTGTCAGGATAAAAAAAAAAAAAAAAAAACACAAAAAAACCTCATTGGTTGAAATAAAAACTATTTAATAAGAAGAGAGAAATAGTGGTTATGATTTTATGTATTTTTATTTTTATGTATTTTTATATATTTTTATCTGTTTTTAATATATGCATACACACACAGGTTGCTCCAAAAGTAACCCCTCCTATTTATTTCTTTGGAATCTATAACTGACATAAAGAGCACAATATCACTACTTGATAGAGGATATTCTTAGGTAGAGAACAGTTTTCAATATAGTCACCACCATAAGCATTGCATTTTCATCAGCAATGAACAAAGAGCCTTCATGCTGCGCTCGTAAAAATCTGCACCAGCAATGGTGACCCACTGTAGTTTTCGCCACAGCTGAAAAGCACCCACTGCCTCTTATCCACTGTTTGGCCTCCTTAAATGTTCAACAAGCATCAATGAATGTCAGTGGGTGCTGTTTTTTCCTCATGGAGGAGTTCAGTGACACACCACTGCTCCATCCGTACTTCCATGCCAGACGCCATTTTGTCAGGCTGCCCCTCTGCTGCCATCTGTCACACGGCAACGACATGTAATGGAGTATTGGTGGGAAGGTTCAACCACTAGCACCTACCTCTGACACTGTGAGGCAACCTGATTAAATAGGAGGCACTACGTTTGGAACAGCCCGCATGTGTGTGTATAAACACAGAGGAATTGGTGCACAGCACAGTTGCTCACTGAGCAGTGCTTATCCAGTCCCTGAGCATTGGCTGTCCCTCTGACCAACTCCCCTCAGTTTTTTCACGTGATGTCACACAGCAGGGGTATCCCTTTGACCAGTCTGGGTCAGCTGCCCTGTTCCCACCCAGCTCCTTGTACCCTCCAGCCCCCTGGCTGACAAGGCAGTACAAGCAGCTGAAAAACTGAAACTAAAACATCACTGTATTATCAATGTTGTTTTCCTCCCAAAGGTAAAATATGGCGTCATATACCAGGCACTGTGAGGAAAGCCAGTTCTGTCCCAGGTGAAAGTGCGATGGCAGAAGGTTGGGGCACACCAACCCCACACCAACCCCACACCCTGCTGTAAGCGCTGTTACTACCAAGCAATGACCTGAGCCCACAGCTTCCCGGCCGTCTGTCAGCCCAATCTGCAGGGCCAGCTGCCACATAAGCACGCTTCCACCAGCAGTACGAAGCATGAAGCTGAACCCCATGGATGTGCCAAGCTGTGCTGAACCCCTTCTGCCCGCTGTACCAGGAGGGCTGTGTGGCACGAGCTGGGCCCGACTCCTCTTGGAGATGGCTCGCGCTGAATAAACACGCTGAGAAGAAGTGCAGCTGTGCTTTTTTAATATGCACTGCAGGAGATTTCAGCAGCCTGATGATATATCGTGCATTAATGTTGAAAAGATAAACACATTTGGAGAGCACAGGAAGGCCTTGTGTTTTTATGTTAGCAGAATGCTTCCTAATGAATAAGAACGTGCTGCTGGCTTCACAGAGCCATATGGCAGCTTTTCTAATTTTAGTTCGGTGCAGATGCATAATTCTCCCTTGTTTTACCTCCGAAAACCTTCCCGAGATGTCGCATAGTTTTTCCCGTAAGACTTGATCTATAGTTTCTGAGTGAAAAATGCATTCAGGAGCCTGATGGCTGCTGTGCTCCGGACAGATGGATGCTGTGTGATGAAAGAGCAACCTCACCGCATAATTGCCACCCCAAAATAGCAGCTAACTTTATTCATAGGCATGGGATAAGCCGGTCTTAAAATTGATTACTGAAATAGCTGCCGTTTCTTAGACACTGGTCTTTTGAGAAATCGCTTGGTTTGAGGGAGAAAAACCAACTTGTGCTGAGGCAACAGGAACCGGTTGACAGGCATGTGTGTGCGTGGTGCCGAGTGCTTTCCCTGCGGTTAACCAGGCGTCAGAGCAGCCTACACGTCGCTTGCTGCTCTGCTTCGTCACATGTTGTGATGCAGAACCACTCACATTACCGAGTACAAACTCACTCTTTTCCTGTTTTGTTGTTTTTTTCTTTTAATTTTTTACTTCTGCATAGCATTACTCCTGTGAAAAACCTCCTGTCTGTGACCACAGTCAACATTAATACTTAGCAATCATCATAGGTAGTATTAATTTATTAGTTTCAGGGGTAATACCAACCACAACATATCAGTTTGCTAAGTATTATGTATTTCATTGCACAATAACATTGCTTTCTAATGCAGTATCTGACTGCCTTTGGCCAGTTACATACTTTGCTATTCCTTTGATTGTTTGCATTTTACTTTTGCACTGCAATTCAGGAGATGTCCTAAGGATCACACGGGGTAAACACATAAATACAAATGAGGCAAAGTAAAAGAAATTGGTGGATGCCTACAAAAAAACTGAGAACATGACTTGTTTTCCAGACAGTTCCACTGTAAATTTACCTGCGTGTTTAAACATGATATAGCATTTACAGTCACTTTCAAGTGATGTCGGCATTACTGCTGTATGAGATTCTTTCTTCATTCGTGAAATTCTTCTAACATGAAGAATTGAACTTCCTAGTGTCTCTTCTAATAAATCTCTTTGCTTATGTTTTGCTTTGCTTATATTTTGTTTTGCTTATATTTTGCTTTTTTTTTTTTTTTTTTTTTTTTTTTTTTACCTATTGCAATAAAGCAAGATTACATGATTTTAAATGGGTATGGCATTTCAATAGTAATTCCAAAAAATTATTTAGAATGTGAATTATATAGGGCACTGGAGAAGAACTGTTTTAAACAGTGCTGAATACTAAATTTGCACCTCTTTCCTCAGCAATTTGCTGAACATGTGTGCTGCCCTCTCAATGTTTCACTGACGTCTCTCCTCTGCAAAGAACCGAAAGTATTTCTCCAGTGACAAATGTGTGTTGATGCAAATGTCCTCTTTCAGAGCATGCTTCATATTTTTTCAGTCTCTAAAAGGGGATTGTTCTTATGAGAGTTTTGTTCTTTACTTTGAAAACACGTTTTGGTTTTGCCAAGAGTGTCAAGGGGGAGATATTTCTGTAGCTGATTTCATTAAGGAAGTTGGAGTCCAGTATGGATGAGGACAAAGAGAGCTTTTGAGATAGTCCCACCAACCCTGACTGCCCACCTGTAGGAATGGAGGGTTTAAAATCCAAACAAGAGGAGGTAAGGCTTGACAGCAGCTCTTCTGAGCCTACTGTAGGTACCCAGTGAGAACCAGAAAACTTGGGCTGGGGGGAACCGAAGGACAGAAAGTCAGGAAGACTTCCTGAGTTTAAATGTAGCAGGAGACTTGGAGCTATTGCTTTTGGCTTCTTTTGCACTGATTTAGGCATTTCTGTTAAGCTAAAGTGATTTCACAAAGGTTTGCTTTCAGAATCTGGAAGGAATCTCAAATTAAGCTCGAGGCTTTCCCACTGGTAAATTTACCAGAATGTGTTTATGCAGGGTTTTTTTCTCCTCTTAACTCTGCATATTAACATAGAAAAGTAAACACTAGAAAAATAACCAATTGAAAATATTAATATGTGTTTCAGTATATTACTACTTATGCAATTATAAACATATCCACAATTTAAACTATAAATTACATCACTGAAACGCTACATAATTGGATGTATATATTCTTTGTAGAATCTCTCTCAAGGGTACTTCCATTTTATGTAATTCTTTTTTACTCTCCAGGCTAAACTGTTAATTGAGCAGAGCTAATAATTATGTATATATAATAATTACATATATATAACAAGTACTTGTGATGTTTATTGCTTTATAATTTAGATAAAGCACACTCGATCCTTGGTAGCTTGTTTCCAACGGATGCTCCCTCTCCCCTTTCATACAGATGCTGCTGAATCTCTGCTCTGTGCTGCCTTGCTCAGGGGATACCTGGTGATGTTTCCCTGTGGTTTACAGCAGGGATGGAGCTGTTGCGGCACAGCCATGTCATGTGGCTGCAGTGGAAAAACCTGGCGGCAGTGGTTAGTCGTGGGGCAATGCCACTGGTCCCTATGGGGCTTCAGAGCCTCTGCAGCTCTTTTTCTGACCCCTAGCATTCAGAAATCATTCATCTATGCGGAAATAATAAGCACTCTGTGCTTCTGATCTGTTTTTAGGCCCCCTAGTGAACCTGAAAAAGAGGGGAGAAGTGGAAAAAGGAAAAACAAACTTCACATTTTTGCACCACCACCTGACTCCAGAAGTTGGAAATGTTAATTAAAGCAAAAATACAAACTTGTGATTGAATACGTGAGTGTTGCCAGCACCAGAAATTCATGCACTGGTTGTTCTTTTCCAGCCTTGCTGCAACAAATTCTTGTTCCCAGTTAGCCCCACGTGCAATATCACTATATCAATTGGCATTTTGAGTTCTTCCCTTGCCAGAACAGTGCTGCTGACCACCTCTGCATGCGCTATTCCTGTGTGTGCTGACTGATGCTTCAGGAAGGGCTTTGTAGTCCAGTCAAAATTGGGTAATTTACTGTGCTGCTGAGCATTATCAGTAGCTGCAGTTCATTGCGTCAACGTAAGTTACTGCTGGACCTGCTTTTATGTGGCTGTCTGAGGCCATGGTTTCCTATACAATGCTGCTTAAATAAATGTACAGGGACTTACAGCCTATTCTAATGTGTAGCCTATTCTAAGCACTCTGGCCACTAAGCTCCTTACACAATTAAGTTATAGGCCCAATTATAAAGTGCATCATTTGGGAGCACTTGTGATTTATGATGCTTTTTGTTGTGCCTAAAAAAATGCTGTGTGGAGCAGAGTGCATGTTGTCACCAGTAGGTGGGTAAGTGATGTGTGAACAGCGTTTTCTTATTTTCTCCGTTAGTTTTTCTTGTAACAAGCAAGGTATTTATTGATCCTTTTGGGTTGGGCCCTATGTGGGCTAAAAGAAAAGGAAGTGGGAAAGTCAAACGGTTTTGAGGGGCAGCTGAAAATAGAACAGAAGTGATCAGGGATCCAGGTGTCAAAATAAGGAAGTGGAACCATAGGGAAAAGCGGCTGGTTTACAGAGGCAGACCATTCCTTGCTCTGACCCAGTGCTGCAGTTTCTGTCTTAATTACCACTAAAGTCATTAAAACATTTTTATTTGTGTAAAGCCTTGCCCTGCACATAAAAGAGTGTAGATGTTTTTATGGAGATACTGTTAAAATATATAGATATCTTGTTTGGGATTTATCTGAATTCTGTGGTTGTAATAGTGGCAAAAAATATTCAACAAGTCTTTTGCATTGAACAATAGTTGATGAAAGTCTCCTTTGTAAATCTATGAAGCTGGGATGTGCCATGTGGCAACCATGCCCTCATGCCATTGCTGTGCCAGGTCTGCAGTCTGTGTATCACAGTGCATGCAGGATAATCCCGTGCTCCCTGGTAGTCAACATGCTATCAATGGCTGCAGTGGGAATAGAAAACAGGGAGATGGTATCCGTATCCATTATAGTATTTTACGGTGTGAAACCAGGGATCACTTTATGATTCCAAGAACAGATGGGAAACAAGTATCATTGCTGACTTTATTAAAGGCTCAGCCCTATTTTTAGAATCCTTTAGAATTCGTTTTCAATTTTTAGAATGTGTTTTGAGAACTGTATCATCATGTGGTGCCAACTTTGCTATATTGTAATATGTGAAGGATTGTTCAACTTTTTTTCCTTAATCTCTGCCTTTTGCCAAAAGAAAAATAAAAAGACACATTTCTATCCTCAGTGCAAACCAGAAGTAGAGATCCTGATCAGTTAAATTGCCAGAGAAAGAAATTATATTTATTTCTAGTATTTATTTCTATCTGAGTATTGTAATCTTAATGATTTAAATTATACAAGTCTTAATAGTGCCTCCAGAAAGCTTGTTTCCTCATTATTCACAATGGTGTCATATTGTGTATGAACAGAAAGAGTGGTGAGGTGCTGGAACAGGCTGCCCAGAGATGTTGTGGATGCCCCATCCCTGGAGGTGTTTAAGACCAGATTGGATGGGGCCCTGGGCAGCCTGGTCTAGTGCCAGATCTGGAGGTTGGTGGCCCTGCCTGTGGCGGGGGGGCTGGAACATGATGATCCTTGGGGTCTTTTCCAATACCAGCCATTCTATGATTCTGTGATTAGAGGACAGCTAAGATAGTCCTGACTCTATTTGCTTGAAAGCAAGAAACATCAGAGATCCAGGATGAGATGGGTCCGAGTGACCAAAGCCTCACTGCCAGCAGGTGGTCACTGGTAGGAAAACATCCAGGGGTTCTCTGAAGCAGTTCCTTCACTTTGTGTCTAAGCATTGTCTGATCGTGCTTATGACCTTGGCCAAGAGAAGAGCTCAGAGGAAATTTGACTGCAGAATTATAGATCTGCAGATACTGGGAGATCCTGTAGATTTGGGTACATTTTAATTTGTATGACCAAATCTTTGATTTTCACCAAGCGTGAGTTTGCAGGGACATGTTGATCCATCTACACGTGGAACTTTCAATAATTCCTGCGAGTCTTCATTTATTCAGTCACTTAGTCAATGACTTAACATTGTAGAATGACTATAAATTCTTGTTATTTGTAGTTTCAGTAGGATTTTGTGTTTATTAAAATAATTATTTCATAATACTTAATGTAAAAAGCTTGAATAATTTATTTTTCTATATTTCAGCACAGTTCTTTTACATAATTACTTGAAAAACAAATGAAAGTTGTTCTGTGTATAGAATGAGAAAGAAAAAAATTCTCATTCCTTTAACTTAAAATGTACATAGAATATGTCTTTAGCACACTGTTGTTATTACTTTTATTATTTTCTCTCTTAAATGCTGATACCATTCCTAGAACAGAAAAAATAATATGGTCCATTACCTGCTAGGAATTATAAGCCCTCTTTATTTGAAAGCTGTGTGTATGAACATCCCTCCAATCATACCACAGGGCATGATCTGTGATGCTGTGGATTACGTGTTGCAATGTGTAACATTCTACTCCAGAAACCTTAAATCAGTCTTCCTTGTAATTTTCAAGCGTAGCACCTGCAGTTATACATTCTTCTAATAACATACTGGTAAAGCAGTGTGAAAACAGTGTGATAGTAAAAATGTGGGCAGACGTCTGGGAATAGAAACCAGACCACTGTTTCACAGTATTCAAACTGCAGATTGCAGACTTGGGATTTTCCTTCTAAATGCAGTGATGATGGAAAAGTTGTGCAGTTGTGAGCTCTGCATACTCTGTGGGATTGGTTCTTAACGCGCCTCGTTCCTGGCTGTTACTCCCTGCACCTCTGTAAGGAGTCTTGTCAGTGCCCTGAGTTCTGTTTTGTAGTTCAAGATAGCTAGCAGAGAAAAAGCAGGAAGGATTTACTTTGTGTCTTCAGACTTCACAACTGAGAAGCAAATAATGATGGTTATGTTTCTGTTGAATTGCGATGGGAGATCGTTCAATCTCATATTCAGTACTGTTGCACTGTAACTTTCATATATAGTCTCGCTTTTTCTGTGGTCTCTTTCTGTCCCTTAATTAGTACTGCTCTGTCATTTAATGCATAGTTTTCTTTATTGCAGAAAAAGCAGCAGCAGCTAATGAAGATGAAGTGCAAAAAGCAGATGTGTCATCTACGGGCCAGAGTGTCATCGACAAGGATGCACTTGGACCAATGATGCTTGAGGTGAAGAGCACAAAATTCCTTTATTTAAGCCAGTTCTGCACTCCCTTGGATGAAGAGTAGTGTAAATGAAGTGAAATAATGCAGTTAGAGGCTGCTGTATAAGAATGGTCAAGCAATGCAAACCATTCTGACTATTTAGGATTATGGGATTGATGAGCAGCAATGTATTTCTGCTGGGTTCGGTGTTGAAATTCTCCTTAACAGGGTGGGGAGAGACAGAGATGATTCAGTTGCTTTATTATACAGTCTTGGGTTTGGAATGTGCATGTTTTATTCATGCTAAGCCATGACAAATTTGGGAGAGCTGCTGTACCTGAACACTGACTTACAGATACAGTAGTACTCACATGAATAATGCTTCCTTTAAAATTGCATGTCATTGCTGTACAGTTTTCATGATTTATTATCCCAGCATTTCCAGCTTTACTCTTTTCCCTCTGGAACAGTAAAATAATCTAGGAGAGCTTTACAGGATATGTATTTCAGTTCATTTAGTAAAGATTTCTGCCTGATTCTAGCTGTTATTTTCATAACCGAAAGGCTGCATGATTAAAACCTGGCTTCTAAAGGCAGTAATAGTAATATTGTGTAGGTATACTGTTTGTGATCCTCATGTCATATGTTGCTGTCCTTTGGTGCTTTATCTGCATAAGCTCACTTGCAAACTGTTTATTCCTGTTCTGACTTGGGGCCTTATCTGTAAGAAGAATAAACACTACTTCAGATAAAATAAAACACAAGCCCTGAATCTAGCTAGAGGAAGAAACTTTGACTGAAATATAATTATTCTGTCATTTCTGAATGTTGCAATAGCAGGATGCATGTTTTATCAGTTTTAAGTGTCTGTAGTATCTTTCGTGATTTGTTTGAGGAAAATATAGTTGTTCTGTACTAATAAGAAATAAAGACTCCAAAATCATACTACTAAATATAAGGAAGATTAGACAAGTTGGATTGAAAACATTCTTCTTGGAAAAGCTGGAGTCATTAAATAATTGATCTAATTTCATATTTATTGCACACGCTCCGTGAATTGACTGTTGTTACTTTTGCTATCATAGTTAACATTCCTCTCTTACACTGCCATGTTAAAATTTAACTTTAAGTTCCATTAATGTAATTGTAAGGACCTGTTTTAATCTTGGGGAAAATAAGGATAAAATGATTTTTTCCTAGCTTGTCTTAGATGATTGGTTACTGCAGCAGACATCACACGGAAAATCACCCGTCTGTTCATTTATTCCATTTATTTTTCCTTCACAGTAAAACCATTGCATATTAACAATGAAAGATTGTGGAACTAAATTAATAAACTCTGTTCCTCTGGTAATAAGAAACTTAGAAAGACTGAAAGTTGTTACACATTTGCTGTGAAAAGCCTACAGATAGTTTTGAGGGTATTTATCTCTTTAAGGAAATGCAATTAAGTGATTTCATCTTTACAAAACTCCTTTATACAACCTCTTGAAAAATCTACTCTTTCTCCATTGCCTTATTGTAATAAAAATGGCAGCACCGATGAACACTTTCTGACTTGATTTGGTTTAGAAACATAATTGTCTGTTTTTATTAAACAATAAAACTGAAGAATCCTCGAACTAGCTGAAGAAAGTGAGTAAAATTCATCACACAGCTGCCTCTGAGGAATATTTTAATATATTTCTTGGTTAAAGAGGAAAAGTAGGTATGGAAAGAGGGTAAAAAATAGTCAAGAGAGAGCCAGCGAGAGCTCAAAAAGAACACAGATTTATTCTCTGTTCCAGTATATCATCTCAAATAATATCTGTTCTTGTTTTCCCTTCCATCATGTTGCCCATTATTTGTTCCCCCCTATACTGATAGCTCTAAAGAAAAGTGGTCTTCGATATTGCTCTTGTTGGTTATTGTGGTGGAATACATCTTGGAACAGAATTAAGAAATCATTGCAGAAACGGGAGCTTCAGAAATATTTAAGTGGCTTGGTGCACTACTTTGCTCAAATGCCTTCTGCTATCTAAAAAAGTCCTTTTACAGTGTCTTTGCCTCTGAACAGAACGAAATGGGAGGGTGGCCCATAGGGCGTATTCCCCTGCCTGTGCTGCTTTGGGCTGGATGACCACTTTTGTGACCGTCCCAAGCAGCAGCTGGGCGGAAGCAGCCCAGAGCACTTCCTTGGCAAAGAAGGTGCTGTAGGAGGAAACAGTAGGGAAGACTGAGGGTTATTATGGGATGCCAGTAACTAATAATCTCCTTCTTGCCCTTTCTGCTTTTGAAAGTCTTCTTAGGACTGCGATAAACATCTGCTCTTGCTTTGATTTCACAATCCCTTTGAATTGATGTAAGCATGGACTATGGCCAAGCAGAATGGTTAAGCCAAACCCACCCCCTTCTGCCAGCTCTAAAAGCCATGTGGTTTCACGGTGGGCCAGTGCAGGGGACTGATGTGGCCAGCATGTAATTTTTCTGTTCTTACATCAGTTTTCAGCCAACTGAGCTCCCTAGTCCAGCTCTTGATATTCTCAGAAATGCTGCTGAAAGAGGGGGTTGTTGTGATGTGAAAGCAACTAAGCCAAAGATGTTGTGCTTCCCTCAGCTTCAAGCAGTGGTGAAATGCAGTTTAAGACACTAATCTGTAGCAGAGACTCTGATAGAAAATAACATGAGAGCCTCCATTAATGGAATCTTGTAAATTGTTAGTAGTTAAACCAAATACTAGTCAGCAGGAAAATGGCATGGATGTTATGGAAGCCCCTGCAAAGGAGGGAGCTCACTACAGGAAGTGAATTAGCAGGAGGAACCAAGGATGGTCAGAAGCAAAATAGCAACAACAAAAAGTGAAGTCACAGATTTGTATTTTTGACAATTATCTTCATTTAGAAGGAAAGTATATATTCCTTGCAGAGTGAGTTCAGCTTGAGCAGGTAGCCCAGGGCCAATATCTCTGGGGAAGCAGATTTCACAGCCTTTGAGCAGACCCTTCCCATGTCTGAGCACTTTCATGGTGATTTATTTTATTTGTATCTCTGTGAAGATCCCTATGTTGCAGCATGTTTCTGTTGCATCTTCTTCAGGGAACCTCTGAACAGAGCCTGGCTGTCCTCTCTTGGTCCCTCAGATGGGTGGCTGGGAACAGAAATATGATCTTTCCTCTTTTGCACTGTCTGGATCAGCTAACTAACCCTCAGTATTTTTCAGAGGTATCTGTAGCCTGAGAACATAAGAACTGCCTGTTAACACCAACGTGGAAGTTGTATCGAATGCAAGCTTGGTCATATCAGTAAATACCACATGCCTGTATGCACTTGCTGTGGCTGCTCCTTTTTGTTAGACTGTTAGGCTGTTTTGCAGTGAACTGAGTTCAGTTTTTATATGGATTTGCTCACTTCAAAATCTGGTAAATCATTGTTTACCAGTTTTATAGATTTGCTTCTGTCACTGAAGGCGCAATATGGTGTTTGTGGGTTTGAGATTGAGAAGGGTGATTTCCCACCACCTTCTAGAGCAGTGAAAAAATCAGGCAAAAATGCAGGGCTTAATTGGTAGTCGAATGCTTAGATCAAAAGCTTTCTGTGTTTTAAGTTTAAACCCCCTTTATCTGCTCATATGACATACTGTTAGTGGGACATACCCTAAAATGTTTCTAGCTTGCACAGTCAGGCTTGCATCTTAAGATAAAGAAAGTTTGCATGAGAAGATTTTCCTGATACTCAGATTTTTATTTTATCCTGACAGGTAGGAGTGAAGTAATATTTGGGTTAGGTTTCAGATAGCACACAGCAGACATCTGTGAAAGAGTCCTTTAGCCAGGTTGTCACTGTCAAAAGAGATAAAGAAGGGAAGCCATCAGTGTAATATAAGAAATGCCTTATTTAGAGGCTTCTGCTCAGAAAATGTTAGTGATACAGACTACTGTGGAGCTGAAGTGAAAAGATGAAATTAAACTGGTGTCAAATAAGAAAAAGAAAACAGCCCTGTGAGCAGGAATTAAAACTGTGGGATCCTCCTTGCACCCCACCACCTGCTGACATCTGCAGGGCAAGCTGCACTCCCTTTACCTTCCTTTTTAACCCCACGGGTCTCACCTTCCTGGCTGCATGGGACCTGCTGCTCTGCAGATACCTTGCTGGGGATGTCAATGGAGCCCTACTTACTGCCTTGTGTCAGCAAGTCCTGCAGTGACTTCTGGGCTTCAGTACAGGTTTCCTACTTCATAGGCAGACTGCTAGTTAGCAGCATCTTCCTTTGTTTTATTTAGTTTGATTGGGTTTCTGTGTTTGTTTTCATGTATGGTTTTCGTTATAATGCAAGGTATGCATCTTTCCTTCTGTGCTTTTAAACTGGTTTGATGTAAGTAAGATGAGGTGTTCAATATGAAACGTGTACTTTGCTATGACAAGAATATAAGAACTGGGATGGATTCAAGATGTCTTCTGAAGAAAGGTTTTTTTTGTGTTTTTTTTTTTAATACCTTTTTGTCATTCTGATTGTTTAATGTTGTGTTTCTCTCTCCACCCAAACCCTCCCTCTCTCTCTGTCTTTTTGTTTTCCTCTCAGGCCCTGGATGGGTTCTTCTTTGTAGTGAACCCCGAAGGTAATGTTGTGTTTGTTTCGGAGAATGTGACACAGTACTTAAGGTACAACCAAGAAGAGCTGATGAACACAAGCATATATAGCATCCTGCATGTAGGGGACCACAATGAATTTGTTAAAATCCTGCTGCCCAAATCTTTAGGTATATATGTTTTCCTCTTATAATACCTTTACTTATTTAACTTTGGTTCCATAAATCAGCATTTCGATTACTTTAGTTAATGTACTTCCACTGCTTATGGCTTTGTCATATACACTATTTCTTTTTAAAATATTAATCAACTGTACCAGTGATCTATATTTTTCTCAAAGGTACCTTCTTCTTTACAAAGTTGGCTTCTTTGTTAACTGAAATATTTAAATGGATCTTTAGAGTGAATCACTAAAAGTCAGTGTTTAGCCCTGGTAGCTTTCTGTCTAGGCTGTTTACCTTAAGACTGTCTAAATAAAAGAATGATGTCTTCTGCAAAATCAAAACATTCTTTATGTTAGATCTTTTATTTCAGTGGTTTCAGTCTCACTGATATTTCAGCTTATCTTTCTTTCAAAACCAGTTTTTTGTTAATTGCAGCCATTTTTGCATACAGATTAATATTGGTTTTAACATCATTATTTTTTGGAGGAGGTGCACAGAAATAGAAAGTCAATACAGCACTCCTCATTTACTCACAGCAGCTTAAAAACTGTTATGTAATTCACTTCAGCATGTTATGACTTTGCTTATAAACCTCTGAAGAATTGAAAATGTAACACTTTTAATGGCTGAGCCCCATAAATTATGGCCTTTATTGCATTTTATGACTACAGAGTGCAATTGAAGAGTATTTTAAATATGACCCTGCTATTTCTTCATGCGGTATTACATTAATTTGTTTTGACTGATGTCCAGTGCCTATATTGGTGCATGGCAGGATTTTGTTTCTTTTTTTACTTACGTTAAGCTCTGTGTTGAGGTTTAGTTTTATCCACCACTGCACGCAGGTAATTCTCATCCCTTCAATCTTTCCCATTGCAGCTGAGGCTATGTGTTTCAATACATTCCTGATTGCATTGCATCTTGTCTTTATAGAATGCATATGAGTTTATTTTCTTTCTATTTCTAATCTGGACACTGATTCTTATATGCTATTGCTGTTTCTTTTGTGTTAATCAGTTTTGAACTCCTACACCTGCCTTTTTTCTTCCAGGCATATAAGCTAGCATATCTTCCCAGTATAGCTTTCACTCTAGTCTATCACTTTTACATGCATGAATGGTGAGAATTTTACTCTGCTTTTCTACTGCTGCCATTATCAGTTGTTTGGAAAGGATGCAATGGCTGTACAACTTAAACAGCAATGTTTTCAAAATATGAGAATTTTATAATTACCTTGTTACATGCTGGTTTGGGCCCTAATATTAAAAGTAGATTGTTGTTAGTTAAATCAGCTTGTTTCCTGATCAGTTTACAAAGCACCTTGATTAATTTCCTGTGGATAAGCTGCAGAAAGGACTGCTGCCAAGTTTATCTCACTATATGATCTTTGCTTTGCTCAGTGAATGGGGGATCTTGGTCTGGTGACACTCCTAGGCGTAATAGCCATACCTTCAACTGTCGGATGCTTGTAAAACCACTTGCTGATTCCGAAGAAGGCCATGATAATCAGGAAGCACATCAGAAATATGAAACTATGCAGTGCTTTGCTGTTTCTCAACCAAATTCCTTCAAGGAGGACGGTGAAGGTACTTTCCACTTTCCATTTGTCTTAGTACTTTCTCTTTCCATGCTATCCCAGATAGTTATGGGACAGCAGTTTTGGTGCAGTCAATAAAGCAACCACTGAATCCTGAAAAATAGAGAAGTTTTACATTTTCCCTTTTTCATTTAACTGTGGAAGTTTACTTTTGTCTTGGATTATGAGTGTATACTCTAACGTGTACCCAATTTGTTCAGTTTAAGTTGCGAGTAACTGTGTTTGCATGAATGAGATATCCTGGTTTTATACCTCTGTATTTCCAAGAATGACTGGAAGAAAGGTTTAAATGGGCAATTTTTTGAGTTCTCAGAATGCAAAGTCAGGTGTGGTTCACCATTTCCTTTACCTTATTTTCCTTATTACTTCAGCAGGTACATTTCCTTAGATTGTATTTTAAGCATTCAGATAAGTAAAAATGATTTATTTTGAAGCTGTTACCTCAGGGACAGCAAGTTTTTGGAGCACGTTAAGGAAAAGTATTGAAGAAATGTGTTCTCTGTGTATGCTTATCCTCCAAGTGGTTGAGCTACTAGAGGTAGCATAAACATATGCCAATATCTGTGGGCCATGGTGGAGCCCTTGAATAATATTTTTTTTCTTTAAAAGAAAACAAGCACACTCTCCTGTGATGCTTAATATTGTAGGAATTAATGAAGATGTAAAACCACTGAGTTCTGTGTATCTTTGCCCTGGTATGCAATGCTATTCTTGGTTGAAAAATAATCAAACAGCATACTGAAAGTACTTCTGAATTCTTTTTGGAAGCAAAATTTTCCTTCTCTATACAAATATCTAAAGTAACATTTTTTTTCCTTTAAGATTTGCAGTCTTGCTTGATTTGTGTTGCTAGAAGAGCTCCAATGAAGGAAAGGCAACTTCTTCCTTCATCAGAGAGCTTTACTACTCGCCAGGATCTACAAGGTATGTGAAAGAGAAGGGTTTTTTTATAACTTTTGTTTGTTTGTTTGTTTGTTTGTTTCCTTAAAGGAGAAATTGCTGTTATAAATGTTTTATCTAATCTCAGGCAAAATAACTTCACTGGATACTAGTAGCATGCGAGCAGCTATGAAACCTGGCTGGGAAGATTTGGTGAGAAGATGTATTCAGAGGTTCCATTCGCAACATGAGGGAGAAATATCTTTTGCCAAAAGGCATCACCAGGAAGGTTAGTTTTCATATTTTTAGCACTTTCCAAGTTTAAGCTGTTTGCTATTTGTATCTATTAGTTGTGTTCTTTTTGTTATGTCTACATGCAACAGCCAAGCTTCTGGCAGTCACTTTTTCAAACTGATTTCCCTAACACACTGATGGCTCTCTTTAGAGAGGTTTTGCACCTCATTTGTTTTACCCTTCTTATTTAAACTGTGCCATATTGGAGGTGGCTTTATATAGTGAAATTACTACAGTTACTGTAAAATGCAAGACTTTGCATGTTGCCTTCCCATTCACTACACAGCATGCTTCAGAATCTCAGCTTACACGATGAGTTCGTTGACCTGCATTCCATTTCACTGCAACAAAAAATGGACTGTCACATTTCCTGTGAGAAATGCTCACTGTGGATTATCAAAGATACAGCACTCGTACTGTCGGGAGCCCTACATTGTTGTATTGTATCTAGCTGATAAGTGTTATAGGATTCTCCACAAGCACTTCTACTCAGTCAAGATTATGGAAGTAAGCTGTAGGAGAGTAATACATTGTGACAGGTTCCCCATGAGGTTTCTGCAGTAGACACTAGGTGGGAATTATTTATTTAATTTTTTTCATAAATCTCTGTCACTGCTAATAATAACACATTTCTAAACAAAAAACCCTTTAGAAACCACTACTCTCAAAACCAGTGGAAAATAACTGGAACATTTCCAGTGAAGGGGCATCAGTCTTTGGCTCATGTTTGTAGAACAGGATTTTCTTGTGGCCTGTAACAAATGATTGCCGTGGTCATTCAACAATGGGTATGCTGTGTTGGAAACTAAAATGTAATTGGAGTCTCAAATTATTCCACTGAACACGTACACAAGCACATATATCCCTTTAATCATGCCGTTTCAGTTAAGTATTCTTTAATAAGTTGTGCTTTCATGAAATCTTCGTGTTCAGAACTTGTCAGCTCAAAAATATGGTAGTGTTTTTTATTACAGTTTTTGGAGTGTATAAAGTAGGAATGCTACAAGCTCACAGACTTATGCTGCTATTTCAGGCAGAGTTGAATGAGTGAGTGCAATTAAAGTTGTAGTAAGAATTTAGAGAGTAGTTTCAGGTATGGATCCATCTGCAAAGATGTGATTTAGGTGTTTCTGTTATGGCATCCAGCCATGTCTTACTGCAGTCCTCTTCAAAGGATTCCAGACCAGATTAGCACCTCTTAAACACAGTGTTGAGGTTTGAGTGCCTTCTCTCAGTTATGTGCAAACTGATAAAAAATGTACATCTGGGAGCATTAACTGCATCCTTGTGCAGGAAAGGCTTAGGACAGTCATATGAACTGTAAAGTTTGTTGAAAAGAGGGGACTCTTCTTGTGGAAGTGAAGAGAGTAAGTGATAAGAGAAGGAGAAAAAAACTCTGGAATTGTTTTGCTGCAAAGGATCCAGCAGTAGAGATAAATAATGGCTAAAATGTTTACTTCCCCTGCCCAGTAGCATAGAAAAGAAAAGGCATATTTTGGGCCAGAGCATCTTTCCATTTGACAGAGGAACCCCTTGCATTTTTTTTTTACTCTTAGGTTTTTGTTGTGGTTTGGGAATACAGGCAAATACAATAGCAGTCTCCTACATGTAATTCAGTGCTACAGTGGGGAAAAAAAAATCAACATTAGCTTGATAAACAAGAAGAAAACACAAACCTTCTGAATTAACTAAAAAGGGTAAAATATATGGCAAGTTTTTATTGGCCACAGTCAGAAAAATAGCATTTCCTCAAGAGGAATACGGAAACATTCTTGTTTGCTTAAAGAATTAGTTTGGAAAATGATTTAAGTAGAGATTTCACTTGTATCCTGTTGGCATTGAGTATTGGAATTTCCTGATGTGGTATATGCTAAAGTTAAGAGCTTTGGACCTTCTGGTGCCCAAAGGTTAAACTGAAACAATGACCTACCTAACAGTGAAATTTTGCTCTGTATTGTTTTGCAGTTGTAGGTTTTTGTTTTTCTCTACATTTTTACTCTGAAAACCCCCTCTGGTTGTTTAAATTGTGCTTCCTGTTTTCTCACTGCCTAAATAATACTTTGAAACCTTGCAGAACAATATATAACAGTGGAAGGACAGGGAAGAAAAGCAATCACAATGCATTCTGCAAGTCTGAAAACCTGGTAGCTCTGTAGCAAAGGCTATTTAATAAAGCCATGCTTGGAAAACTGTCATTTCATTGTTATAGAAAGAATAACAAGGTATCAACAAAAACAACAACAAAAAACAAGCAATGAAATGAAGATCAGATAATAATTACAATTTAAAAACCAAAAAAAAAACGCCACGACAGAAAATGTGTCTGTATGAAAAAAATAGGAAATTAAAGGTATTTGTAGTGCTTTATTCCTCCTTTTTGCCTGATCAACTATATGAGCATTCTGAATTAGAATTAGTATTTCTATCCTGCCATACCTGCAATCCTAATGTAATGTAGCCTTTGAACTTTGGAAATGATGAGGCTGGTTTCACTGATGGCAAAGTGCTAACAGTAGAATCCATTAAGATTTGCTTTTTCCTAACATGATTTCCCATTTTAATTAAAGAAATGTCACAGAGGGTTACAGGAGTTAAAGAATTTAATTTGGTGAAGTTCAGATTTACACTGAAACCTTAAAGGCTGCAGAATACTGAAATGCAGTCCAGTCTAACAGTAGGTGAGGATAACAGAATCAATTTTAGTTTAGGTGATAGTATTTGCAACTTTTTCACTTATATATTGTAGTATTATTTCTTCAAAAAGTAGTAATTTATTATTCCAGCTGTTCTTATTTCTTATTGTTCCTGTGTAAGAGATTTATGCAGTTTTTAAAGTAAAAAACTATTGAGAGTAAATGCTATAAGATAATTCAAGCAGGCAATAAGGAGGAGAAGGTAGACACTAATGGAAAAAGATGATCTGGAAACTAAAGGCACTTGCATTAATCATCTTGATGTAGGCGATACAGATGAAAAAATGTATGAGCAACAAAGGGAGTTAGAAACAAGTTTGATGGAAAGCAATACGGACATCAAGGACTTCTTGACCCACTCCTAAAATAATTTGTATTTCGTAATATCTGTCCTATTATTGCTGTCACTCTTCGTAAGTTTTCCTTTGATCACTCTACAGTACGTGGGCTCCTTTATTTTATATGCAACATCACTTGTATTTATTTCTAAATTATTCCTCTGTTTTTCTGAAAAGCTACATGATGTCTGTGGTATGAGTGTTGATGGATTTAGAACATGAGTGACTAAGCTATCTGTCTCATCATTTCTCATTAATTACTTCTGTTGTTTTGCTTGCTTGCAGTGCTGAGGCAGGGACTAGCATTTAGTCCTGTTTATCGGTTTTCCTTGTCGGATGGCACTATAGTTTCTGCCCAAACAAAGAGCAAACTCATCCGTTCTCAGACTACTAGTGAACCTCAGCTTGTCATCTCCTTGCATATGCTTCACAGGTAATCCTTGTTTGTTCCGCCCACACTCTGCAGGAAGAGAGGGAAAGTACAAAGGTGCCAGAGCAAATAGATCGTTTTAGGCTGATGGACCAACAGTCGGCCTATAACGGATAGCATGAAAACGAACAAGTTTTTGAAATCAACACATGCAGTGTTGGTACAGGGAGAAGACTATTTCAATATTACAGCTGGAAAAAATTATTCCAGTATTACAAGCCGCATGCTGGATTTTCAATGGATCAAAATCTTCCATTAAAAATAAAAAAAAAACTTTAATTTCTTGTTCTTAATTTCAGTATTTTAATTTCCTGTATTTCACTTAACAGGCACGATAAACGTTCCAGATGTAATTAAATTTCAAAATCTTAGGAGGGTTAAATTCCTGTCGTTCAGAATCAGTTGCATATTGGGTCTGGGTCTTCTTTAAAGAATATATTATGATTTTTAGAACTGTGCTCTAGACAAGCTGCATGATTTAACTCCCTGTCTCTCCTCATTTATTGTCTTTCCTTTTTTTTTGTGCATGGAGTAGTGGGTTTTAACCATCCAATTCTGAGAAATGCCACCACTCTCAGTCAAATAAATAGAATGCTGTGGACCTCAGAAATAAATTTTAAAAAAAATTGTCACTTTGGAATTGTCAGAATTTGTTTCAAATTTTATTTGCTGATTTTAATTACCATGCTGTTTTTGTGTAACCACAGCATCACATCTTTTTTGAGAAAAAGAAAATAAATGGGATTAAAACTGAAAATCATTGTACGGAGGCTATAGATTTGAAACTGACCTGAGCAAATGCTCTCCGAAATCTGTTTAGCATTTCTCATGCTTTAACAAAATGGGAAGGTTTATCTCTGCTTAGTTTGTGCAAATAGAAATGTTCTTAATGTAATCAAAAATATATACTAGGAATATCCCATTAGCATTTGTTTTTGGAAGTCCAGAGTTGATTCAGTTTTTCTCAGGATCCTTTTTTTTTTTCTTTTTTTTTCTTTTTTTTTCTTATCTACTTGTCTATAGCTCTTTTATAGCTTTTAGTATTTAGGAATAGGTCTTATTTTTCTGGTTTCAGTTCTAGCACCGAAGTAAAAAGCATTGTGCATCCTCCTGTAAGCTAATTAAAATCTACTGATGAAAAGAGAAATGAACTCTACATGCTCTCACAAGAGGGTATTTTTTGTGTATATGTGTCTCTTTTCTGTTTCCTCCATCTTACAGCCTTCATCTCTAGAATACGAATTTCAGCTTGTATATGTGATTTTTTTTCCTTCCTCTCCTTTTCTGAATGTCCTTGCAGGACGAGATTGCTAGCAGACCATTCCCGCTCTGTAGTAGCGTCCAGTAGTTGTCTTGGCTCACGTGATTTTTTGGAGCAATCTCCAAATATTCTGGCAGTGTAGAAATGTGACTTTTTAAACTTTTTTTTCACTATGAACTTGGTGGGCAAATAGCCCATTCCAGGCTTGTGCTAGGGCTAGCTCATAGATTTTCAGAGCTCCATCAAACAGCTGTCTACAGCTGTCTTGCAAAATATGTATTTGTTTGGATCATATGTTTGAGATGAGATTTCTCTGTTATGGAAGTTAGCTCTTGCTGAATTGTAGAGGAAAGAAATACATTAAAGGGAGAGAGTCTGAAATTATAACCTATCTGCATTTCTAATGACTGTCATTTAAATGAGGTCTAATTTTGTTTTTCCTCTATTCTGCTGATTTGTTAATGAGCAGCAGAAAAACCATACTGTTAATGTGCAGCCATGTTGGTAGCTGTATGTCATGCTTGTCAAAATGTCAATTTGTTTTCAGTTGTAGGTTTGCTATGTTATTTTAAAGTGAGGTTTGGGGTTTGTTTCTTTTTCTGTAACATAATTGCAAGCTGGCCACTGTCATTTTATCTAATGGATTGTTTTTCCTTCCCCTCGCCACATAGAGAGCAGAATGTCTGTGGAATGAATCAGGATTTGACTGGACAAGGAATGGGAAAGATATTGAACCCAATTAGCTCCAGCAGCCCTGCCCATCAGGCCATGTGCAGTGGGAACCCAGGTCAGGATATGACCATCAGTAGCAATATGAATTTTGCCATAAATGGCCCAAAGGAACAAATGGGCATGCCAGCAGGCAGATTTGGTGGTTCAGGGGGAATGAACCATGTGTCAAGCATCCAAGCATCCACTCCTCAGGGTAGTAACTATGCACTAAAAATGAATAGCCCCTCTCAAAGCAGCCCTGGCATGAACCCAGGGCAGCCAAACTCTATGCTTTCCCCAAGGCATCGCGTGAGCCCTGGAGTGGCAGGCAGTCCTCGAATCCCACCTAGTCAGTTCTCCCCTGCAGGAAGCTTGCATTCACCCGTGGGAGTTTGCAGCAGCACAGGAAATAGCCATAACTACACCAACAGTTCCCTGAATGCCCTTCAGGCCCTCAGTGAGGGCCATGGAGTTTCTCTAGGATCGTCGTTGGCTTCACCTGACCTAAAAATGGGAAATTTACAAAATTCCCCTGTGAACATGAACCCTCCTCAGTTAAGCAAGATGGGAAGCCTGGACTCTAAAGACTGCTTTGGACTCTATGGGGAGCAATCAGAAGGTACAACTGGACAAACAGAGAGCAGCTGCCATTCAGGAGAACAGAAAGATAACAGTGAGAGCAGCGTACCACCGGCAGTGAGTGGTGAGAGACCTGATGGACAGAATAAGCTGCATGATGGAAAAAGCCAGACAAAGCTCTTACAGTTGCTGACCACCAAATCGGATCAGATGGAGCCTTCGCCTTTGTCCAGTACTATGGGAGATATCAGCAAGGACTCCACGGGAGGGTTGCCTGGGTCTGGTTCGGCACATGGAACCTCACTCAAGGAGAAGCATAAAATTTTGCACAGACTATTGCAGGACAGTAGTTCTCCTGTAGATTTGGCCAAGCTCACAGCAGAGGCCACAGGAAAAGAGCTGAACCAGGAGTCCAGTAGCACAGCTCCTGGTTCAGAGGTGACTGTTAAACAGGAGCCAGTGAGTCCTAAGAAGAATAATAATGCACTACTTCGCTACTTGCTAGATAAAGATGATACTAAAGATATTGGTTTACCAGACATACCCCCAAAACTGGAGCGGTTGGACAGTAAGACAGACCCTTCCGGTAGCACAAAGTTAATACCTATGAGGACAGAAAAAGAAGAGATAAGCTTTGAGCCTAATGAACAGGTAAGCAAATCTTTGTATTATGTGTAAGTCGCATGTTCCAAATCTGTGTTCCCTCCTTTTAAATTTTTTTCCAAACTTCCTCTACTGGTAATTTTTCGACGCCTGAGGCTGTTTATGAGTAAACTGTTATCTGTCTTTTGAAATCCAGTGTTTTGAAATCCAATCTTCTCTCAGTTTTCCAGTTTATGTTATTAGATTGTGGTCATCGTTGTGTCTAAAAGAGCAGAGTGGTTGTGTGATTGACAGGCTCAGCCTGGAAAGAGGAACTGAAGGCAGGGGAACTTTTCCCAGCTGGTAGTCAGACCTAAGAGAAGATACTGACAATTGTTGGGTGATGCTGACTAAGTGACAGCTTTTCCCACAGGCTGTTGTTGCGTGGCTAAATGGGCTTGTGACCTAGCCTAGCGTAGCAAGCTGCACTTCTCCTGTCTAAGGCAGGTTTATGTGCAAGGACAGAAGCTGTTTAAAAAGAGTGGTATCACCTTGGTATCACGTGTGCTTGTGCTATGCTTGCTTGATCTGCAAATTAAAATCAAGGCAAATCGGCTTCCTTTGGTTTAATGCCAGTTATTTTTTGGTGTTGACTTTTTTACTTAAAGTTTTATATTCAACCCCAAGCCCTGTAGATGGTTAGCTGTTCAGTGCATTTCATTTCTCACAGTATGTTATTTTGCATCCTATATTTTTCAGGGTTCTGTGCAAGATTTTTTGTTGCTGTGCCACTCTTATTAGGGCCTATGCTAAAAAAAAATCTCAATTTGTAGCCTTTGTGCAGAAATTCTTCTCTAAAATACAAGCATTTCCTAACATTGCTTTAACTCTTCTGTTTCAGTAGAATTTGACAGCTATGTGCCATTAAGTCAGTTGTGGTTTTTATATCCACCATGTGCTTTAGAGGGAAACTGAGTCAAATTACACTAATTTCTATGGGGATTAATCCTCAGGCCTGGATATCAGTCATTCTGAATACAGCTAATATTTTGTTATTGCCTGCAGATGGAGGGCTCAAATTCTCTTTGAAAATTTATACTTTGCTAAGCTAGAAAAACTTGGATAATTGAGAAACTCACAGCTAAACTGGCTAGAGTAAGCTATTGTAAAGATATCTAAATAATTTTATTTCTTAGTTCAGATCCTACGCATTGAAGTCAATGGTGTTATCTCAGATAACACTGGATTGAAAGCATAGATCCTTCAATCCTCAGTGTTTGATACTGTACAGGAATTTAGTATTTAATAGTCACCAGAAAAATTACGTCTGTGTATGTAAGTAGCTGAGTAGATAAAAATCATGACCTTCAGATGGTTTGCTCTCCAAAAATAAAAAGTTTTGAAGAATTGAAATTTTCTCGTTCATGATCTCTGTGAAGAAAACAGGAGTGAGCTTAGCTGTGAACCTATTCTCAAAGGGCAGGTAGCTGTCTAAAGGGAAGATAGCAATCTAGTTTAAGCTAGTCCTATAGGCTTCTGTTAGGGTTGATGGGGAAAAAAAATAGAAAAATACTTAGGAGAGAGCAGTGGGGAGGACAGTATGGAATTTTCCTAATGTGTGTTTAAAGTAGTGAAGGTGAGCTGCTGTCTAGCAATGTCTCTGCTGACTAATGGTAGCCGGGACAGCTACTTTAAATTGAGCTGCCTTGTCTTCGTGAGTAAAGATAGGCAGGTTGAGTCTCACCCTAAATGCAAACATGTAACTGTAAGACTAACCTGAAAGAAAGAGGTTTCAGTTTCTTCAGGTTTTGAAGGTTTGAGATTGACCATCTCAAGCATTTGAAAACTGGGCTCCCAACATTATGAACTCAATAAAATGAATAGTCTCTTCATTTTTTATTTTTAGGCTTTATATTTCTGAGGTCAGGGATGGGTTTGTTGGGGCTGGAGTACAGACTGTAGATGTATTGCCCTGTTTAAAGTTTGAAGGCAGAGGTTCTCCCTCAGGAGAGAAGGAGCTGGAGGTGCAGGAAGGGCCAGGAGCCGGGCCTGCAGAAGCTGTGATGTTAGGGCTGAAGTGCTGGGGCTTGCTTGGTGCTGAGGCAAGGAGAAGCCAAACCCGCAGCAGCCACGTACAGCTATTGGGTCATGACAGAGGGGCTTTTGTTGTGCATCCCGGTTTAAAATAGTTTTAAACCCTACTTAAAATGCAGCGCAACTTGGAGCTGAATAAACAAGAGAAATCCAACCTGGATAGGAGAGGAAATGGTGGGGAATATAAAATAATGTAAGCATTTATCTAGCTGGAGGCCAGGCCTTTATACAAATAACCACTTTACTCCAATTATAAAATCACTGAAAATATTTAGCATCAAAA
This sequence comes from Centrocercus urophasianus, assembly GCF_019232065.1. Taxonomy (NCBI): domain Eukaryota; kingdom Metazoa; phylum Chordata; class Aves; order Galliformes; family Phasianidae; genus Centrocercus; species Centrocercus urophasianus. The sequence goes on from NW_024884253.1 coordinate 31,179,703, forward strand.
ACTCTTCAGCTTTGGAAGACGGTCTCCCACAGGAAGTGCTCATTGCCTAAATTTAGATCAAAGCTGGAACTATTTAGTACAAGACTGGAACACAGATTCTTGTGCTAAATTCTTCCATTCTCCTGCGTCCTTTTCCCTCCCCCCCCTTCTTCCTCCTGTATGTAAAAATTAGCTGTGTGCTTGTGTTACCTATTTTGCAGGTTTATTTAAAACTTCTCATCCCCAAGGAATGTTGTACTTTTAAGCAATTAGTCACTTGAGTGTGCAGTTTCTTTGGAAACTGCCATGGAGCGGCGCTGGGATGGCTTCTGCAAAGGGTGCTCGGGGGCAGAAGAGCCATTACATTTTCTCCTTTTACTTCTGGTGTGACTTTCTGAGCAGGAAATGCTTTGAAGTGCACCAGTCACCTAAAAATAGCAGTCTTCTAGGTAGTGAGTTTAAACATGCACTTCTGTGGAGCCCAGCAACTGACAGGAAACCTTTCTCAAATGGCAGTGTGTATTTCCAGGACCTCTGCACCTTTTTTCCTTCCTTGGTGTGATGAGGGTTATCGTGCTTTGTTAGGCTGATTGCTGTTCCAGTTCAGACCACTGTGGGGAAGAGGATGAGAGAGAGACCTGCAGGACTGCTGCTGTTAAGTACATGAGCACTTGTGCTGTTCTCTGCTACTAAACAGGGAAAGCAGTGGGATCATAAGTTTTGCAGCTACAGATTTGTTCCAGAGGTTGTCCCTCAGCAATGAGCCAGCCCAGAGCACTATTGTGGGGCTGCTGTTGCAGGACTTCACCCCTCATTCTCCTGCTGTGTGCTCCTCTGCTTCTGCTGTCTCTCAAAACAAAGAGCACACACACTGCTGCTGTTCTGGAGGAGCCCATGATGAAGAATCAACATTTTCTGGCTACTTCCCTCCAAAGTGAAACAAAACACAATGTAATGCCCAGGCTCTCCTTGCCCCTTAGTAGAGGCAATAACTGAATCTCTTTCATCTGCTCCATCACTGACTTTAGGAGACACTTGAGAAACCTGCCTTATCTGACACTAATGTTCTTCATCAGCTCTGACAGAGACAGCTTGGAGGCAAATGAGAATGTAGGGAAGCATCACAGAAACATCATGCACTGAAAAATGTTATCTATTGCAACACAAAAGAAACATTCTGTTTTGCTATTTTGCACTGCAAAACTCTCGTAAAACTGGGTGTGGATTAAGATGTTCATATTACAGATAAAGAAGCCAAGATGTAGGAACGTGACATGGCTTATCCTCCGAGAAAACACTTGGCATAGTATGGAGTGAAATTCTCATCTCTAGAAGTATTAGCCTCTTGTTTAGCCAGGAGACAGTATAGACAGTCTGTTTGTCTGACAGGAATTTTGTAATGCTACTCTCTCCACCAGTGCTGTTCCAGAAATCTTCATAAGCATGTACCTTTTTCTCCCAAAATTCACATAGCGCTCTGGTGTCCCTCATACATCTTGTGAACATTGCTATCCCCTTGCTTTACTTGGAAACTAGTAATGGCCTGACACTAAATTGTCTCCTCTGTACACATCCCTGATCTTCCAAAAAGCCTGTTTCTTAGAGTCAGAGTCTATTAGATGTATTATAGATGCTGGTTTCTTCTCAAAATTCTATCAGAACCTTAGGTTGGGAATTCCATTTTCTGAATAGCTTTTAGTTACAGTTCTAGAAGTCTATTTCCAGAAGTTAGTAGTAGATGATCCTTATAATAAAACAGGGTACCTTTTTTTTGTTGCAGTTAGCAGAGAGGAAGACACAATATTGATTCCAATTCTGACTTACATTTTCCTCTTTTTAATTCTCTTATTTGTGGCTAGATTTAAGCAGAGATTTCTTGTTTTCTTTTTACTTTTCATGGTCAAATGTTTGCCTGTGCTGAGGAGGCAGCTAGTGAGCTAAACTGTAACTATACCTTCCTTCTATAATCCTCAGGTTGTGTCCACACCTAAAGCCATCCTGTGGTAAGCAAAACGTCCAAGGTGGCTTCATCATATATGGTTGTAAGGGAGTTTGGAATGCGGTGTCAACGCATGCAAGCTGTGGGCATTGCCCATGGTGAAAAAGAGCTCTCCAGAGAGTGCAGAGTTCAGGGCATTATCCAGTCTTAATCTATAGAAAGATTCCCTCAGGGGAAGCTGGGCTTTGACATGGCAGCATTTCCAAACCAAACTGCATGTTCAGGTGTTACTGTTTTAGTTGTGCTAAAAGAATTCTGTTGATACATGGACTTGCTTTATGTGATGGTGGTAAGTACTTAGAAAACAGGTGCTTTTTCAAATGGAAAAAGAATTTCTAAGCACAAACTAATGTATTCTAGGACCTAGTGTCTCAGTTCCAAGGAAATGGACGGAATTGTGTTGTTTAGAGGTAGTTAAAATATATGCACAAGAACTTTCTTGTGATGCTTTGTACTTTATCAGGAATTTTTTTTTCCTGTTTTAAATTCATGACAAATAATTGCTTTGCAGGGAGTTTAGGGTGTGCCTTCTATTTACATAAAGTTCAATCTAGACCATTAACAAAATAAATATGGAGTATAAATAAAAGAAAGATCCCATGAAGCTTACCAAGTAAATATTTTAATACTACTTTCTACACATATGGTGCCATTTGAGGGTGGGTCTGGTAAAACTCAGGCTAACATTATCTTGGTGTTTTTGCAACAGTTGAGAACCCTCATCTCATCAAAAATTAAAGACAAAATATTTATCTTTATTGATATTGATCATGCTAAAGCCAAAAAAAAAAAAAGAAGAAGAAGAAATAAAAAAGAAAGGTTATGTATTTATGTTGTATTTGGCCTTTCGTTGCCTCTTCCTGGGAGGAATTAAAGGCACTGCGGGGAGTGCAGTTTTCTGACACGTTTGTATCATATGTTTTCTTTGTTTTTTAGTTTGTTATTTTGTGATATTTTTTAATGTTTGATGTTTAAACAAATTGCAGTAGCCAGAATGTTTAAAAAAAAAACCTCCACAAATTCAAAGGAAAAAACTCTGCAACACGTAAAAATTTCCCTCACTGTTGTCTAAAATATGCTTAATGAAGGCCATATGTCTTAATTCCCCCAAAGAGTATTGAATCATCCTTTTATAATTCATGATACTCTACATCAGCCTCCTCTACCAGCTCTTGCAGCCTTCTTCCATCAGCTCTCCCAGTGCTCAAAATGCAGCTTCTGTAAACATTTCTTGAGTGTCTCTTGCTTGGAGTGCCTTTTTGAATCTGCTTATCACCTGTCCTCGTAATGATTTAGGTTTCTTCTAATGACATTCAATTCCTCTTGGCTCGACCTTTTCTGTTGCTATGCTGTGTCAACCAAACTGCCTGTACGAGCCTGGGAGGTAGCGAGGCAGCATGGGGATTTGTCAAGAGCAGGCAATGTCAGACCCATCTATTTTCCTTCTGCAACAGGGTAACAGGCTTTTTGGCTGAAATGAAGCAGTGTATGCTGTGCATCTTGATTTTAGTAAGGCTTTTTGGCACTGTTACACGAGGCGTTCTCGTAAGCAGATCAGAGATGCATGGTCAAGATGAAACTACTGTGAGTGGATAGGAAGCTGCTTAGAAATCCTTACACACAATGTAATTATTTAAGGATTCACTGTCAAAGTGGAAGTACTGCTGGAATTTGAGCAGCAGCTATTCCATATTTCAGTTAACATAAACGACCTGGTGCTAGGATGGAGGACATTTAGTAAGACTGTGTGTGATGCTTGAATGTCTGGAAATACTTTGGAGGACAAAATTTGATTTCATTTGAAAGTAGGATATAATGTTGGCAAAACCTTAGGAGAATACTGAGGATGAATAAATGCTATTTATTACAATTAGGCAAGAATAATGGCACAAAGAAAAAAAAAAAAAAGAGATGGAGAGCAACCAAAGTGTGGTCTGGACACTGCAACAGGACTATGGGTGAGCTGAAGGCAGATCACGGGATCATCAAGAGTGATAAGAGGTCTCGAAAATAGGTTATAGGTTGCAGAAAATTTGAAGATTTGAGATTGCTTGACTTTAGCCTCAAACCTTACAAGGCATGAAGCAGCTTTCAAATGCTGAAAAAATTAGAAGAAGGCAGAAGAACACAATTTGTTCTCCAGATTCAAAATGCATCTGGATGGAAGGGCCTAAATTCCAGTGGGGGAAGTGTAGTGTTGACACTGAGGAGAAAAAAAATACTTGAACGTTAGGGATGGTAGAGTGCTGAAAGAAATTCCCTGGGGAAGCTGTGGATTTTGTCACTGCCTTTCTCTAACAAGAGGTTATATCAGCTTCTATAGGTAATACCAGCCTCCAGATCACCCACATGCTGCTTTTTAACTGAGTAAACCCTTCTCTGTCTGCACTATATAGTCTGATCTATAGGACTACAGGGTTATGTGGAATCATGTTTTATCATTTTATGCGTTTTAACATTTTATGCGTTATCATATTTTTCTGCAGTAAATGATCCAACAAAGGTATGGAGAGATGTAACTTAGAGACACCCTAGCTACCTTTGAGTAAAAGAGCTCAGCTGTCCAGGAGCAGGTTAGTTGTGGCAGCAGGAGTTGAATACAGCATTAGCACATCACTTCTTAGCTAGACCGAGCAGCTCGGTAGATAGTTGAAGTTATTTCAGCTCAGGTATTTCTTCTCTATTTGCTGACCTCTGCAGCACAAGCTCTCTGTGAATAAGCAAACAAGCTCATGAGGTGGTGGGTGAATGAAAAAGAACAAGAATGGTATCCTGGTGTGTGTATGTTCATGGTGCTGTGGCTCCGTTCCCTTTCCATCCAGTCTGCTTCAAGCTGCGCTCCTCTTCTGTGTTTGTAGACTCCTAAGGAAGAAGCTGATTTAGGGGTGATTTTTGTTATAAATACTATCATAAAATGTTTCCTGTACTTAGAGGTAACTGAGATTGTACTGCTTATTTGTAGCTATTACCCAACAGAGTTTTAAAAGTCTTTCCAGTTTAAAGTAGGATTAGAAAAATAATAATTGTAATCCAACTTTCAGTGAGGCCGTCCTTAATTCTCAGTGCTCATAGACAGAGAGGTCAACAAAAGCAATCCTGGTGAAAAGTAACATTTTTAAGAAATACACGCAGGTCAGCATTTATGTTAGTGTAGGATGAACTTTATGTTTTTTGCCATCTTCATTTCATGTTAGATTTCTATTGAATTGAATGTAATTAGATTTCTTTCTTGCTGTAGAGAAGTTATTTTCACAGATCTGGAAAGCTGTGAGCAAAATGAATTCCTAATCTAGTAACTAGTTGACAGTTGTTAATTTATAGAGCTTCACTGAAACGTCTACTTCTTGCCAGCTAAGTTCTATACAGATATTCACTGTTACGATTTTTAATGTAAGAAAGAAAATACGCATGGGGAATTGTTTTAGCCATGAAGCAACTTTTCCATCATATGCTTTTAATCAAGTCATAAAGAGACTGGAAATACAACTGTGCTGAAAGCAGTATTTGTTATACCTACATAAATCCCCATCTTCATCACTGTGGGATCTCTTTCCCTGCCAAATTACACATGCTGCCTGCACAGATGATGGCAAGAAGCCTCCTGGTTCCCACTGGCACGAGGTACGTGTTGTGTGGCTGCGTGCATCCCAGTGCCAGGGTCCTGAAGGGAGTGCCCACGCTGCCTGCAGTGCCACGCTCCCCAAAGCAAGACGGGTGAGTCCCAGGCAGCCTTCAGTCCCTTTTTGACAAGTTGGCGAGCTTCCTTTGGGCTGCTTGGAGGAAACATATGAAGGCCCTGCCCTGAAGCACGAGCAGGGCATCGGGAGCAGGCGAGCAGCAACGTGTGTTGTGTTTTCTCTGTTTGCAGCCAGGCAGCGAGTTGGATAACTTGGAGGAGATCCTGGATGACCTACAGAACAGCCAGCTACCGCAGCTTTTCCCAGAGAGCCGCCCAGGCGCGCCGGCAGGCTCGGTCGACAAGCAAGCCATCATCAATGACCTCATGCAGCTCACCAGTGACAGCAGCCCCGGCACGGCTGTGGCCACCCAGAAACCAGCAATGAGGATTTCACAGAGCAGTGAGTCCGGCTTGCGCATGGGCAGGGAAAGAGTGTGGAGCCCGAAGTGGGGCTGCCGTGCCTGTGGGCCTGCGGCAGGGGAGGAACGAGGCAGCAACTCAGTCTTCCCCGTTGTTGAGCAGTGGCGTAGCGCCATCTGCGGTCATCTCGCTCTGAAACGCAGTCGGAGATTGCATCTCAATCGCACAGTGCACTTAGATCCTTTCTAAAGGAGATTTAAGGTGTGCTCTCAAAATAAACATTTCTGTTGGAAAGTGCTGCAGTTATGGGTGATGCTGCTGCTGCAGGGCTCTTAGCATCAAGAGTGTGTGTGTTTTGTGTTGATGTCGGTTGCTCTTTCTCAATAGTTGTTCCATAAACAAGACAAGTGAGGCTTTTTGAAGCATGACAGAATGCTTTTCCACAGAATTAATAGAAAGATGTATGATTAAGAAGAAATACCTAAATTTGGTATGAAATTGTGGCTCCTAGTTGAGTCATTTCCAGCTGACTGTTTTCCTTAACTTTATCGATTAATCACGATTGAAGTGTTGGTATGCCTCCATAAAATAGTGGAAAGAAAGCAAGTAAGGCAGCAGTTTTATCAGCTATGAATGCTGAAGAAGATATTATACAGAGTCACTGTTTCCCATTGTTTTCTTTCCCATTGTCTGGGACGGCAGCATCTGTTCACCTCCTCAAATGTATACTGGAGGGCTTTTTTTATAAAATGGAGTTTAGATAATATTCTTAATTAAATGTAGCCATTCTGATTCTTTTTTTTTTTTTTTTAATATATAACATAATTTGACTAGGAAGCTTTTAAGGCTAATTTGGATGGGGCCCTGAATGGCCTGATCTAGTGGGTGGCAACCCTGCCCACAGCATAGGGTTGGAGCTCTTTAAGGTCCCTTACAACCTTAGCCATTCTATGAGTCTATGGAATTTAGTTCTTAGAAATGTTCAAGTAGTTATTAATGTTTACATTAAAGCCACTACAGACCTTTGCAATACAATTTGTTGAAATGGAATGCAAGTACAGGAGTCCTAACAGCAGCAGTACCTGCCAGGAAAAAAATCTCCATGCCTCTGAAATCTTCAATATATTCTTTCTGAAGCATGGTCTCTCCTGGCTCCTTTCAGCTTCTCAGAGTTAAGCCTTTGCTTTGGCTTATAAGTGTTCAGAACCACTCTGCTTGGGCTCTAAGTCCCATCCAGCCTGCTGCGTATATATAGAGAGAGAGATTATATATCTATACATGCACAATATAATATACAATAATATATTGACTGAAATTGTTTTCCTTTTTGTCCTATAAATACAAGTATTATTCACTCTATTTCTAGGTTTTACATAACACAGGGGACTTTGCAATCATTTTCATATCTTTGACTTTAAATCTGCTTTCAAAGCTGTTGGAAGTGTAGTAAAAGTATGATTATCAATGAGAATATCTTGGTGTGTAACAGCAGTTTTGAAAAAGAAGCATCCTGTTTACAAAGTAAATTAAAAACCTATTTTTCCCCCTTCTAGCTCAGTCTTGTGTTTGCGCCTAATTCTACTAGGGATTTTCTGCCTTATTTTCATGCAGAAAACAGGTGCATGGGAGTAGTGAGTGGCTTTTAATATGTTCACAGAACATCAGTGTAAAATGAATTTCAAACTATTTTTTTCCCCAAAGAAATAACCTGCTTTCATATTTTTTTTTAAGTTGTATATGAAAATACTTCAAATAATTTGACCTGTTACAAATATATATTTTTTAACTGTTGAGCACTGCTAGATTTGCCAAATTCTTAGGAGTTTGTTGCTTGAGGAGCAGGGAGCCTTCTTCAGTCCCATCGTAACCAAAAGCAGAATGTCTGATCTGAGCACCATCACATCTGTGTTGTTCATTGGTGCTGCATTTCCAGCTTTGCTTTTTGTAGGATCAGGGATTGCTTGCAATTAGGCATGTAGTAACTTACTCACCTATGTGATCTTTCAGGCTTACAGGGAAAACTGTTCTGAAATCATCAGTAGTGATGAGTTTTGGGTCAATCCAAGACTTTATGGTGGCATTTTTGTCTCGTAAGTTAATTTATTTGCTTCTCTGGACAGACAGTAAAAACAAAAGCATGACCATTTATTCATTGTTGCTGAATCATGGAAGTATTTATTAATGACAAAAATAAAATAAAGTAAAATAAAATAAAATAGGGAGGAGATGTGGAGATGGAGCTACAGGATCAGATATAGACTCAATCTGTCCTTAACTTTGGTAATTTCTCCAAGGACACAGTTTATGCTGGAATAATTTCAAGATAGATTATTCCTAACAATCTGCCCACAATTACAGTCCTACTAGGTGTAAGATTAACTGTGGCAGTAGTATGCACATCACATAGTGGTATGTTTTGCTGCAGTGACCCTCTAAGTTAAAGTATCACTTAAGGTTTTTAAAAAGGTAAGTCATATCTCTTTCAGTGTCAGAATGTTCCATTTTGAAATTTACATGAAAATGTCAAGAAGGGATGTTTCTCAGACAGATGGAATGGGTAAATTAAGCAGCATTAAATAGCTCAGCCCAAAGCTTTGAGTGTGTTTGGGTTCTTTTTTTTTTTTTTTTTTTAACAAGTTTCCATTCTTGTAACTTTGCTTTTTGTTTGCTCCTCCTGTCTAGCTTTTAATAACCCACGAGCAGGGCAACTGGGCAGGTTATTACCAAACCAGAATCTACCACTTGACATCACACTGCAGAACCCAACAGGTGCAGGAGCCTTTCCACCCATAAGGACAAGTAGCCCATATTCAGTGATACCTCAGCCAGGACTGATGGGCAGGAATGAAGGGATGATAGGAAATCAAGGAGCTTTAGGAAACAGTAGTACAGGTAAGAACACTTTCCATTTGTTTTAACACACTTGATTCACAGACTACATTATATGTAACTTAATGTTGAGGTTATTAACAAATACAGAATGCATGTATCCAATCAGTCTGGGAGAAAAAAAAAGGGGGGGGTTAAGCGTGCTGTTACATATTGGCATACTTTTTTTGAACTTAATGCATATGTTAGGTATGTTCTTTGCACTCTGCTTTTCACTTCCTTTAAAACTTCTACATGCACATATTTTATTGGCAGTTAGAGTCTGTTCACATTGATGTTCCAGGTTCAGCTGAAGCTTATGTAAAAATCAAATCTCTCTGCCTCCAGAAAGTAAATAAATGAACCATTCCACTTTTTACAAGTGGTCCTTTCAAAACTGAACTGTGGACATTATAATTATTACTCTTTTGGGATGTATCTCTACAGATGCTGCAATTGCCCTTAGTTATCCTTTACTTATTAATGCTAGTTCTCATTTTAAATTAAAGAGTAGTTAAGGCTTTCATCATTTTCTGAAACATTTTTTTCTGGAACCATGAGATCTTGTAATAGTATTATTCATTCTGAACTGTTTGTAGTGTACTGATTTCTTCACACTACTTTAATATTGTATAAAGATACTAAAAGATATTTCACTGGAAAAATCAGTCTGATTGACTTACTTCAACTGATACATAGTCCAAGACTGTACAAGTGTGAAACAACTGCTAAGAAAACTGAATAAATGCATATTTCATTTCAGCTGGCTATTCATTGCCAAAATTTGCATCAGTACTAAAAAAGACATACTGACAGAGTCTGATATAAATTATATGAGTAGAATAGAGGTCAACTTGTAGTCTTTCAAGTATCCTATTACTTTCACCTTCTGTATAGATATTTGAGGATGTTATTCATCTTATGTATACAACTTAGAGAGTATTATCTGTGTTCCGCCATTTGCTTTAGCACACCACATATTTCAGCTGACAGAATATGTACACAAGCAGAACAAACCTGAGGATGCAATACTGAAGCAAATTTTGCTCAGTAGATGAAACAGTGACCCTCTTCAGAGGGTTCTTCTCCTCGGTTGTACGTCACTAAATAAATATACGTCACTGAACAAATGAGTAGTAATTGTAAGGGTGGCTTTTAGCATTCATTTAAGGATGTTGCAAATTGCAGCTGGATGGAGAAATAGTCCAGTCTGAAATCCATATTTTATCTGCTCTCTAGACTGTATAAAATTGAAATGTACAAACTGTACGAACATATTGTTCTAAGTGTGTTTTATGTTGTCTTGCTTTCTTGTGTGTCTGTGCTGCATTGGCATTTTCATTATTTTTTTTTTTTTACTACTGTCAGAGTGTAGAGTTCTGTATATTCCAAGTGTAAATAAACCGTATCGGTTGTTTACAGTAGATGTAGGAGGACTTCCCCTAAAATAACGGTAATGAACTTCAGCATCTATCGGAAAGTTCCTGTGAGTAATTTCCCTGCACTGTATATTGGTTTGAGATTATCTTGGGTAAGCCTTGAAGCTAAGAAGGCGACATACTATGAATTAAAGGACTTGCCAAAAGATGTTTGCAGAATGCAAATTTGAATTTAATCCTTATAATTTGCAAGTGTGTGTAGCGATAGCATGTTGTTACTCAAGTCTTCATTCTCACATACCACTTGGAAAGTAAAGCAGACACACATCAGCAAACGTGATTCATTTCCTGAGGAAGGAAGTCAGTGCTATCCACACACCCTCAGCACCTGTTGCAGACTACACGTGGGAACACTTATTAACAGTGTTTCAGAAATGATAAAAGGGTCTTCCTCACATAGAGTGCATAATAATCTCCACTGCCTTGACTAAGCAGTGTATGGTATCTTTCTATAGCCCTGCGCATTTGGACAGGCAGTTGTGATGCAGTGCGCTTTGAGTGAAACTGCTGCATTTTCATCTCTAAAAATGTAGCTCGTCAGCCAGCTGCAATTCTAATGCTGCCCTGAGTCATGCTCCTCCGCCTGACCCTGCCCAACTTTTGTGCAGGAATGATCAGTGGTAGTGCCCCGCGACCTGCCATGACATCTGGAGAGTGGGGAAGCCAGGCTTCTGCTGTGAGGGTGACGTGTGCACCCACCGCCAGCGCCATGAACAGGCCGGTGCAGGCAGGCCTGATCCGCAACCCCACAGCCAGCATCCCCTTGAGACCTAGCAACCAGCCTGGCCCGAGGCAGATGCTTCCATCTCAGGTCATGAATATGGGTAAGTGTGCGGAGTTGTGCCTTTACGTGTGCGCTGGGTTGTCAAAGGTGAAGCAGCAAAAAGTCTCACTGCAGTTCTAGATTTGATGAGAACTGCATTCCATAGTGAGAGCTTCCTGTGGGAGAAGGAAGGAAGGTGTGTAAAATGTTAAGTTTTAACATGTGTTAATAACAACTCCAGATATTCTTTAGCTTCTTAATGATATGGATTTCCTAAGAAAGCGGATGTGAAACTTTAAAAATATTTTTAAAGAGGATATGCTGTGAATGTTGTCACTGTACTTGGCCAATTCCAAGGCAAGTACACTGCTCTTACGATGCTGACTTTGTATACTACCTTTCTAAATACTTTTCTTGCTAATATTTTACATATATGATGTCATGTTTGCTGTTTTTTGTAAACGCTATCACAGTTCTTACATCATTTACTCAAATTTTAAAAGTGATATTTAACAGAAAGTAATGATGCTTTGAAGTGTAATGTTACTAGTCTTAATTCTTTTAGTGCTTTTAGTGCAACATTAATGATTCAATGGAAAGATTTATCATGAAAGTAGAAAAATCTGTGTGTTTGTTTTTCCTTGATTAGGGCCATCTGAATTGGAGATGAACATAGGAGGACCTCAGTATAGCCAACAGCAGGCTCCTCCAAATCAGACTGCACCATGGCCAGACAGCATCTTGCCTATAGACCAGGCAACATTTGGTGGTCAGAACAGGTGAGTCTTAGTGACACATCAAAGCATGGAGAGATTTAACAGGCCAGAGTTGTTTATGCCCCATGGAAACAACGTCCTGTGTAAAATATCTCCACAGCTAAGTCAATGTAATGTTTGTAGTGTTTTATCCTCATGAAATGTGTATGTAGTGCATTAACACTTGCAAATGCTTTCTTTGCCATTTAGTGGGTTGGAGGAATTAAGAGTTCTGTATCACAGAAAATGCTGCCAGTGCTGCAGGTAGTTGCACCAATTTCACCTCTCAAATATGAAAATGAACGTAAATTCTGTCTAGTTTTAGCGATGTTGTTGCTAACGATGCACATTACAGTTAGGTACATGGGTCATTTCAAAAATGATTTTCACACCAGTGGAAATGACCACTGTAGCTGTCGCCACAGCTGAAACACACCACCCACCACCTCGCTGTGCTGACGTCCACTGTTTGGTCTCCAGAAACATTCAGCAAGCATCAATGAATGTCAGTGGCTGCCATTTTTTCCATATGGTGAAGGAATTCAATTCCACATCATTGCTTCATACACACTTCTATGTCAGATGCCATTGTGTCAGAGTGTCCCTCTGTTTCCATTTGCCACATGGCAACAACATGGAACAGAATATTGGTGGGAAGGTTCTGCCTCTATTGCCATACCACCAACATCCACCTCTGAGGTCGTGGACCAACATAATCAAATAAGAACTGTTACTTTCGGAGCAGGACTCGTACAAGGAACACACTTAAAACTAAAAGTGGGAAAATGTCACTTTAAATAAAAAAACCTTTGAACTTACAACATGGCTGTGTCAGAGCAGTGTTTTTAGTGGTGCAGGACTTCGTCAACATCTCTTTTGTTTGTTCCTTTTTAACTGATTCCTTTAAAAGGGAAGAAAGATGAAGTGAAGGGGAGGCTGCCTGAGGTTAGCTTCTCCTCAGGTAACCAGAACCAGATTAGATCACAGCCTGTTTTAACTCTCATGTAAAATAGTTGTTGGTTATTATGCCTTTAAAATAATGTCATAACTACAAGAAGCAGTTTACACTTGCTTAAAAAGACCTGTATGTCTTCCCCAAAAAGCTTATAGATTAAATTAGAGATATGTGGACTATATAAGTGGTGCAAAATGGACAGACAAAGGAAAAACACTGAGATATTTTGAACTATGTAAGAATATCTTATCCAGTAGCAGATGGGAGGAGTACTGAAAAAGAAATCATATGAAATGAAGAGGAAGCAGTTGGAAAAAAAAGTGTGTGGAGAAAGTTGAATCTTCTGACTGTGTTATCTTAGTTTTCATTCCAAAAGGATGTCCTACAATATTATACATAAATTTAACATTGTGGCATATTCTCTGCTACTTTTCTACTTTTTCACATTTTCAAAATGCATCCTAGTGCTAATTCTCCCCCTGTTAGGATGCATATATACCAAAAGTACTATTGACATAACTTACCACTTTATAAATGATACCATAATATAAAATACAGGGCCCCAGATTTTGGTCAGCAACCAGGGAGATAATTCTCCAGTTTTGTCATAGCTAGAGATGGTGGGAAAAAAAAATGCTGTTGCGTTGTATCTGAAAGTAATCATATTTTGATGATCTAGACTAAAACAGAAGTGATGAATTGTTTGGTGCTGTCTCTTCGTTTTATATTAAGCCCTGGGATTTTAATTTGTATGATGTGATTGTTTGCATGACTACTGAATCATGTAGCTCTTTACAAAGTCAAAATGTGAGTAAAAATAATTACTTGAGGCAGAAGTTAAACACTGTCATTCTGGTTTATAGAAGAAGTTGGAAAAAAGTCATTATTGAATAGTGCAAAGAACTTAGCAAATGTTTTAAACTTTTTCTTACCATATATATTCATGCCTATTTACAATTTGGGCGAGGTTTTCTTGCTAGCCCCATGGACTGATTGTTTTTCCAGCTCATATTTATAAGTCAGCTTCAAAGTTTGCAAGCAATTTAATTGAAAGATTTTTTTTCTGTGTATTCCTCATCTTTGCTGATTTATAATGCTATCTTGAGAGTTGTAGAAACTTCTCTGTATATGAGGTTGATTAATGCTTTTGCAGTGTGCTAAAGATAGCTCGTATACCTACAGATTTAGTTGTTCTGTTTACTGTCCTTCAGGGTGTTTTTAGGTGTATAGCCCAGTGATGCATCTCTTTCCTTCTACTCTTCTTTGACGTAGAGATTAGACCTTCATGGCAACCACATACATTAAAAGCAAAGCCCCTGACATGGTCCCTCACCACATCCTTCTCTCTACTTCTTTCTAAATTGGAGAGGGATGGATTTGGAGGAAGGACTGTTCAATGGATTAGGAATTGGGTGGCTGGATGCCAAAGGGTTGTGATCAGTGGTTCTGTGTCAGGGTGGAGGCCAGTCACAAGCAGTGTCCCGCAGGGATTCTACCATCATGTGCTCATAGTAGCTGCCCTTACTCACAGAATGCTTTTCTCTTAATATTTGCTGTTGTAATCTTGTAGCACTGTGTGCGATATAGAAGTCTGTGAACAGTGCAAAGCAAAAACATGTCATTTGTCTGCTGCTAAGGCATAATTTCAGAGTTGGTTTATTTCTCAGTAAGTTTCCTCCTTTAGGTTGGGAATAAACATTTATTCTGTCTTTGTAAATGTATGTGTGCTTTGCATAGAAATCCAGGGGTGAGGTAGGTAGGATTTGTAGGGCCCCATCAGCCTGGCAGTATCCCAATTCTTGCTGATGCTCTTGAGGCATATAGCCAAGTACATAAACTGGTACCCAAGTGTGCAATTCCATAGGATGTGCTGAATTATTACAGTGTTTTACTGCAAACAAAAAGATGAATGTCCTTTTCTTCCTGCTTTTGGCCAACTCTTCCAGCTACTGAATTTGTACACATTCAGGCAATCTTCGGACCCCTCTATGGCTCTTCAGTTTGCTTAGTGTGATAGAAAAGCAGTTAAGAGTAACTATGGAAATGAATTTTTTCTCTACTTGTGATTGCAAACTTAATAAAACATCTAAAATTCAAGGTTATGCTTACCCGAAAATAAATTTGTTTAGCTTTCCATGTTCAGTGATTGTGTTCTCTACTGACTTCTGTGCCTCTCTGCTGATAGACTTCTCTCTGTAGCAGGAAATCAGCAGTCGGGTGCACTCGGTGTACTTGCTTGTTGGATACACAGCACTTGAAGGATCTTGACAGGCATTAACCACGCTATTTAGATATTTCTTTGGGAGGCCAAACTTTCATCCAGAGTAGGTTTCTAGACAAAATTGACAGCTATTAAAGTAATCTCTGTCTCCACTTGTTAGTTCAGTTTGACTACTAATCCACTGATACTATTTCTCAGCTTTCAGCAGCTGTTTACCAACGCAGTGTTCATGTTTTCACAGGCAACCGTTTGGCAGCTCACCAGATGATCTCTTGTGTAATCATCCTTCATCGGAATCACCAAGTGATGAAGGTGCTCTCCTGGATCAGCTTTATATGGCACTAAGAAATTTTGATGGCTTAGAAGAAATCGACAGAGCTCTGGGAATACCAGAACTCGTTAGCCAGGTATAGTGGAATCTGCATTAGGTACATTAGGTACTGTGGTTAAAGGATAGCTTGTAAGATGGAGGTAAAATGTGTGTTGCAGAAGGGAATTCTTCTTACAAGCTAAGGTGAGGTTGTGTATTTTAGTGGAAGTCAGTCTAAGAGCTTGCTGTCACCTGAAAAGCTTGCTTCAGCCTCAGCTTTATAATTCCCACATCTCTCATGCCACCCTTGCCCAGTTCTTGTTTTGATGTTTGCTGTGCCCATCTGCTTTATACAGTTAAATTGACCCAAACTGAAAAATTAAAGGCTTTTGCTTACCTGGTAATCAGAGGAACAGCTCTGGGTGGGAGAAAGGTACGATCATGGCCAGAAACAGGACAAAGTGAAGAAGCAAAAAAGGTTATGTAGACCTAAGATCAGAGGAGCAGAATTAAGACCTTTGTATTACACTAACATCAAGCTTTTGGATAGGCAAAACTGTCATTTCACCTGTTTGTTTGTTGTTTGTTTTTTTTCCCTTAGTTAATAAATGTGAGATAAAGGATAGTCATTCTTCACCGTGAAGCAAATTATTTTCATTCCAAGCACTTAGAATTATATATTTATTTTCAATTTGGAACATGCCACATTAATTGTTTGATGTACTTTTTTTTCCCACAGTTCTTTTTGCTAGCTTTCACTTGGTTCTGATCCATTTCAGTCCTATATAGTGCAAAAACATGTATCAAAAAAAGCAACAAAAACAGCTTTTGAAGAAAAGCTGGTACTTGATGTTTCTGACATCGAAATTGTATTTCTGAAACAGCCATACGTGCCTCTATAACGATTTCATGTTCTCAGATAAGCCTAGAACACCCATTTCACTTCCTAGAGTTCATTAGCAGCCTGGTGATAACTTCTGACTATCTCGGTGTTTTAGATACTACTTTCATGTCTCCACATCCATGCACTATCTGTAACTATGAAATAGGACTGATGAAATCTTGCTTTGGACATGTGAAAACTATTCCCAAAATTAACTTGGTGCAACACAGAACTTGCTGAAGTGTCATTTGTTGGTGAACTTCAGTTTTGCATTGTGAAATTTCTATGCAGTATCATATAACTTTTGGAATACCACTGCCCAAAAATGCGAATGATGTTTTATTTCAAACTCAGTCTTAAATATATTTGTGTTTAATAAATGTCTGAGTGGAAATGGTTAACGAGTTTTACACATAACACAACTGTCAGATTTTGGAATATGTTTTTTTTTAAATATCCATCACACATCTTAGAAAAGCTTAAAATCTTTATTGCATGAGGGCAGTGAAATTTAGATTAACTCAATTTCCAAGGACAGTATGGAATAAGCTATAAAATTATTCTGGCAAGAGCAAATATTACCTAGAATAGAGTTTAGAATTGTGTTTGCTTTTTGTGTTAATGGGTAATCAGTTTGTGCAGAAGTGCCCTGAAAGAATTAGGCACTTTATTCCCATTAGCTTCAGTAGTAGTTTTAGGCATCTTTGTTTCAAGTTGTTATTTTAAAATCTAAAATAAGATCTACTTTCTCATCCTTATTCATTAGTAATGTCTTTGAATTTGTCTCTGATTCAGTGGCAAAAATATCCTGCCATCACTTTATTTACAGATTTTATTACAAAATCTGTCATTTCAAGCTTTTATTCGTTTAACATAATGATAAAATGGTGATGCTAAAAACATGACAAAGACTGCAAGTCATTGTTTTAAAAACAGAAGAGGAAAGAAGGGCGGAATTTGTCTTCATGAACAT
Organism: Centrocercus urophasianus; assembly: GCF_019232065.1. NCBI lineage: Eukaryota > Metazoa > Chordata > Aves > Galliformes > Phasianidae > Centrocercus > Centrocercus urophasianus. The sequence continues at coordinate 31,196,887 of NW_024884253.1, forward strand.
GTGTTGTAACATCAACACGCAATTAGACTTGTTTTATAAGAAAAAAGAAATGCAAAAATAATACAAAGAAAAAAAAAAGTTTTACATAATTTGCTATGTAAAAGTGTTCATATGCTGGAAGGGTGTTCTTGCAGGTGGTCTTAGTCTCAGACAATCACGTAGAAACCATGTCCCTCCAACTGCTTATGTCATCCCCACATTTCTGCAGAGCCAGGCTGTGGACCCAGAGACTTTCCCCGGCCAGGACTCAAGCATGCTGCTGGAGCAGAAGGCTCAGGTTTTCTCCCAGCAGTACACAGCCCAGGCTCAGATGGCTCAGGGCAGCTACGCTCCCATGCAGGACCCCAGCTTCCACGCCATGGGGCAGCGCCCTGGCTACGCCGCCCTGCGCATGCAGCCCCGGCCTGGCCTGCGGCCCGCCAGCATCATCCAGAGCCAGCCCAACCAGCTGCGGCTCCAGCTGCAGCACCGACTCCAGGCACAGCAGGTATGGCACGAGCCACGCCGCGTCGGCTCACTCGGGGTGTCCTGCATGTATGCTTAGAACAGTCTGGTTTCACTTACAAGCCATAATGAGGTTTTCTGGAACAGCACCTTTCACATTCTCTGTTTTAGATCTTTTTTTTTTTTTTTTTTTTTTTTTCCCAGCTTTCCCTTATTCTTTCTATAATATTGCACAATATTGTGCACAGTATTTAAGCCTGGGACTTGCTAATTCTTTGAGCAAGGCCACAGTGGAGCCTTTTCTTTCATAGGTCTGTTTCTGTTTGTTATATCTTGACTTGGGTTGGATATTAGGAAAAATTTCATCTCAGAAAGTGTAGTGAGGCACTGGCACAGACTGCCCAGAGGGGTGGTAAAGTCACCATCCCTGGAGTTGTTCAAGAATCATGTGTATGTGGCACTGAGGGACATGGGTTAATGGGCAAAGTGGTGCTGGGTTGATGGTTGAACTGGATGATCTTAGTAGTCTTTTCCAGCCTTAATAATTCTATTCTCTGTATCTTCCAGTAATGTACATTATTTTTCATTGCATCCTAAGCTATTACCTACATCCTTTTTTTTTCTCTTTTTTTTTTTTTTGCCTTGGTCTACTTGTAAGGGTCATTTTTAAACATATAAGTTCATAGTGTTATTTAGAAGATATTAATACTACTTCAGTGGAGAAAGAAAGATCATTTGCTCCTGCCTTTAAGCATCAGGATAGGGTCTGATTTGGTGTCAACATCAGGAGTCCAATCTGAAACTCAAACAAGATTGGAACTGTGAAGACAGCGTTGTTATTTGGATATTCTGTGAATAACAGGACTTGAGCAGGAGAAGTAGTTTCTGCTGGCATCTGTACAACTAAGACCTCAAACTATCGAGCCTACTAATTGGGAAAAAGATACATATAACATTTCCCTTTTCTTTTTCTACTACTAAGAACTATTTTTACCCTTTAGAATCGGCAGCCACTGATAAATCAGATCAGCAGTGTCTCCAATATGAACCTGTCTTTGAGGCCCGGGGTGCCGACTCAGGTGAGGAAAACAGTACTTTAGAACAGATCCCTCTATTTTCTCATTTCCTGGTGAAATTAGTCCAAGCTACAGTATTTTTAACACCACAAATGTTAAAGTTTGAATACTAATAATGCAATTTAAATGATATTTTACTGTTGTAGTGGTATTTCTCTGTTATTTTATTTCTGAGAGCCCCATATTTACCCAAGCTGCATGGCTATTTATTAGAAGTAGATATGACTGCATTTTTAACCAGACTTCTCATTTCCTAAAGCTGCATTTTTTTTCAATGATCCCTCTTTGCAATGAGAAATTGCTGCAGTATTAAATGCCGTTATTATTTCTGTTGATGACGCTCGTGCTGTTGGAAATCGTTCCCAGCAGAATCACTGAATCACAGAATGGCCAGGGTTGGAAGGGACCTCAAGGATCATGAATCTCCAACCTCTCTGCCACAGGCAGGGCCACCAACCTCCACATTTAATACCAGACCAGGCTGCCCAGGGCCCCATCCAGTCTGGCCTTGAACACCTCCAGGGACGGGCATCCACAACCTCTCTGGCAGCCTGTTCCAGCACCTCACCACTCTCTCTGTGAAGAACTTCCCTGACATCCAACCTAAATCTCCTCTCCCTCAACTTAAAACCATTTCCCCTTGTCCTACAGTTGTCAACCCTTTCAGCAGAAGCATTAGCAAGGTGATTTTCCCCCATTTAATGTTAGGTGTGTGGTGGGGACGAAGAAAGAGCTGGGATCTCCGACTGCTCCAGTGGTGTTGCCTTTGCAGGGGTTATTAACAGGTAGTGGTGATTTTCCTACAGGGCCCCATCAACGCACAGATGCTGGCGCAGAGGCAACGGGAGATCCTGAGCCAGCACCTGCGGCAGCGGCAGATGCAGCAGCAGCAGCAGGTGCAGCAGCGGACGCTGATGATGCGAGGGCAGGGCTTGAGCATGACCCCCAGCATGGTTGCTACAGGGGGCATACCAGCAACCATGAGCAACCCACGGATCCCACAGGCGAACGCACAGCAGTTCCCATTTCCTCCAAACTACGGTACTGGTTCTACCTGCCCTTACTCTGTAATTTCAGCGCTCTTTTATCCCCACTGTCTCCCCAAGATCCCATCCCGCAGCCCCTTCTTTGCCCAGCTCCCCAGGGAGGAGTAGAGGTTTGGGCCTCACAGCCGTCCTCAAATGTAACATGGTACTTGCCACTCTTCTAGCTCAAATACCGCCCTGAGATCTACTCTTTCCTTGAGCAATAGCAGAAGTGCAATCTGTGTGATTGTTTGTGAGCATAGATACGTGAGTGTACAAATGTGTATGCACACATGCACGTGAGGAAGTATTATAGACTTGATAGACTCTGTATTTTGACTAAACAAATCAATTTGTCCAGTAAAAGTTCAAACAAAGAATGTGAATTTATGCCAGCAAACCACATGAAACAGCCTACAAAGCTGTATGTGATCCTTTAAGATCATTTTTATATTGGTTGGGAGTTTTTTACATTTTTGTAATGAAGCATTGCTTTAATACCCAACAGATTCTTCCCAAATCTTTGCAATCCTTTGTATAATGTAAAATTAACAACTAGCTATTGAGTTTAAATAATAAAAGTTAGTTTCAGACAGGACATTTCTGTCTCTGTCCTTGAACCTGTATGTAATATGATAGCTAATATAATTTTATCTATATGCTTTACAAAGCTGTATGCAGCTTTGTGTAAGTAGTAGAACTGTAAAAAGTAAAAGTTACATTACTACTAAGTGAGAGTAAAAGTTATAGAAAATAATTTGAAGTTCTTTTGATAAAATCAAAACAAATTATTTCCACTCAGTTCTAAATTTGCTATCTGTTCTTACTGGTTTGTTATACTTCAAATCATCTTCTAAATCATAGCTGTGCTTTCCCTGTACGTGTTTGTAATTGCTTTATGAAAATGAAAAGACATTAAGATATTCTCCTTTTATAACACAAACTGAGATACAGAGTCATGCAAACAGCGAATATTGAAATTGATTTCATACCACCTGAGCCATATGCTGACATTGAGTGGCTTGTTTCTGTTGAGTATGCTGTTCTTGAAGAACTTAAGACCAAAATGTCTTGGTTGAAAACAAAATTTCTGCACATAATTGGCATTTTACAGTCTAAGTTGCTTTCTTCATCTAGATTTTTTTTTCATTTTACAAAATCATTAAATGCTTTCACCAAATGGCATTGTCTAGTTTTGTGTGGACAGAGAAATCAAGGTGCTAGGGCTGTAGGAACTTTAGAAAAACTTTAAATTCTAACCAAATGTTTAGAAGTTGTGCAGTAAATGGGTAGTGCATAACTTCTTTCACAAAAGTGGGTTTGTGTACAGAACAAATGGTTTATTTGTTTGACTGCAGTTTCTGCAAAGAATTCACTTAGCAGTGTTTCTGTTTGTGGTCCCTAGTGGGATGAGTGCTTGTATGGTTGGGACACATAAGTAGCCATCAAACTCAAGCAAAACAATTTCTGCAGTTATATGTGTAGTATTGAGTTGATGACATCTTGCTTTGTATCTAGGTCCTACATTAAGGTGCAAGGTTATAGGTTCCAGGTGATATAAGTGCAAAAACAAGTCTGCAGGTTTGAGCTCTTGTTTTTTTAAACATTGAATGTACATTGGCTAATTTTCTCTCCTTCTTTTTTAGGAATTAGTCAGCAGCCTGATCCAGGCTTCACAGGGGCCACCACTCCTCAGAGTCCACTGATGTCCCCAAGACTTGCTCATACACAAAGCCCCATGATTCAGCAGACTCAGGCTAATCCTGCCTATCAGTCCTCTACAGAGATGAATGGGTGGGCACAAGGGAATATGGGTGGAAACAGGTAAATCCAGAGCAAAACGAAAATGAGCATACAGCGCAATGCAGTAATTTATGGTCTACACTTATTTATGGGGTTGCTTAAATGTATTTATTTGCTGCTAATGGTCTGTCCTCAAAGAAATTTGTTTTCAACTTGGCTTGATGAATTGGTTTAAATACTGTCTTCAGACAAGGCAAAGCGAGTGCATAGCTAAAAGATGTGCATCCACACAATGCATTGCTTTGTCTCTGATAACCGATAAAAAATGGTTCTTAAGAAGCAACTTTGCTGCACAGTGAGCTCCAGCTCCTAACATTTGTGTGGATGCATTTCTTCTGCATATGATCTTAATGTTGTGCTCCCACAGTGCTTTCCACATGGCTGGATCAGCTGAGCCATAGCCTATGCATTCTGTACTGCTCTGGAATTATGGTGACTGGATATCACCTCCCACTTCAAACGCTGGAGTGCAACCAGGTTCAATCCAGTACTTGCACATATTTGGGATCAGCTATCATTCTCTGAGAGCAATGTAGCATGCCTCATGCATGCAGTCACCTTTCCAATTGAGGCCCGTGCCCAGTCAGTGTAACTATTATAATCAGCCTGTTCTCATTACATGGGTTGGGCGTTGAACACATTGTGTAGGCAGCGAGGAGTTTCTGGATGGCAGTGATCTGTGTTTTTCAGTGGAACATGGGAAGATCTGTCAGGTTGTTGTGTAACTGACCTCTGTCAATTGAGGCTGGTGGTCTCCTCATCCCAAAGCTCTCAGGCTGCTTTTACTATCCCAGCTCAACAGCAAATCTTTTTCGTGCTTGTTTATATACATTTAATAAACCCAGAAAAACAGTATTTCAGTGATGAGGCTGATCTGAGTTCCCCTTAGAGCAACTGATGCATCTCTCATCCTGATCCTTGTCTGTACCTCTCCCTCATTGTCTTCCTGAAGCATCTGCAGGAGACAGAGCTACTGCTGCCACGGCTTCTACTGAAACTGCAGCAGGGGCAGACTAATGGCTCACTAAACTGCAGCTCTACAGTGGAGACGTGTCAAATGTTTTTACACAAACCACTGGATATTCACAATGATCCGTAGTGTACTCTTTCAGCCATCCAGATAACAACTTAAAAATGGGGTTTGGTGGCCTGAAAAGGGATAGAAGGAAGAGAATTGCGGGATTTTTGGACTTTGGTCCTGCACCTGGAATGCAGCTGCATTCCACAAAGGGCTCTGTAAAGAAAGTCTCACAACAGGTAGTGTGTGGCAATAACATAGTGGAGTACTCGGGTGCAAGGTTGAGCACTAACCCTGAAAGGATTTCCTCATCTGGAGGGTGAAAATCAACTGTTGATGTAGAGGTGGCTGCTGTGTGCCACCTGACATGCAGCAGTCCTCCTGTAGTACTTCAGATCTAAACAGACACATCTTCAGCAGTAATTCCTTCATTGACTGCTAGAGTATGTTTAAAGAGTGGAAAAGACTTGATGTGTAAATAATGGAGTGTCTTTAGGAAATATAAAAGCCCTCTCGTGACTTTTAACACAAGAAGGAAGATACCATCCAGAAAGCGCTTGGCTTTGAGTAAAATCTGGGATGAAATCTTTCACAGTTACACTTAATGCTGTTCAGAAATATCCTTACAAGAACATAAAGGGCAGTTGTCTCAGATGTTCTGTAGTTTCTTACAGTGCCACATTTTTCTGACGCTAAGATTTAGTAAATAAATTTCTGCACAACTGCATGTCTATATTTGTGAGCCCACTTGCCGTAATTGTGTGTGCAAATCTGATATACATATGTGTGAATAGCCTCTGCTGCAAAAAGAAGGATTATTAGATCAAATCCAATACTGATTCAACAGTCCTATGCTTTGCTAAGGATGGAAGGGAAAAAAGATGTTTTCCTTTCCCCCCCCAAAAATTGCTTTCCTGAATATATTTATAATATGTGACGACAAATTTCAGCAGCTAATTGGCTGTTATTGCATACACATAACAGATTTGTACTCTGCCATAGTTTCACACGCAAAGGCATGTGTTTTTATGCACAGACATGGGAACTTATGTTTTGAAAATCTATTCCTTAGACACTGATGCAGCTGAAAAGTAGTCTAGGTTGGGATAAGCAACAATATGTACAAATTCTAGCTTAAAATATATTAAAAAGAGAGCAGTTTCCTAGTGGCTTCAGCATTCTGACACATTGCTTTTTCCATTCCTTGCTATAGCATGTTTTCACAACAGTCCCCACCACATTTTGGGCAGCAAGCAAGCACCAGCATGTACAATAATAACATGAACATCAATGTATCCATGGCAACCAACACAAGTGGTATGAACAACATGAACCAGATGACAGGGCAGATCAGCATGACCTCAGCGACCTCTGTGCCTACATCAGGGTTGTCCTCCATGGGTCCTGAGCAGGTGAGAATTTAAGGACTTGAGATGACAGCTAGAGGATTTTCTGTGACTTTCAGTAGTTTTTCAGGCCCACTGTGTTGGGCTGTAACTGCTGTAAGCCATTATGTTTCTTTTCTTAGTTTTCTTAAGAAATGTTTATGTTAAAAAGGCTTTGTTTCTAGCTCTGCACTCAGATAACCAGTGACTAATGAGATAGAAAGCATCATTCGCAACCAAATTTCCCATTTGAGCTAGCACCACTGTAGCTAGTACATACAGTACTAGATCCTGGACTTCTGTGGAAAATGTGTGCCAGTCTAGCTTCTGTTCTCAGTAGGTAAGTTGCCACAGCACAGTGGTTGGGCCTGTGTCTGTGCCCAGCCCTCAAAGCTAAGGCTGAATGGCAGGCAGGTAAGAATGAAATATGCTGGCACGGGCAAAGTGGAAAATGCTTCTGCTTCTTTGTACCAGAGCACAAGCAGTCAATTTCAACAACTATCGTGCTGGCATCTTTGTAAGCTCCAAATCCACACTTCTTGTAATGTGGGGCATATAAAACAGATTGCTAAACCAGTAAGTAACCTGTTCTTTTCTGCCAAGGAGAGATTTGCATATTTTTTTTCGTTTGGGACTGCTAGTTAGGGCATCTGATATAAGGAAAATAACATTTTCATTTGTAGGCTCATCATTAAATGCATGTGGTACATTAAAAATATTTGACAAACAAGTTCTCTTAACAGATTCATATGCTTGTTTCAGAACTGAACTTTGGTTTGTTTAATGTGCAGATTTCAAATTAGAGACTTTTCTTAGAAGTGTTGGCAGGCATACCACTTATGTCTTTTGGTACTTTCTACTGCTATGGTCAACAAAATTGCAAACATTTTTTTTCTGAGGTAATTAAATAACACTTTAAAGCTGGCCATATCATTTACTTGTTAATAATTGTCTTTTTTTTCCAGCCTAAATTTGACAACAGGCTATTTATTTCTCTAATATTGCCCTTTAGCTTTTCCTCTTCCTGTATTTTAAAAAGAGCCATTCTATTAACACAATTCTGTTGTTGTTTTCATGTTGTTTTGTGTTTATATAGTTGTTTTTCTGGGTTTTTGTCTGGATTTTTTTTTCTGCTTAGTTAAACAAGCCAGGCTGTTTCTGTCTCTTCTTGTAGTCTTTACATTCCTTTTTTTTTTTTTTTTATCTGCAGCTGTTCTGGTTTGAATCAGTGTCTCCTAAGCACCAGTGCCATAACACTAGTTCTTCCCCATTTCTCTCAGAGTACACTGACAGATATAGCCCTGGATCACATTTGTCTTCTACAGCTGCTGCCTACTGGTAACCTGAAGTAATTCTGATACTGCCAAATCTGTCACCTTCTCTGATATTTCCACTTGTCAAGTCCAACTGCAGCAAACTTTTGAATTATTATTACTAGTTCCCAAGCACGTGCTCTTAAGCATTTTTAATGTAGTCAAACAACAGTTAAAAAAAGGAGTGGAGCTTTGAAGATGACAGCACATTTTGGTTTATCAGCATGCCCATGTTCCATGGTTTTCCCCCGGAACCTGAACTAAGAAATTTAACATTATGGAAGGAGATCTGGTTTTATCTCAAAGACTTCCATGCAGACGGCTGTTTCCACTGGCACAGTTGCTGCACTGCTTTTCCTTCCTGTTAGACTACTAGATTTTGTTTCAAGATAACATTTATCTAACTTCCAGTAAACTAGATAAGTTGAATTTCTTCATTCATCTCAATATTTATTTTTCAGCGCTCCAGTCCCTGTTGTGAATGTACTTTAAACTCCATTATCTTTCTAGAAGCATGCACAGTAACTGGCCGTGGTGATTTCACAAAAGCTGTCTGGAGTCAAATTTTGCTTGTAATTTCTCTTTCAGTACAGAGGGATTGATTGCCTTACCTCTGTTTGTGACAGCGGCACACCAGAGAGCTCATACTGAAACCCACAGCACGATCCCCATATCATATAGACCTGCTAGATGTGGCGTAAACAAACCCTACATTCTTTGTTCCCAAACGTGTGTTCCCCTCCCTTTGTCTACACTCAGTTGTGTTTGTCAGATTAAGTCTGTTTAACAGAGGTAGATTGGCTCATTCTGTAACATTAACCTGTTTTCCTCCTGATTTACCACCCCAGCGCTGTGTCATCTGCAGTCTGCTAGCAAATGTTTTTATGTTTCATCTAGGTCAGATGTGGCCAGCTGGCAGCTGGGAGGCCACTTCTGTGCCACAGAGCACTACTTTTTTCTCTCCAGGAATGCTTGCTGTGCTGCTTCGCATTTTCTTTTTAGAGAGGCTGGAATAAATAAATACTCATATGTTAACAATAGATTTTGTTGCCTGTTTTACAGGTATATTATTTCACAACTTCACTTAGCAATTTACTTAGGTTGTGCTAAACTCTTTTTTTGTAACTGGTGATTTTCAGAATGACTGTATTTTCTCTAATTCTGCTGACAGCTATTTCATTCATTCATTCTTTCTTTCTTTTTTTTTTATACTGTCACGTATGTTTTTACTTATTCATTGCTGTCCACTTTCTCTGTTTTATGGGGCTTTTTCTTCTGTAAGACATCATTTTAACTTTGTATGCTCATTTCTTTCTGACCACAATGAATAATAGTCATGCTATAAGTGTGTTCAAAAGGCACTTCATGTATTATTGGATGATTTTGGAAGTAATAGATGCTATGTGTTAGTAAAAATCCACGTGTGGGCTGATTTACCTGCTCAGAAACAGGTGTGTTACCTCTGGTACGAGACAGATTTGTTTGGCTTTGACTCCTGCCTCACTGTGCAGCACTATACTGTATCATACAGTCATATCATATCCTGGGCTCAGAAATACAAAACTTCACGTTTAGCTGCTCATACTGGTTAATCTCCAGCTTCTCTTGTTTGCTGCCTAGGCTGCCAGCAGCACCTTGTAGAAAATGATGATTATGCCCAAAATGTTGTGCTCACCCTGACTTGCTATGTTTGATGCTTAGAGACTTTTACATACTTGAGGGATGAGACCTTGTCTCAATATCATCTCCTTTATAATTACATTAAAGCTCTCCAGTCTGCTCTTCCTAGTACGTCTTCTAGGAATTAGCATTAGCAATCCTGAATTGCTGGCTGCCAGGTCAATACAGTTCCTTATGTTCAAAACAGCTTCTCTAGGGCCAATAAAGTCTAAACCTTCTCTGTGCTGCACCATTAATGTACCTTACTGTCTCCTCATCGTAGTCATCTTGTTCACGCAATGGACTGCTGCTGTGTTTTTGCCTTTTATTTATTCTGCCTCATGGACACATGTTATTTACTGGACTGTCAGAGAAGCAATCCGAAGCCTCTGCAAGAGAGAAAACATTTCAGTTCATGAAATAAACCACTTTCTAGGTGTTCTCTAGAGGAGCTCTTTGTTCATAGGGGCAGCAATCCCGAGGTCAGAGCTATTGTGGCATTTACTGAGAGTTATCTTGAAAAAGTATTTTGATTGTATTCAGCATCCTGGATGAAGGGAGCCGTACCGTGGAAGAAAACTTTTCTTATAGACATGTTGTAAATAGTTCCATTTTATCATCATTTTATCATCCATTTTATCATCAGGCAGCTGTAGTAATGTGTCTAAATGCAAAAGGATTGAAAAACATGTCCTGCCTTGTTTTAGTCACATTTCATATATAGTTATACCAATTTACTGGCCTTCAAAAAGATGATAAATGCTCCTCAATTTCTTTGTCCTTTTCCTTACTTTTCTGATTGAATTGTTGTTGCAGTCACAGAAGTTCATGTGGGATATTTCATGTTTCAAGGTCTTCTGAAGAAAATACATCCACGTAACAAAACACTGTAGGGTTGTTTTGTTGATTGCTTGGGTTTTTATACCTGTTACCTTACAAATCAGGAGTTTTGTGTCATCGCTAGCAGGGAGATTCTGTAACTGGAACTTCACACAGTTTCCTTTTCCATGACTCTCCTAACTGCCACAGTGCAAATCACACATTCTTGTTTTTGTCCCCAAAATTACTTTCAGTTCAGTAGGATACAGTTTTGTGGCTTTGCTTTTTATTTATTTTTTTCTTCCTTTGTCCAGTGAACAAAATACAAAAGACATTTGGACCTGTTTCTACTTTGTTTCAAAATGAAATAGTGTGATTCTCTTCCTTTCTGATGTAAATCTTCTTATTCAAGCTTAAAAAAATTTGTCCATCTCCTATGAAAAGTGGATGGCATTGCTAGAAGACTTCCAGCACTTTGCTGAGTATTTTTAGAGTTGAAAATTTCGTTGGAAAAATATTTAAGCTTTAAAACATTTTTAAAAAGATGTAACCTTTCCTGTTAGACAGCAATCTTGTCTGTGTTTGAAACCACCTTTCCAGTCATATTATTGCAGTGAGCTTTGCAACTCTGCAAAATCATTGAGTAGCAACAGAAACAGTCAGGAGGACCTGAAACAAGAGGACTTTGGTGTGGTAGATGAAAGTCTTATTCCCTTGCTGCAGCAAGCTGCTACAGCTGAAGCAAGCAGTGGCACAACCTCCTCTCCTTGGCAACCAAGAGTCCTAAAGGGCAGGTGACACAGAAAATGCCTTTTCCTTCCAGCAAAATCTAGAGGGGACTCTCTTCACTGTTGTCGCCTACACCTAGACTGAGGGAAGTGAGAGAGAAATGAGTTAACCAAGACTCTCCGGGGAGATGTGTTTTTCCTTTAAAACTTGTAAGGAAGGGATCTTGTAATGCTTCAGCCCCTTGCTGACGGGCAGTGATTTGTGTTTTACATCAGTTCCTACATGGTAAGATTTAATCCTTTGATTAAGACTGTAAATTTGGCAAGCCACCCTTTCCACATAACTAAGCGTGACAGACGCTTTGGTTGTGCAGACATACACAGCTTTGATATTTTCCTGTGGCTGCTCATAAAATTTTTGAGCCCATCCAATTAGGAAAGCATGCAGCTGCAGGTTTTCCTGTTTAATGCTATCTTCCTCCCATTGTTCATAAGAAAAAAGAAGAAAAAAAAAAGTGTTATTAACACTAAATCAGTAGTCAGTGCAATTCAGCTTGTGCGTTACCAGGCTTTGAAAAATCACCTGGTAGTTTGTAAAAACAGAAAAGCTGTGTGTCGTTGAGGTTAGAAAAGTAGTTATATGTTTCTGCTTTCAGGACTTTCATACCAGACAAGTCCTCTTACAAATATTACTGACCTAATTTATGGAGCCTGTTTTGTTCAATATGCACAGAGGTCATAGTATCAGGAATGAAATCTTTGTTGTTGACTGTGAAGCAGAATAATACGAGTCAAACACATGCTGCACAAGAAGGGTGCTCAGCTCTATGGTTGCTTTTCTGATTACTGACACTTCAAATGTACTTGTTGATATATGCAAGTAGATTAGTAGTTTATGCTACTTTAACTTCCACTCCTTTTCCCGACATATTTTTAATTCATTCTCCTTAATATCTTGTTACCAATAGGTTAGTGATCCTGCTATGAGGGGAGGCAATCTGTTTCCAAACCAGCTGCCTGGAATGGATATGATAAAGCAGGACGGAGATGCAACACGGGTAAGAGGTGGCATTCAGAGGCTACTGAACTATGAATATACTGTCGTCTAGAGTGGATGCAGTATCTTTTTATTTACAAAGTTAAGGGTACCTAGGGTGCTGGTAATTAAGTCTTATACAGTTAAATTTTGAATTCATCTTTAGGTGACTCTGTATTAAGTTCCTCCTTTGATCCCACTAGCATTATTGGAGTGAATACAGAATACTTTTACATTAACAGAATACATTACATTATTGAATTAACAGACAGTTGCATTCAGCAGACTTTTATTTATAGTTGTATTTGCTTTTTAAGAGCAATTACATGACTATTTTGCTGATGATGGGAAAGACTGTTGATGTATATTTGCACTGCTGCACGCTTAACCCATTTCATGTTTCATCCTGCCTGTTTTTCCACTTCTCCTTACATTATACGTAAGGCAAAAATTTCATGAATTATTTAATTTATTACTTTCTGTTCTTGAAGAGTGGTGGTACTAAACTAATTTGCACACAAATCTCCAACTGATGGTGTAATTAGTGTTTGCTTAGTTCAAAAGAGATTTGTGTTCCAGGCAGTAACAGTGTTTAAGGACAGACATGGTAGAGATCTCAGCATGAGGCCAGGTGAACAAGGTGCTTTTTTTGGGCCCCTCCTCAGTGGAAGACTTTTCCTTAATGGAAATAACTTTCTTTTAGAATAAGTTTGTTACAACAAACCCAATATTTTGAGACCTGAATTGATTTGAAACGGGATTTGATTTTCCCTGCGTGCTCCAAGCATCGCAGCTGTGCAAAGCCATCTGAAAGCATGAAGCTGACCTTTGTATACAGCCTCACATGGAAACCTGTGTGCTGGAAAATAATATACGGGTGCTTCTCAGGATGAAGAGCCTGTGCCAGCAGCGTGCAGGCAGGCAGCAGGGGGAGGCACCATCTAGTGGCTGCTGGCCTGCTCGCCCAGCTTCTGCTCCTCAGAAGGAAGTGGTGGTAAGGCTTTAACACACACTGCTTTACGTGCATCCATTTCCTGAACAACTTGGTGCACAGCACTGGGCAAATGTTTGATCACAGAGCACTAGCTTCTTTATTCTGTTTCATTTTTTATCTGTTGGGAAGCTTTAGTGCAAAGGTGATTCAGGTAGGCTAAACATATGGAAAATGACCAGAGAGCAATAGCGAGATTTTGGCAGCAAGAGGCAGAGATCTGAATATGAAACACCGTAAGAGAGATGGTCTTTATTTAGCTTGTTGGCCCATGACACACACTTTGCAAGAAGTTGTCTTCAAAAGTAATTAAAACAGGTAGATCAAACCATGATGTCTACAATAGTTGCTTTGTAACCTGCTCAAAGTCCATTCTTAATTTAATCACTTACTGCCACCTACTTGCGTGCAGTGTTGAAATCAGAAAGATGGATTTAATTTTTTTTTAAATCCCTTTTATGCTGAATCCAAAAGCAAAATTTAAAGTTTTCAATTGTTAGGGGGGAAAAACATGAGTAATAGGGGAAAGCAAAACAGTAAGTGACTGCAGATTATATTAAGATAAAAAGAAATGAAGGCAGCGAAGGTGCTGAAGAAGAAGTAGCCACCTCTTTCTACACACCTGTTTAAAACTTCCCGAAAGGAATTTCTTGACACAGCTCATTGGTTCCTGTGAGCAGTGCCTGTCTCTGGGGTGGAGGATCTGTGCATACAGGATTCTTCCTGCAGCAGTGTCACAGTCATTTTGGAGCTTAACAGAAAGATACAATGTATTCTGCTATAGTGGAAGCTGTCCTATGCTGAGGAGTTACATTTGTGGTTTCCCAACTAACGTTGCTAAACCAGTTAGATGTCATGCATTAAGAGAAGCTAAATGCAGAGAATAAAATATAGGGTATGACTGAGGAAAGATAGAAGAAGAAAGGAAAGTCTAAAGGATGTTTGAAAAGAGACAGAAAAGATGTAATGTAAGGGTACATCTCATGGCACCCTGTGATTTTAGTTTTATTCCACTAATGCAGCTCTGACTGTGAGGAAAGTGTTGATGAATAATGTTTTATGTGTGCTATAAATATCTGTTACAGAACTGTGACCTGTAATAGAGACTAAGTAGCTACTACTTCTGTGCTACACTCCTATGTAAGATACTTACATTAAAGCACAAGCTGTGTAATTAGAAAGCTGAAGAGAGGATTAATGGGATTCATCCCTTGACAGTTGTGGAATTAACATATAAAAGCCTAGAAATTAATGTGACAAACGAGAAACTGAGAAATTCATCAGGCAGACTGGAGAGGGTTTTCTCATTGTTTCTTAAATTTGATCGCAACAACTGGATTACTTAAAGGGATCCGTTCTGATTAGAGCTGAGTAGCCAGGAAATGCCGTGGTACTGCTGAAATCCCTGTAACCGTGGATGTCAGATCTCGGTGTTTACTATTCTACTCTGTGTCCTTAATACTGTTTCACTTCATTTTGACATGTTATGGATAAAATTTTCAGAGCTTTTAGGACATGAAGGAATGGTACTAATATTTAACCAAGAAGCTGTTTTTCAAACTAACTAGAAAACAGAATTTTCTGTCTTTCAAGGCTCTGAGTACCCTTCATTTGAAAGGCTGAATGTAGTTGCAACTGAAATACTAAGAATTTTTGTTTTGTGGTTATTGAAACAAATTTCTTTTTATTGATTTCATGTTGTAAAAGTTTGAATTTGCCTTTATTTAGAAGTGAACACCTGGGGAATACCGTGTAAGCTTTAGGTTTTTCAGATTGCTTTTTTGTAAACCTTTAGAATTCTTTTTTTAATGTTCAAGTTATATGAATCAGTATGGAAGTAATTTGCAGTAATTTTTCCCACTTTCCATATTGGTCTGGAAATAATCTGCCAATTTCCTTAATGTTCTCCTTGCTTTTGCTATATCTAAACAAGAGGGAGGGGAAAAACAATTCCAGAAATAGACTCATGCCTTCTTTGTGTTACTCCCTCCTTTATATATTTAATCATCCTACAAAATAGATTTTTGTTAGAATAGAAATATAATAATAATTTTAAAAGCATTAAAGAGCATTTTTATTCAGGTCACTGGTGTAGTTTGGTGAATTGGTATAGTTTGAAGAATTTACTGAGCATCTCTGTAGAGATACTATTTGCTAGGTACAGAAGCTCAGATGTTTCTTTCCCAGTCTGTGGGATGCTTTCCCACAGTGGCTTTCTTTGACAGTGAAGGTGTGCTTCTAGCCCTTCTGTAATTGCAAAGAAAAGGGCGGTAAAGTCTAAAGGACTGTGTGGATGGCTTCCAGAAGATAGGTAAATGGTGTTCATGTGGGCTGGCACAGAAGCTCCTGCTGCCATCCCTGAGCATTGAGCCCTGCCTCCTGCACTGTGGGAGGCTGCCCAGTGAGGCGCCACTGGGTACAAGTGGGAAACAGCCTGAGGGGAAAAAAAAAACTAGTGGTTTCCAGCTAAATTAGCTGTCTGACCTGCCTGACCCTGAAGCCACATGGGAGCAGGAATCTGCAGAGAGGCACAGGTTGCAGTCACTGGAAGGGACGATCTTGAAACAACCATGAAAACCACATCCTGAGGTTTTAAAAAAGTAATGTTAATAAGAAGAAAGTACAGGATAATTAACTCTGTTGAAACCAGCTTGTCCTCTGTTTGTGTAGGGACACTGCAATACGCATGAAGTAAAGACCATCTCTGGGGGTTGGTAGTTGAAGCTTTTTTTTTTTTTGCTTTCTTATTCCCCTTCTTAATTATGGTTTTTGAAGGAGAAATTGAATCAGGATGGCTGTTTCTTTTGAAAATGTGCATCTGTAACACAGAGACATTTCATCGAATCACAGAATCACAAGGTTGGAAAGGACCTACAAGACCATCTAGTCCAACCATCCTCCCATTACCATTGCCACACAAGCACTAAACCACATCTCGCATCTCCTCATCCAGGCACCTCTTGAACACTGCCAGGGATGGCGACTCCACCACCTCCCTGGGCAGCCATTCCAGTGCCTGACCACCCTCTGAGAGAAAAGGTTCTTCCTTATGTCTAACCTAAACCTCCCCTGGTACAACTTGCGGCCATTTCCTCGGGTCCTGTTTGTTGCCTGAAAGAAGAGGCCAAATCCCTCCTCATCACAACCTCCCTTCAGGAAGTTGTAGAGTGCGATAAGGTCTCCCCTGAGTCTCCTCCAGACATTTTATAGGTACTTCAGGTATGAGACTTCTCTAAGCCCATGTTGCTGTGCATTTACAGGCAGTCTACAAGTGGCAGATGATGCCAGCTCGTTATAATATCTGCAGTAGCTGGCAGGAACAAAGAAGCCAGGAACACAAGTAAACCTCCGTTTCTCCATCTCTGTTTTTTGCAGAAATACTGCTGACCCTGAGGGCGGTGTGGTTGCTCCTTTCTCCAGCTGAGCGGGCGCCCGGCCCCACACCCTTCCCAGTTGGAGGAGCTGCACCCATTTGTCGCGCCGCAGCCACGCCGGCACCCAGTGCCGCTGGGCCCAGCCCTGCCGTCCGCGGGGCCTCGTCGCTGGGAGCAGCCTCCTCTTCGACAGTCTGAGGCTATAGCGTACAGACATTGCTCAGTCTGTTCACTGCATTCACCTTAGTGCAACTTAGATCTCTCCTGCGAAGTAAATGTTGACAGGCAGTTTTCATAAACCATGTCAGATTGAATGTATTTAAATGTATGTATTTAAGGAAAAAAAAACAACCATGCTCTTGTTCTGTTTTCGTTTAGTTCTAGACCTTGGTTTTTGGCTTTGTTTTCCCTGGCTTACTCATTCTGGTGCAAAGAATTCCGTTCTGTCTGCATACTGGTGTTTTAGACTAAGGCCTGTGTTTTGGGGCGGCGAGTGCACGAGGAGGGTCGGGACAGGACCTCTGAGGGGCCCTTCCTGCTGCCGGCACGTCGGAGAGGACGGACCGATGAAGAAAACTGCACCGAGCAATTCTGAATGGGATTAGAGCTGTGTGAGAGATGAGAACTATCCTGTGAGAGGGCTGTTGATAAGGGGCGCTTCGGTTGGGTTTTTTAGTAACACTTTTAATGCAAAGTCACGAGTCCAAAAAGAGACATTTGCTACATTCTTATTTAATTCGATTCCCAACGATCAGCAAATCTTGATATTGCAAGTGGCTCTCCTGACCTCTGTCATCTTCCTCTTCCTTCTAACAATTAGAAAACAAGTTACCCCCTTTATTTCCTTAGGTGTGTTTCCAGCAATCTGGGCGGCAAGTTAGGGTTGCTGAGCAGCAACAGTGTTCAATGATAATGCATGTACTGATTATGGTAGTGGCAGAATTGGTGCATAATATCAAAGAGCTAAAGATACCTGCTTTAAGGCATGACTAATTCCTGGTTCCCACCCCCCTAGTCAGGGGAATAACGATTCATGTAATACCGATAGCAGATATCACTACAGACTTCACCACTATCGTGTGTTTCTGATTATTTTAAAGCAGTGTGGACTATGAGGACGTTTTGTAAGGTACATAAAATCCAGTTTATATGTAAACAAGCAATAATTTAAGTTGAAAACTTAAGTGTTTTACTTGTATAATTTTTGTGAGATATACATGTTGTGAAGTTGATTCCAAATGAGGTACTTCAGTATTAAATTAGATATCTTCTTAGCCGTGTGTGTCTCCTGGAAAAGTGTTTTGTAAAGAATCACAATGCCTTGATTAGCCCTAATTTGTAGGCTTGAGACTTCTCGTTTTCTAAACCTTGTGATTCTGCTCATAATGTCATTTATCTAACCTATATTATATGCAGCCACTGTAGGAACCGATTCTTGATTTTTGTATGTTTATATTCTTTCATAACAAATCTTAGAAAAACTAACTGTTACTAAGCAGGCCACTGTTAGGGTGTTGTTGTTTTTTCTTGCCCACTGTGGTTGGAATAATCTTTTACTAAACTGACATCAGTTTCTGAGGACTGGAAATATTGAGAAATTGATGTTTTTGACCTCTCTTTTCTTCTCCCTCACCCCTTGCCCTCAAACTTTCTAACCTGAACGCAAATTTTTGGATGTCATGTAAAATGCAATGCATTTTATAATGTCTCATCAGCTATGCCTTTTGGGAGTAAAAGATCCATTCTGTTGCCGTTTAATCAGTTCTGTTTTATTTTTCAGGTGGGATTGAAAATAGACTATAGTTATTCTATATTAAGGCTGAGGGAAATACGGTGAAGGTGGTTTGAAATAGGTTGTTTCTTCAGAAAGTGTCTATTTCCTTAATATGATTGTCAAGGAAACATTTGGTGCTGTCGGTTTCTAAGGAGGGCAGTGCCATGACTCTGGGGAAACAACGCTTTTCAGGCTTTTCAGCAGTCAGTATTTGGCTGTCAAACTCAGAAATAATACTGGGTCACTGAACCACCCTTTTGCCTGTGTTCTGATGGAAAACCAAACTAGCCATCAGCCCTGAGATCCGCAGCCTCATTGTTGCACCAACATCTGCGTTAAACTTGCATTCTGTATCTGACAAAATGTTATTTGTATGAGAAATGTCTAAATTGGAATGAATCAACTTCATGCAACACAAAGTGTAGATGAGTTTTCAAATAATTGTTATATTCATTTTCAATTCTGAACCGTAACCTCTTCAGATAGATTATTCTTTTTCACAGTGGACAAGTGGAAATTTGTCCTGTTCCATGACAGACCTGCAGAGCCCCGTCATCGGTAGTGATTATGATACTCCATCATCCATTGCCATTTTGAAAGGAAGGAGGTTGTACCTATCACTTTGGCTCAGTTTGGGTTCATCGTGACTTTGTCGTCTTCTGACTAAAGAAAAAGAAAAGTGAGTGAAGGAATCTTCTGATCATATTGATCACTATAGAAACAAAAAAGCCAAATCGATTCCCTTCGTTATCAGTATTTTCATCGTGTATACAGTAAATTTGTTGGAGAAAGTACTAGGATTTTGTTTAACAGAACAAGTAATCAGTGTTCTACTTACATTACTAAATGTGAAAGGCGCATAATGTGAAAAATAAGCGTATATACATGGTCATACGGCCTGGTTAAGTGTTCATGTAATGTGGTAAGTTTAAAAAGTGAAGTGAGCTGTTTTGCTACAATGAATTAATTTGTACTCAATCTTGAAAATATTGTCCCACGCCGGCATCCCTTTGGGCCTATTAATTAAAAGCAATGTTTTTGCAGTTTATACAATACATTTTTTAATCTTTGTTGAAAAATGGAATTCATATGGGCTTAGCAGATGAAATGGGTGGCACAGCTCCACTCGCAGAACCCAAAGATACACAATCAGTTTTGAAATGCAACTTAAGCCATTAATTGTTGGTGTGAATTTAAAAGTTTTCTAGTATTTGTATGGTAGTATGCTGCCTAAGAGCAAAAGCATTCTCTGCACAAAAGAAAATTTACTGTAGTGGCTTTGATTTTAATTAGAATTTTCTCCCTGGTGTTTCTTTGTAGACTAAAACAAAATCTTTTAAGTTTCTTACTACAGGTAAAAGCTATGTGCAAGAACCTCAAAATGCTAAAATCTAGCATAATGCCTTAGATCTGTTTTTAAGTATTGTATATTCCTACATAGCTGTCTGATGTATTATATTTGTATAGTGAATTGTGTACAATTTTGGAATAAGTGCATCATCACTTAATCTTTATGTTGTTCAATAGAGATGATGGACCCGTTTCTTCAAACACTTACTGTCATTTAATTTTTTTCCCTTTATGTCATTTGTGGGTTTTATTTGTACAGTTCATCATGAAGTTGCATCTGAGATGTGTGTATATGAAAAGATTATACAAGGGTAAAATTAAGCAATATATAAACTATGGTTCTTCAGGAGAAAGCTTACAGTGTTTCAGGTTGTGATTTATTTTCAAAGCAGAGTTAACTCTGAACATCACTTTGTTCACCTGCATTGATGTTTGTATTTCTAGTGTGAGCAGTTTATGCAAAGGTAGATATATTCAGAGAAATTTTAAATACATTTATGCAAGTTAATATTGCTTTGCCGATGCTATTTGCTTATTTGATGTTAAATAATGCTATTGTAAATAAAGAATTCTGTTGTTATTGCATCATTTAATAAATTTTAATGCCTTCGGGTTTTACATGGCTTTAGAGATTTCAACGTGTTTCTGTTGTGTCTTCATTTATTCTTGTCAGGGTGTAGGAGGCAGCACTGAAGCACTGCGGGATTGAGTAGTCTGCAGCTTTAACAAGCACAGCAGTTTCTCTCCGTTGCAGAATGTTTTATATATTCCAACCAGTAATTACTCAGAATATTTTCTTTTAATAATTCTGTTCATCACGTTCATCGAGTGGCTTAGTATGAAAACAGATCACAGTAAGTACTTCTCTATATCACGGCCCCAAACGGGCGTCTTTGGTGATGGTTTGGGCAGAGGCAGACCTCAAACGGCACACAGTAGGACTGAGCACACTCAGGGCCTGCTTCTCCTTGTTACATCACACTGTTGTTTTAAGGAAGTTGGAAATGTATGGGGAGTTTATCTGAAAAGGATAAAAGCAGCTAAAGGAATGGCTGTTCACAAGAACCATCTGCTGTCTAGGAAATGAATGAGGGAGAACAGGTATTTATGTCAAAAATGTTATAAGCTAAAATAATTGTTATTATTAAGACTTCCAAATTGTGTCATCCTTTCACCATTCCACTGAAAGGTTTCTCCATTCTACCAAAACATTTTTATGAGGACTTTCTGTAAAGGCAGTTAGGGATAGGATGAGGAGAAATGGCTTTAAACTGGAGAGGGTAGATTTAGACTAGATCTTGGGAAGAAATTATTTACTGTGAAGGCAGTGACACACTGGAGCAGGTTGCCCAGTGAGGTTGTGGATGCCCCATCCCTGGAGGCATTCAAGGCCAGGCTGGATTGGCTCTGGGCAGCCTGGTCTGGTGGTTGGTGACCCTGCACACAGCAGGGGTTGAAACTGGATGATCATTGTGGTCGTTTTCAACCCAGGCCATTCTATGATTCTATAACCAATATGGGGAGAGGCTGTGTGTCTCACTGTTGCAGAACAAACACTGCTTGGTATCACAGTATGGCGAGGGAAAATGGCAGCCTGGGGAATCTGCCCTCTGTCTTGGCCTAGCAGGTCACAAAGTGTGGAAGCAGAAATGCCAAGGCCCAAGTGGGCCTCTTGACAGCCTTCAAATTATGTCCTGAAACAGTAAATGTGATGAATTAATTCTTGAGCTGGAGAAAGTAGAATACAGATAGCCCATGAACAGTTGCACAGACTTGTGCATGTGACAGACTCATACAATTTGATTCCTGTTAGGCTTTGGCATAGCACTGCTAAGTGTACGTGAGCCGTATCTGCCTTGCAGGAACGCAGCTCCCACCAGCAGAGGCTGTTGCTGCTGCTCTGTTCTGTGCCCTCCAGCTATAGCAACAAACTGCCGCTGTTCTGACCTGATCTAAATCACAGTTCTGTCATTGCTGCAGCTGCATCTGCTGCTGTGCCTGGTAAGAGCACAGGCTGCTCCCTGTCAAAACCCATCGGTTCTGTTTGGAAAAGGTATGGGACCACTTGAAGTCTGTACTGGGACTGTGGCCAAGGGTTTTGCAAGCATTGCTGAATCCCAACTTGTGATAAAGGGCTGTCCACAGCCCAACTGCTTGGTAAAAGAGAAAAGAGTGACGACAGTTGCATGCATTCTTAGGGGAAAGGTAGGTCAGGGAAGGTCCACATGAATGAACCTGGATGGATGGCAGCCCTTGAGAGCTGGACTTTGAGATATGCTGCCGCTTAGAGAAACCCTCTCGTGTTACTCCTCAACTGCTCACTGCAAAAGGCAGTGTTGGTGTGAGATCTCTGTGTGCCCGACACCACATTCCTTGTCTCATTCCAGTGTGAGCCTCCTTTGGCACCTGCCAGTGCTAACAACCACACGCTTGGCCACATGGTGGGCACAGGCTGGATTTGTGACCCAGCCGACCCCTTGTGTGTGTTGTCTCCTTCCCTTTGGTCTCTGGTTATGGAAAGTCATCTTGAAAA
The DNA here is from genome assembly GCF_019232065.1 of Centrocercus urophasianus. Classification (NCBI taxonomy): domain Eukaryota; kingdom Metazoa; phylum Chordata; class Aves; order Galliformes; family Phasianidae; genus Centrocercus; species Centrocercus urophasianus. The sequence goes on from NW_024884253.1 coordinate 31,219,215, forward strand.
CGAAAAAAAAAAACATGGTTAATTACTTTGAGGGGATAAAGTTTCATCCTGTCTCTTTGTCACACATACCTCAGGTACCCCTCACTGAAAATCCCAGCAATGTAGACTCCCTCGGACTTGTCTTTGCTGCACCCAAATGAATGAAAGCTGAAACCAAGCAATAAAAGGGAGCTCTCCTATCCCCAAAGAGAATGGCACAGTATTATCCATACATGCCATGCTGCCCCAGTGCCTACAGATACTGACATAAATGGAACCTTGGAGCAGAGGAATGATGACTCAAAACAGTTCCTCAAAAAGGTAGCTTTGATCCTGATGAACTAATGCACCTAAAGAACACCTTGCAGTCCAGGGGACCTAAGGTATCCCAGTTTCAGTGAGATGTATGTTTGCCATAGAACAAAACCTCCAAAAGAACAGAACCCCAAGCCAAAGTCTGAGAGAGCTGCAAAAAGGAATGGAAAGATCAAGTAAAGCATCCTGAAGGCACTGGGCCACAGCTGAAACAGAATGCAGTTTGCATTTTGCCTGAAATCTTGCAAGTGTACACTGCAATACAAGTGAAATGTGGAGTGCTGTGTTTTGTGCATCCCTCAGCAGGGGCAGAGGCAGCTGGGCAGGAGGCTCCTGGGCCACTGCTGCTAGAGGTAAATACTCCCAAGAACCTTCAGCAGTTTTGTAGCCAGCAGGAGCCCATTGAGGTCTGAGTATTCCCAAAGTTATGCATACACAATCATGGGATGGGGCACAGATGCTTTCTTAATGCGATTTGTAACCAAGCTTGTAGAGTGCTGTGCGGGTACCCAAATGGACCTGTGCTGGGCAATGTTCAGACTGATGCGAGCAACTGGATTGGGGAAGAAAGAGAAAAGGGGGAAAAACTGCTTACAGAATATTAGGAGGTGTAGGAGTGTGAAGGTGCGAGCCTAGTGCCACAAACTGTAACTGCAGGATGGAAAGAAGTGCACTAGAATGCAAACCGTGCCTCATGTAAGTAGCAGATCAGATCCAGCTATTGCACAAATACTACATCACTGAAATGCTGCTATATCTGATGATACAGTAGTGACAGAGAAGGAATATCAATGTACCTTATTTCCTTTCTAGCTTATGGTCCACGTGCATTTAGGATTTATGTAATTTATTCCCATTTTCAATTAAATAATTTTATTCTTTGATGATGAGGGAGGGGTTGGTTTGTTTGTTTTTAGAAATGAAGCTTGCAAGTAAATCACTGTTCTATTTCCTGTTCCTATCCTGTTGTTATGACACCTTTTCAACACAATAACTCAGGACAGCAGGAGCAGACAGAAAAGCTGCATGCTCTGAGCTGTGCAGATGCCATCATGTTTGAGAGCACGCCTGTCATTTTAGTTGGATTTGCAGGGCAGGTACAGGCACATCTTTGTAAATATGTGTATGCAGATACAGCAACAGTTGTGGAGAAGTTAATCCCCCAATTTGATATCTCTTGGTACCAGAGAGGGAAACTCACTTTACTGAAAAAGTGATGCAGAAAATTTCCACAAATAAGGCAGAATTCTCTGCATCTACCATTCCCAACCCAGTGGGGCTATAGAAAAGGAAAGTTCCAGTTTGGAAACCAAATTTGCAAAGATTTGGACCCAAACTGGTCTAAAATATCCAAGTGTGTTACCTCTTGCATTAATGCATAACAGGGTTACCCTAGCCAGATAGCATTGTCTGCCACATCATGAAATCTTCATGGGTAGGCCCACACTAGTGGAGCACACAGAATCTTTATCTCCTGTGCAGGCATTTTGCCACTGGCAGATGATGCTCTTCTAAAATATTATTAAGCAGAAAAGTGTAAGGACTTTCTATATAGAGCTGAAAGGAGCCTGATCTGAACCCACCACTGAAAACTCACTCCTTGAAACCAAGGGACAGGTCTGTGTATGGGAAAACCCGAGAGCTATGCTGAATTGATGAATGAAAGACATTAGGAAAAATTTCTTCTCAGAAAGAATAGTGATGCATTGGCACAGGCTGCCCAGGGATGTGGTGGAGGCACCATCCATGGAGCTGCTCGAGAAGCATGGAGATGTGGAACTGAGGGATGTGGTTAGTGGGCAGGGTGGGGATGGGCTGACAGTTGGGCTTGGTGACTTTAAAGGTCTTTTCCAGCCTTAATAATTCCATGGTTATTTTCTTCTTAACTCAGGTGGCTGTCTGTGTTATAGTAAAATTGCTTCTGCTGTGTAAAATTATGTTGTAGGAAATTAGATACTGGAACTGAAAGGGTAAAGCTCAGAGGAGTAAAGCGAATGCCCTCAGTATTAGAACAGGAGCACAGTCATGAGTCCAGGAGGTGTGCTGTGATAAATAATCGCTGCTCTGTTGCTAAAGACAATAAGGAGTTATTGAACCACATAAAAAACATCATCAGCTGAAGCACGAAAAGCAAGCATGGATGAGGGTTAGCATGGCCCAAAGCTGTGACCTGTTCTCAGCTCCATTCTTTGGGCCACATCCTTGGGTTACAAATGAATGGTGAGACAGAAAGGGCTCGGGTGGGAACATGTGAGGTGGGAATGCTGAGTAGGCACTGTGGTACAGTCCCACTCCATGTCCCAAAGCTGTCTCATCTTCAGTCTCTAAGCAGGGCAGGCAGATGCCCACTCTGCTACTTTCTCAGCCATAATACCATTCATCCTATAGGGGATTGTGAGTCACTGGAGATTTAAGTGCAAAGTGGACACAACAGTGATATGTGACCTTTTCCTTTAATGGCAGCATTTCATTTCTAAGGAGAAAGCAAACTTCTTTCTGCAATCAGCACTCAAAGGCTCCCGCTAAACATGGCACTGCTTTTATACTATTAATGCTGCCCATCCAAAGCCACTTCATAAAGCAGTACAGCATCACTTCAGCCCTACAGATAGAGTCTGAAACGAGAGAGAAAAGGGAAAATGATGAAAAGCCAAAAAATCCATACAGGCATAAAGACTGAGAGACTGCCTTGAGAAAGCATTAGAGGGCTGCATGCCTGCCTCCTCTCTAAGCTTGCTGCACATATTGGTTGTCCCTGGTGTGTTGACTGCTTCTGCCTTGCAAATAGAAATCAGGACAGACAATGTGGCAGTAGGTAGGGGAATTAGTCCCACATGTGTCACAGCTCAGACTCGGGGTCTCAGGAGCTGCCTGGCACCGTTCTGGCTCTCCGCAATGTGCAAGCACTCAGCTCTCACAACCAGATTGAAAGGCTAAGAGGAGGCTCCAACCCAAAGCTTTGGGCAGGTGGGAACCGCAGTGCCAGCATGAAATCAAGGCTCGGAGGATGGCTTCACCTCCAGCCAAGCACAGTCAGCGGCAGGTTGGAGCCAAAGTCTCTCTTACAGTAGCGGCTCCAGGTGACTTCAGGTGAGTCCCTGCTGTGAGAGGAAGGCAGCACTTCACACAGGACTGCATAGTCTGCATAGAGTACTGAAAATTCGTTTTTTATTGCATGCTGTCACCTGTCGTCTTCTCCTGGTTGCACCTGGGACAGAGCCGTAATGCCTGGTATGACGCCGCGTTCTGAGTCCTGCAGAAGAACGATGTTGCTAACGCAGCGATGCTTCAGTTGTCGTTAAGCAGTGCTGCGCGGAGCTGCGGACTCGCCCGGCCTGGGAGCAGCAGGAGCCCGCTGCAAGCCCGGCACCAAGCGCCGGTTGTTCGGGCTGTTTGGAAGCGGATTTTTGCGTTCTCACAGCCAAAAGCCGTTCCGCAGGGCCCGGGCGCACCGCTCGAGCGTGCCCGGCAGCGGGGCAGAATCGGGGGCGGCTCCGGCAAAGCGGAGAGCCCCCTCACCACCACCGGCGGCCCCGCCCCGGGGTAGGGGCTCCCGTCGGGGCAGCCTCCCCCCACTCGCCCGCCCCCGGGGCCACGCGACCCCCGGGCGGGCCGCCCCCTGCCCGGGCCCATATAGCCACGGGAGGCCGGCGGCCCGCTCGCCCCGACGGCGCCGGGCGAGGAGGGCTGCTCAGCGACTCCTCGCCTTTCCCTCGGAGCCCGCTCTACCTGCGGCATCCCGACATGGCGCTGGCCCTGGCCGGCGAGCCGGGCCCCGCCGCGGACGCCACGGACGCGCTCGGGCTGAGCCCCGCCGGACTCGCCGCCTACTACCCGCCTTTCCTGCCCCCGGCGCAGTACTTGGAGGCGCCCCCCGACTTTTTCCAGCCTCTGGGCCGCCTGCTGCCCCCCTCCCCGCCGCTGCCCCCCTTCGGCATCCCCGCGTTCCTCGGCCTCCCGCCGCCCCAGACAGCCCCGCCGCCCCCCGCCCAGGCTCCGGCGGACATCCCGCAGCGGACGGCCTGGCCCGGGGGGGGCTGCGAGACGGCGGGGCAGAGCCGCAGGTTTCACTTCAGCGAGGAGGAGCTGAACGCGGTACTGTACGGGGCGCTGCGCAGCCCCCAGCTGCCCGGCGGGCTGCACGCCATCTCGGGGCTCCGCGTGCCTCCCGTCAGCCCGGGTAAGGGGACGGAGAATCCGGAGGGGGGTGCGGGGACTCGGGAACCGCCCCCACGGCCCCTCGGAGCCGCTGACGGGGGTCCCTCTCCGCAGGTGCCGCTCGCTCCCCCCCGGCTCCGCCGCCCGACGGGGACGCGCTGCAGCTGCCCGAAGGTATGGGCAGGGACACCGCCCGCGCCCGCGCCCCGTTCCCTGTCTCCGGCCGCGCTCAGCCCGCGCTGTCCCCGCAGGGCTGGCCGTGCTGCGCGTGGCCTACGGGGACGTTTGGCACCTGGGGGTGTTCTGCACCGCCCCCATCCCCAAAGGAGTTCGCTTCGGCCCGTTCCAAGGCAAAGTGGTCAACACCACCGAGATCAAGACTTACGACGACAACTCGCTGATGTGGGAGGTAGCCGCGGCGGGGGGGGGGGAGCCGGGGAGATGTTGGCGGCGGGGCTTCCTGCGGGCAGTACGTTATGGCCGTGGGGGAGCTGCGAGGGGACCTCTGCCCGGCCCCGATCCGCTCTCGGCTCTGATCCTCTTCTCTCTGCCCTTCAGGTCTTCGAGTACGGACAACTGAGCCACTTCATCGACGGGAAGGGCACGGCCGGCAATTGGATGTCTCTGGTGAACTGCGCCCGCTTCCCCGAGGAGCAGAACCTGACGGCGCTGCAGTGCCAGGGGCAGATCTTTTACGAGAGCTGCCGGGAGATCGTGCCCAAGGAGGAGCTGCTGGTGTGGTACGGGGACTGCTACGTGCAGTTCCTGGGCATCCCCATCTGCCTGAAGGGCATGCCGGAGGCGGGACGGCCCCCGCAGCACCCCGAAGGTGAGAACGTGGCAGCGCCTCGGGAGTCCCCCGGATCGCGCTCGGAAGCGAAGGGACTCCGCCAGCGCCCTTCGTAACGCGTGTCGGATGGCAGCGAGGGTGCCCCGGGCCGGGCTGCTCTAGGGCGGCTATCCCGGTGCCGCTCCCCCTCTGCCACTCCGGTTTGCGTAGAGGTGCTAATGTAAAGCATTCCCCGTTTCCCCCGTTGTTGCCGAGCTGTTGGTGTGGGGGGACTTTTTGCGGCGTTCCTTGTTGGGGTTTGTTTCAATCCTACCGCAGCGGTGTCAACTGCGCTTATTCGGGGAGAAATGCAGTGGAGAAGGGAGACGCCGCTGTCAGCCGAAGCTGGGTCTGAAGTCAGGGTTGTGCGAAGACAAAACCTGGAGAGGGGTGGGGGTGCGCTGACGGCTAGAGATGGGAACCCCGGACGATGGGACGCTGGGATTGCGTCCCAGCTTTGTGGGGCGGCCGGTGGTTCGTTTCGGGGCTGGAGGGAATGTCACCTGCCTTCGATTAGAGGCAGAGGGAAATGTTGTTAACGTTCGAAACGTTTCCTGTATTGTTCCTAAGTTCAGTGGATAAGAACAATTTAAAACCCCAAAGGAAACCAAATAAACGCGCGTTTGTTTGATAGTGTTTTGAAAACGACAGAAAAGCTACGTGGATCGATGGTCCTTTTTGGGGGAACGGGAAGCGAAGGGCAGCGGCGGTGTCGCCGTCAGGCCGCGTCCCGGTGTCGGCCAGCCGTGCCGTAGGAACGCGTCCCATCCGCTGCCCGCGGACACGGGCGGAGCGGCGCGGAGCTGCCTCCCCTCCGCCGGCACAAAGGGAACCGGGGGGCAGCGGGAACTGAGAGGTTTGGTTTGGTTCGGTTTGGTTGATGATAACGCCGGAATCCGTTTGTAACATTCTTAACCCTCCCTGGGACTGACGGGCACCGCGCTTTGCCGTGCAGGCGCCGGGGAGAGCTTCAAGTGCGAGCGCTGCGGGAAGGTGTTCGCCTACCGCTACTACCGTGACAAGCACCTCAAGTACACGCGCTGCGTGGACCAGGGCGACAGGAAATTCCCCTGCCACCTCTGCAGCCGCTCCTTCGAGAAGAGGGACCGGCTGCGCATCCACGTGCTGCACGTCCACGAGAAGCACAGACCCCACAAGGTGAGATGTCCCCGCCGTTACCTCGGGGTCTTCGGGGAGGTGCTT